>NC_025685.1:13801783-13929879 GCF_000633955.1 Camelina sativa | reverse complement strand
GAAGATTCTTCTCGGCGAACGGCGAGAGGCCGATCTCCGGTGGGAACTCTGCCAAGGAGGTGCAGAATCGCCCTTTTTTAGAGAGAGAAACTTTTTCAAAAAGAGAGTTTTTCTTTTCACTTGCTTAATTTACAGCATATATATCTAACTTATGGCAAGTATTAAGGATCTGGGCTCTAGCTAGCACACTTGTATGGTTTTCATTAGTCCTGGGCAAATAAACCGAACCGAAACCGAACTGAAATTTTGGTTCCGGTTCAGATTCGGTTAGTGGACAATAACCGATTGGATAGTGGTTCAGCTATCCATGGATATCGGTTATTCACCAAACCGAACCGATATCCATTCGGTTATCCAAATCAAACCGAACTCATATTAAACGAATCAAAAATATGAGTTTGCTGAGAAACTAACCTTGGACTTCTACAAACTTGGGCATGTGATGTGGCCACTGCGCCACGTCGAAGTATTGATACTTCAATACGTTTTAATTTAACTAAGGTAATAAAAATTATACTAAAAACCAAACCAAAATCATATATATTTAGACCAAAATACCATAATGTTTTAAATAAACCAAATATCTAAAAGTTTTTAGATATATTTGTTAAATTATAATTAAATTTTATTTAAAAAAAATATTTTTTAAAAAATATTGCACTGTTTTGGATACCCGAAACCGAACCGAAAATAACCGAAACCGAACCAAACCCGAACCGAAATAGTAAATTAACCGAATGGATCCGAAACTCCTATATTCGAAATACCCGGAACCGAATGGATATATCCGAACCAAACCGAATACCCGAATGCCTAGGACTAGTTTTCATCTATATCCTCTTATCGGTTCAAAACAAATTATTTTACTTTGGAGAGCAAATGTGTATTAATTTTTAAATTTTAATTGGCTAGCGGTTTTAATTGATGTGTAACACCAACTTCATTGAAAAAGCTGTTGTGTCATCTAAACCAATGACTTTTACTGTATTGATACCAAAACAACATTAACTTGAATTTGAAATAATAAACTCAATTTATTTGAGAAAACCAATCAACTCAATCTGTATCATATCAATATTTTACCGAAAATACAAACAAGAAACATATATGGTTATATATGCTTAAACAATATACAAAAACTTAGATATATATATATATATATATATATATTTGAACAAAGAAGTTAGATATATATATATATATATATATATATATATATCATATCAATCCCTTATATAATAAAACGGAAGTACACAACCTTTTTGTGTAGACTATACAATATGGATTATAAAATTAATTATTTGATTATTTGATAGGTTATAGGTTATATGGGTTGTAAACATTAGTTAAATCTCAATTTCAGATCTTCTTAATAAAGGATATTCCAAAAAAAAAATCTCCATAGAATATTTAATTAACCATATATAGGTAACAAAATCTAAAAAATTAATCACTCTTCCAGAGATTAAGAGTGATTTTCAATTATACTAGCAACAAAATCTCAAAAAAAAATTGAAATCCTCGTATTTAGCATATGATTTTATTGCATAATGTTTTATTCACAACAACTTTTAAAAACAATCACATAATTTTTATTTTATATAAAAATTACAATATAAATAAAAGGAATTTCAACCCGTGCTTAATCTAGTATTCTATATTTGACAATGATAAAGTGCAATATACAACAAATAATATCCTACATAACTTGCTTATTTGAAAATATAAATAATAGGGAGAGAAATCCCAACGTATTTCCTTTGTGATTACATAAGGAAAAAAAATCATAACATTTATTTGTTATAATATAACAACCATAATTATAAAAATATAAATTTAATAATATTGGTTGTTATATTATTTTGCATGGTAGCATGGATTAATATACCTATTATTATTATTTTTGTATATATTTTGATAACTAGCTAGGGAACATGAGATTCTATAATATTGGATGTATCTTCAAGAGTGATTGAAATTGGTTCAACCAGCTAGGTTGCTAAATTATGTATATTATACAATTTTAACTTTCCCGATAGTTAAAACAATTTCACAAAATCTTTGGCTTATCTGAACAATTTTATAAAATTTAGGTTTTTTAGTCATTTTTCTCTAAACTTTATTAGTTCGTCTGTATATAAAGAGTCGGCAAAAAAACATAAAACCCTAACACAACAAGTATCAAAACCACCGACACTTTCTTCCTTCGAAGATCACAATGATGATTTTGGAACTTCCAGAGGATTTGTTAGAGGAGATATTCTGCCGCGTTCCTGCTACATCTTTGCAACGGTTACGATCCACTTGCAAACAATGGAACCTTTTATTCAAGGACATGAGATTCACAAGAAAACACTTCCATAAAGCCCCAAAGCAATCTTTTTTTTTTTTTGATAACTGATAATTATATTACTAAAAGAAACTTCAGGTTTACAAGAGTTTATATAGGTGACTACAGCCCAAAAAAAATTAAAAAGCCGTAAGTTACTGGAGATTAAGCTTCCAATAGGAAAAAAATGATTACAATAACCTAAAAACCTCAGTAGAGGTGCGTGAGCCATTTGAGAAGGAGCCCTTTGCCTTGTTTGCTATGATGAGCTAGGAGGATGTCTCTGATTGTTCTGTCAAGAAGTCTGAACAGAGAGTCCGGCGAGACAGGCGGTCCACCATGAGTACGAGAGTTGCGTTCCTTCCAAAGGAGGTAAACTGTAGCTTGGGAGACCAGTTTCTTGAGCATAGAGGGTAAACCTGTCGAGGTACCTAGGAGCCAGCTGATCAAGGTTTGCCAAGAGGTAAAAATGAGATTAGGGAGACCGAGTCTAGTGAAAACTAGTCCCCACAGCTGGATAGCGTATTCGCAATGCATAAACAAGTGCTCCATGTTCTCAAAACCGTTGGAGCAAAGTTGACAATTTGTGTCCGTAGTCATTCCCCAATTTGTAGTCCTCGCTTTTACCGGAAGTCTATTGAGATTGGCAACCCAGAACGTGAAGGAATGTTTGGGTATACCTTTCTTAAACCAGATAGCTTTGTTCCACTCTTTGATCCCTGATGCAGGTCACAACATATTTCAGGTTATTTTTGTGCTGAAAAAATCTTTTCTTTCACCTTCAGGTCCCCAGGTATAAGAGTCAAGTCCTGCAGATTCCACTGGAGGATTTAGCTGGAGGAGAGAAATCCGAAGCGATTGGAGAAGGGGATTTCTAGTCATGTGATATGGAAGTCTCCATCCTTGAGGACCAGTTCCCTGGATGACAGTTGCTTCCCTGGGAATGCCCATGAGTCTCGGACCATCATGACCTATAACATCGATCAGAGGTCCCAACTGACTCCAATTGTCAAACCAATAGCTAGTCGTTTTCCCATCCCCTATAGTGCACTCTATAAGTGGCTTTACTATAGGTTTCAAGGCGATTAGGAATTTCCACATCCAAGGTAATCTTTTATTTTCATGTTGAAGAAGTTTGGGTTTTCTTCGATCAACATCAATCTCCACAGAGTTTTACCTATAGAGTTCACTAGTGAACTTAGCCTAATACACCCTTATTTAAAATTAGATCTCATTATCTCTAAATACTGTTACAGTTCTGACGGCTTATTGTTATGCGTCAGCATAGATGCTATGCTCGTGGTATGGAACCCGTGTACCGGTCAAACCAAGTGGATCCAACACAGATTGACTGGCTACACCTACACAATGGGCTACACCTATGCTCTTGGATCCTATCAAGACAAAAAATCTGGCAATAATAGCTACAAAATATTGAGCTACAAGGTTTATGGTGACCCTGAATTCGAAATTTATGACATTAACTCAAATCTATGGAGGAGTCTTGATGGATCATTTGAAGGTGGAACTTAGTTTCCACGTAAAATTCTTGGTAGATGAGGAGAAGAAACTCTTCTTGTTTTCTCAATACGCAATACAAAATGGCAAAAACATGGTATACATTGTTGGAGAGGACAATGAAGTTAGGGAAGCGGCTTATGGAGACGAATATAGGCTATTTTTGTTTAATTATGTTCCAAGTTTGACTCAATTGCAGTAAGGTAATGATTTAAGCAAAGCCTATTAGCAAACCTCTTTTTTTTTTTTTTTTGGTTTTTCTTTACTTGTTTAATTCACTGTTTGGTGTTTTCCCTATATTCGTTGCTTTGTAATATTAACACAGTTTTTTTTTTTAAGTTTTATGATCAAATGATGTTTCCTTACATAAACAAAAGTTATGTTTCAGTTTTAGCTTCTGACATTTGACAGCAAAGTCAAGAACTTTGGATAGTTTTTCCTAGGGTTGTGGAATGGAAATCTGAATGGTTACAGTGGTTAGGGCGGACAAATCCATGCAAATTAAACCGCTTTTTATTTACCATTTACTTATGTAGTGGTGCCGTCCAAATAAAGCAGAGACAAAACCGCAACAGACAAACTACTTTTGTATACAAATAAAATTGGTTCGCAGCAATCTGTTGTCCGATTTATAAATAGAACGGTCCAGACCGCAGAAGGATTTGGCTGCCCTGACCGTAATTACCATTCAAACCCTATATCTCTCAACATGGTTGACTGGACCATCTGAGAAAATTTGTGTACTTTTTTTATTTTTGTAATCGAGGAATTAGAAGACTGAACGGCCCATTACGTGAAGAGTTTGGCCCAGTCAATTATAAATCTACAAATTTGTCCCAAATCGAACGAAACCAAAACTAGACGTCGAAGGACTCCCATATAAAACAACATTTGGTGCTTGCTAGCAAACTCATGGAGCCCTGTGGTGAGCGCAAAGCGAACTATTCTTTCGCCTTTTACTAAAGAATACCGTGTGCTCCACTTTAAACGGCATACACCTATTTTTGGAGGAGTAACTTCTTTTGAAGTTTGCTCCATTAAAGCCTCAGTTCAATTTTAACTAGGAATAGGTTGTGTAACACAATTTTGATTGTCTGAAAATTAGAGACCATGAGAGTCTGTTGGTTTGCTGAAATAACGTCTCCTTCGTTAGATATTCCAAGATCATGATTCTCAACGCATTTTGTTAACACTTAAGTGCTTTTTACATTCACGTAAAATATCTAAAACTGAAGCAAAGTGTAACCACATGATATCAATTTGCTATCACAGAATTAATAAAGCTTTTGAGCATGTTAAGAAAGAAGATATAGTCAGGACTTTGTTAAACACACCAACACTTGTACCAATTGTGAGATGAGCAAAGATGATGATTGATTATTCATCGTCTTTTCTTCTTTAAAAGCGAAGCAGCACGAAGAAACATCTTATCAACTTCATCAAAGTCTGGAGACTTATCATCATTCTCCTCATCTTCTGATTTAGCCTTCCCCGGATCACCAAAATCTCTCTCTTCTCTGCTGTTGTTTATCGCTGGGAACTTCTCAAACTCTTCAAGAAAAAGCGGTCGCTCTGTTTTCTCGTCTTCTAATTCCGAATCAGTCTCAAAAATATCAGAAAGATCTGAGTCCGTTGCTAGTTCTGATCCTGCTTCTTCTTCTTCTTGCTCATCCTCCAAACACTCTCCGCTTCTTTCTATAATCTTCTTCAACTCTTCCGACCTCTCTTGAGCATCATCAACCTTAACATTCAGGTCATTTCGCTTCGTTTCACCTTGCGCTTGAATCAACTGAAGCTCTTGTTCAAGCCTCGGAATATACTTTCTAACCGCACGAAGCGCATCCCTGCATTTAGATTTGTCCAAAGCCTTTTTCCTCGGAAGAGTAATCCTCGGCGACATGATCTCAGTCGGAGGTTGAACATAGTTCTTCCCTCTGTACATAATCACCGTGTTCCCTTCGTGTACATCAAGCACAATCCCACCAGTCAACCTCGCTAACTCAACAGCAATCTCCTTCACTTCATCAGGCGTAAACGTTTTGATCACAACCTGTAACGTCTGATGCTTCTTCCAGTGAAGATGCATGTTCAGAATCACTCCTTGGTATATACCACGTCTCCCTACCGGAACATAGTTCTTGCACTTCAACCCCATTTTCAGGTAATAAAAATGCTCTTCTGGTGTCAATATCTCAGGGTCATGTCTCGTTTCCGCTGACTCTGAAGGTTCTAGCTTCTTCATCGTCTCCATTAGACGTTCCTCTTTCTTCCGAGCCTACAGTAATAATAACAGACGTAAACACCAACATAAGAGATAACAACAAATACACATTTTGTTTTAACAAAATAAAAAGCTAACCTTTCTTAGTTTGTTAAGTATCTTTTCTTCAGATGTCATTCTTTCAAACTCTTTCTTTTTCTTCCACCGGAAAAACTTTAGCCACCGCACAACCGCTCGTTTACCTTTCAGTTTTTTCCTCTTCGGTTTAGTAAAAGCTACTACTACTCCTTCTTGACTCAAACTGTTCTCAGATTTGCTCATGGAATCATCAGTCTCACGAGCTGGAGTCGAATGAAACCAAGATGATCTTAACAAGCCAGCGTTTCTTGTAATTCCATTAAGAGGCTCCTTATGCAAAATATTACCAGAGCTACTACATTATAAGTTCATCTCTGTGCAATCAAATCAACAATAACTAGATTCCAAAGATCGGACACTGTAGTACCTGATATGGCGATTCATGAAATCAAAGCTGGAAAAGAGCGGCGAGGAGGAGGAGGCTAAGAACCCTAGCTGGCGAGATTTACGGCGTAGTAGCATTGAGCCCGATGTCAAAACCCTAGCCGCCGCCGCCGTCAGGAATCCCATTTCTTCTCACCGACGGTGTGTAAACTGCCTCTGGCGCTTAGCCGGTGCGTTTTGCCTAAAGAATGTGTCACATCAGTTACAGGTTTGTAAACCGGGTTTAATGTCGGCCAAACCAATTTGATTTATTGGTCACGGTTTGGTTCAATTTTTTAGCCACAGACAAATAAACAAAATAGGATATATGATGAACCAAACGATGGAAATAAACACCTAACTTGTTTAGCTCATGGAGTAACAAAAATGCATCAAACGTTCTGAATTTGGGTATAAATTAGTTTTGTTATGACAAGAACTAATCATAGCTCATCAAAATTTATAGCTAAATCGTTTGACCAATCTATCTCTGATGGTTTGGTGTCTGAATCAGGATCGGTATCTGAAGATTCCAATGTTTTGTCTAAAGATTCCGCCAAGTCAGCCTCCCAGAAGCCTAGTCTACATGCTTTCTTGTAAGTTTTGTAACCTGCTGCTCTTAACCCTTCTGCAACCATCTCTTTTAAGGAACCACAAAGTTGCTCTTCATTGTTAACCGCTTTGAGGAAAGTTTCTGAAGGACCTGACTCCCAAAATACCACGATTGCACAGCTCTTGTCTAAATATTTAACATCAAACTCTTGCGCAAAGACGGGGTGCGACTTTTGTAGAGCATTCTTCAGATTTGCAGCTGTCATCTTTTTTGCTAATCCCCATATGAACACCAAGTTCTCAGAGCTTACTCTCCGGCTGTTCTTTGACCAGACTTTAACATTCTCATCGTCTGCGTTTTTAGAGCAAGAGGCGACAGAGCTTTCGTGTTCATCAGAAGCCAAATCTTGGAAATCTTCATTTGGTTGGACAGTTGGCAGATCTGATTTCCGTATGGTACGAAGTTTTGCAAAAAGCTGAGATATCATTACAGCATTCTGCCCGTGACTCTGATAGTTCTCGCTTAGTTTGACCGGACAGCCTAATAAGAGAAGCCAATAAAAGTCAATATCCATTCACACAAATTGCCAAACTCATTCAGATGTTTACGTAAGCGCACAAAACAGAAATCAACATCTTTCAAAGAGAACTCTCACCCTCATTCGCCACTTCCACATCCACAGGTGCGAAGAACCGATTCAAGGAGGACATAGCTGCAGGTAGATTACTTATATTACTTAAGGGACTAATCTCTTTCATGAACTGACTGAGATCCACAACATTAGGAAATGCAGAGCTCAGTGAACTGCTGAAGTCATCCACATTTGCAGGTAGAGGACCCAGGAATTTAGCATGAATGGAAGTAAGATCTGCAACAAGTTGAGCATAAGATTATTATCCATGGAGGAAGGAAGGCGGGGAAAACCTAATTTTACATGCAAACTAAGGAGAAGAAATTTGTGATTACCACTAAGATAATTCTTGGAAATGACAGGTTTCTGTGAAGAAGAAATCAAATCGACCACCTCCCGGAAGCCACGAACTCTCCTGTTTTCTTTGTTTTCAAGATCTTGAAGCTCTCTCTGTCCAAGAACATAAATTCAAAATCTAGCTAAGAAATATCCAAAATATAAAAGAGAACTTCACCATCATTATCAGTATTTTCCAGCTAAGGAATATCCAAAATAATCTCCCTACCTTAAAAAGATCCTTGTCCTCTTTTGAACTCATGAAGACAGTACGAACTGCTTGTGTTCCTCTGCTCTTTGAAGCAACGAGTAGAGGGACAACATCATCTGCGAACTCAGTCAACATCTGGAGTAATAAAATTCAGAAGCACGTTAAGAAATTTATCAAACTAAACCATTAATATACAGACTGCATTTATCGTTCCAACTATCAACTAAGCTTATTTACCTCTAGAATGAGTTGCACTTGACGCTCACTGCAAACATCAATAGTCAAACACAACCTCGAACCATACTGCTCACTCCCTAGTACCAGTCTTCTCAGAGAGCTCACTAAATCATCTGAAAATTAAACAAACAGAAACATCATATAAAAATAAAACTTGAAAACTGAGAGCAAAATGAGATTCATATGAAATTATCTAACACTCGCTATTACACCATCTCCTGTCTTTATGCTTGACTCTACACAAGATTTTCTCCAATTCTTGACACGTGACCTAATCCTTCCAACAAAGACAGTATCAGCTACAGTAGCTGGAGAAGAAGAAGATACAGTGATAGGATCAGCTAATATCGGATTCCCCGATAGAAACTTCGATGCAGACTCTTGTGCTCTAGATAAGTATGAAATTCCTGTTCAAAATGAATTAATCAAACTACAGTTTAGAGACCAAACTCCTTAAAAGAAACGAATGAGAGGTTACAAAAGAGATAGAGCAGCAATAATAAACCTTCATAGATGCAAGTGTTGAAATCAAACCCTTCTCTAGCCATTGCTGTTAAACGAGAAGCTTGACAAGAGAAGCGATAAGAAGGCATCCCACATTTCAATTCATCCCGAGGGAACAAATGAAAGTTATATCTACAAAAACCCATAAACCCTAATCAATCAACTTGGCAAAAAAGGAAGAAACTTGAGAGCAGAGAGAGAGAGAGAGGTTTAAGAGTCATACGGATGAACGGTGAGTTTGGTGCCGTGAAGAGAGAAAGGGCAGAGAGCGAACTGAAGAATCTGGTAACGTTCAGCGGTGTATTTAGCTTTCAAGTAGCTCGTTTGCGGCGTATCAATGGCGGAGACACGGTGCCACGCGGCGGTGTACGAGCCGGTGTTTTGTAGTGAGAGAGCTATGAAGTCTGATGAATCGATGGAAGCACGAATCTTATCGAGGGTTACATGAAAGTTAGATTTTTTCACTTGCTTTACACTCCATCTTCCCTGGTTTAGGGTTTTACTATTTCCGGCGGTGGCGGAGATTGACGAAAGGAAGCGTCTTTGCATTTTTGAGTTTTTGAGCAGCACCGGAATGGTGGTGAGAAGGAGACGGTTCAATTAGTAACGAGATTTCGGTTCGGTTAGCTTCCGGTTCAACTTTTATGGTTTTCTAAAATTTTTGGTTTATTAGTAATAGGAATAGTTTATACAGTTTGGTACGATTTCGATTTTGGTTTGGATTATTGTTAATTACACAGTGTATCTCAATTTTTTTAATTAATTTTTCTTAAAAATACAAAACTTCACATGATTTTAAAGCATTTTTTAGCTATTCGAAATTAGAGTCCTTCACATTTTTAAGGGGAGAAAACATTAATTTTATTAAAATTGAAGTTGAGAGAAAACATGAATTTTATTGTAATTTATATCTTTTTCCCGGCTAGGAAACGGCTATAGAAGTCCAAAGCTTCACGCGGTTTGTATTCTGGAACGGTATGTCCTGAACCCTACAAGCAAAACATTCGAACATTAACACAAACAAACACAATGTTTATCATATTTAGAATATGAAAAAAAATGAGTGTGATCCTTACTTTGATGGTTATAAATGTGAGATTGTTCGCATACCCTTGTGTAAACCTACCATACCCAAATCGTGGAAACAGTGAGTTGAGAAACAAATTGATAGAAAGATAGTTGTGAAAAAAAAAAAAAAAAACGAATTACCCGGCAACTTGGTGATTTGAAAACCATGGCCTCCATTGATCAGTCGCTTTGTATCCTATTGACTTAGTCCATGCTTCAGAACCAGTATATGGTACACACATATCATGATCTCCGCTGCAAAAAGTTAAAATTTTATTATATGTTTTATATTTTCATTGGTTTTACTATTAGGTACCCTTTAATTCAATTCTATGCACCTGTAAATGAGAGCACGAATGCCACTAAGAGTGAGGTTTCTATGGAGTTCGATCATGCTACCAGTGTCGTGTGTATATTCGAGTTTGTCTGAGCACAACTGCCAACTTCCAATATCGCGTTCCTATCAAAGTTTCGAGAAAAATAAAATCTAAGATGTTCAAAACATTATCCATCAACTTGTAACAAAAACATATAGAGAGAATTGTGATGATGACTTGGATAAAGACCTCTTTAGCATGAATCGCTTTCCTTACAGCTGGCTCGTTCAACCATTTAGTCGCAACTATATCGTTCTGCATCCATTACAACTTAATTTATTCAGTTTTTAAAATAGTGGAGGAACGTATGATATCAAAATGTATCACAAGATTTAATCAAATATATTTTTGTAATGATTAACATTTAGCAAAAAAAAAATATAAGAGGAAAGATGCATATGTTGTGGTTGTTTACTACTTACAACGCAAGGAACACCAGAGCCAGCGAGGAGTTGAGACCAACTAGGTACAATGCCTGGACGCACAACGGAGCCTAGAGGCCATGCACGACCAAACAATCTCTTTCTCACTGCCAATGGCCTTTCTGTTTTGCCTAGCGTAAGGAGACTCTTAGGCAGAAATCCGATATCTAAGGCGGATAGAGATGTTCCGTGGTAGCACGGTTCTAGGATGTTATATATGTTCAATGAGCTCACAGTGTGTGATACATTTTTGAGCTTATTAAGACATTCTTTACTTTGATCTGATTGACCAGTATTATAGTACGTTCCTTTGCACACTAATTTAGTTTCCTGCCATTTCGTATTATACACATTAGTGGAACAAGAAAATAATGAAGAATAAAACGAGGATTATGAAAAAATGACCAACAAGATCAAACCTCATATAGTTCATCAGAGATAAGTCCCATCCCATGTGTGAAGGGAACAAGAGCATTACCATCAAACACCTCATCAGTAACTCCATTACCCACCAAATATCCCTATACAACTCAAATTAAGATTCCAATATACGAATACATTAACTAGCATCCTTAATATACTTAATGGGTGTTTCTTTAACTCCAAAAACCATACTGAACTTTGAATCTGAAATATTTATATATTCTTAACCATTGGTCGTACCTTTAAGTTGATAACCGGCTTTGCCACTTTCTTATCTTTCTTACTTGTTTTGTTTCTTCTCATTGCATTTTTATTTCCTACAAAAACAAGAAAATGATGAGAAAAATTGGAGAGTAGATTTTTTGCTAAGTCGGGTAACATATGCAAATTAAATGAGTTAAGATGATGACCTTTAACAATTTGAGAAGCAAGAGTTGGCACATAGATACCGGCATATGATTCTCCTGAGATAAAGAACGGATTTGACTGAAACTGTGGAAACATCTTAAACCACTATTGAACAGTGGAGGCAATAGTTAGTTATTGAGTCACACAAAACACAAGGAATTTCTTTAAAAATTCTAATCACATTCTTATGTCACCTCGACAAGGAATGTGTAAGAATCAGAAGCAGTTCCCGTATCATTAGTTGTATAATCAGATTTTTTCTCTGAGTAAGAGAATCCTACACCAACTGGAGAGTCAAGGTATATGATGTTGGACACCTGAAAGAAAAAGTACATTCTTAAAAAATTAGAGCAATTTCTTTTCTTTTCTTTTTTTTGTAGAAAATGTTCAAAAGTGACCAATATTGTTTTTGTTTTCCACCTTGGACCAACTATAAGGATTGAGTTGTAGAAGATTTCTATTTTTCTTTTTTGGATCGAAATTGAATGGACCTGCAATAGTATTGAACAATTCAATATAGTTAATATATGGAACTGAAACCACACTCGGACCCTATATCTCTAGTTATATATCTTTCTTTCGACACAAGAGAAGCTATGTAAAGCTTACCATGCTCGTAGACAAATCCGTCCAAGCTAGAGCAACCTGGACCACCATTAAGCCAAAGCACAACTGGATCTGTTGAAGCATTTCTCTCTGATTCCACAAAGTAATACCATAGGTTCTTACTACGTTCTTTATCTATTGCCACATACCTTAGATCACAGAAAACATTTTATACGAAATGAAAGGTTAAACACTATTTTGAAAAAAAAACATATAATATAAACTTCACCATATGAACATTAAATTT
Organism: Camelina sativa; assembly: GCF_000633955.1. Lineage (NCBI taxonomy): Eukaryota > Viridiplantae > Streptophyta > Magnoliopsida > Brassicales > Brassicaceae > Camelina > Camelina sativa. Next base: position 13,917,287 of record NC_025685.1, on the reverse strand, counting down.
TACCCGGCATAGTGTTTAGATGGAAAAGTGCCGTTGAAACCAGGAAGCTTGGTAATGAGAGCAGATTCTGGAGCTGACTCTGTTATTGCAAAACACAAGGACAACAATATCGTAGCAACAATAGCTTCCATTAACAAACCCATTTTGATGAAGAACTTAGATTTACAATTACAACCAACTTCTTCTTGTTATAAATTTATAAGAATTGTGGTATTGTGTAACAACACTACATGGAAATAAATCTTGGGAAATATTGTGTGGTAAGTCAATAACAAGACATTTTTTTGGAATAAAAACATATTAGGTAAAATATGATAAAAGATAACTACGAAATCAAATAAAGATTTAAAAAGAACATCATACTTAAAACGAACACATGGAAATAATAATAAAATTAAGGGGAAACATTTTTATTACTAAAAGAGAGATAATGTTATTATTTGTAAGCAATAAAATTTAGTATCTTTTCAAATATAAAATATTTTCTGTGATATTGTTGTAATATTTAATAAAGTTATATTGTATATTTTACCATATTGAGAATCTATATAATATATCATATTTAAAATAAATTTATATTGTATATTTTACCATATTGAGATTTTATATAATATATCATATTTAAAATTGCCAATGTGAGTATGTGAAGCATATATACTTTATATATAAGATGATTATAAATTGATATCTATTTTTGGATTAAATTTAATTTTGTGGGGGGGGGGGGGTTAATTGCGTTTTTTTTTTTTTGCAAATGGATGGTGAACTTACAATAAAGAATTTTTTTTTAGTAGTGTTTTGTAGGAATTCCATATAACTATTATTTCTTATGGTTTGCGTAAGTATTGGTTGTATGGTTGTAAAGTTTCAATTTATATGTTAATTGATATATTTGTATCATTTTTTTAAAATTAATAAAGAATGATGTTAATATATAAATTATTTTAAATAATTATTCCAATTAAATTCCATAAGAAAAAAATTTCAGAAAATTAAGTGGTGGAAATACATAAAAGTAAGTTATGAGAAATCAAAATCAAAATCATTTTCCTATGACATAAAATAGTCGAAAATGGTTGGAAATTCTTCGTCTACTATTCCACCAAAATATATGACGGTTTTTCCTATAATTTTTTTTCTTTGAAATTTCACCGTTTTAACATATTACAGTGTCCAATCATCAATTTTATAAAAATTGGTAAAACGGTTCAAAAAAAAAAAAATTGTCTGAAAATGTTTGTGGAAATTTACATGTTTTTTTTTTATTTTGTAGCGAATTGTGACGCGAATGTATGTCGTCACTCATCATTAAACTAGACTAATCATGCTTAATGACTCTGAAGTCTCTGATGATCGTAAGAAAGTTAGTGGTGTTGAACCAATGAACGACGACATAGTTTATGAGAAATATCAATCACGTCGCACATCTATGGCCATGAAATCTTTAAATACAAGTATTGGTTATTTGAGTTCGAAATATCTCTAATGCTAACTAAACCCCTACCTACAAAATTCCAGTTTAACATAAAACCATAATTATGTCATTTTAGCATGTAATTTTTTTTTATGATTTCACCGGTAACAAAAAAAAAAAATGTATCAAAAACTCCATAACATTTCTTAATCCAATAAAAATTTAACATCCTATCTAAACGCATTCATAAATTTTGAGTCTTTCACCAAACAAAACAACAATCTTTCACCCAAATTTCATCCAAAATACACAAAACCAACAATGCTCAAAGAGACTCATCGACGATGACGCCAATCAATCTCAGCCGTTCAAATTTCTTGCAGCACTCACTTGTCAATCACGCCTTAAACCTTATTAACAAGTCTCTCTTCAATTTGAATTAAAATACCAAAAAATTGTTATCACTTTTTAAAAACCATTTTACAATTTTTCTATATTATCACTTCCTCCGTCTTCTTCAATTCCAATCCTCACCCTTTCAATTTTCCCTCTACGCCAGCAGTCCCACGGCGCCATTTCACGGTGGGCCGGTGGTGCTTTCACCCTTCTCCGTCACCTATCATCGTAAAAATCAAACCTTTATAAAAAAAAAACTTCAGACCCAAAAAAGAAAGAAAAGAGAATGACTTTGATTGCTTCTTTGTCTCTCTCACCACTACAAGCTATACAAAGACAATCACTTTCGGATTCTAATCGCTTCAAATGTCAATTTCGCTCTTCTTCTTCTTGTTCACCTCTGTCTTCTCTTCATTCATCATCGCTTAGTAACTTTCTTGATTTTAGACTACGGCGGAGACAGGGCGGCGGATTGGTGCCGGTGGTAGCGTGTTCAACGACTCCGTTTATGGGTAGAGTTGGTTCACATTGGAGAGATGGGAACATGTCTCTGTTATCTTTCTGTGGTGGAACTGATGTTACGGAGAGAGCTGACTCGTCTCAGTTTTGGTCTGCTTTGCTTCCTTTTGTTGTTGCTCTCACCGCCGTTGCTGCTCTCTCTTACCCACCTAGTTTCACCTGGTTTGCACACTATCTCTCTCTCTCTCTCTGTCTCTGTAGCTTAGCCTTGAAGAATCATAGCTTCTTGTATGTCTTTGTGATCTTCTTTAGTAATGCAGATGTCATATATATGGTCTTGTACTTAGTTTACTCTGTTGTTTAGAGAACCTATGCTTTGAATGGGGGTTTAAGATGAATATCAGATAAAATGTTTTCAGGGTATCTAAAGAAATGTATGCTCCTGCTCTTGGAGGGATTATGTTATCTATTGGAATCCAGCTTTCTATTGATGATTTTGCTCTTGCAGTCAAAAGGTACTTGGGGCCATTTCTCTTACCAGCTTCATGATCATTTGTAGTTTAAGCAGATCTTGATAACATTAATTTTTATGCAGACCTGTGCCGCTATCTGTTGGGTTTGTTGCTCAGTACGTTCTGAAACCGCTCCTTGGGTTTTTAGTTGCTAATGCCTTTGGGATGCCGAGGACCTTCTATGCTGGTTTTGTACTCACATGTTGTGTGGCAGGGGCTCAGTTATCTAGCTACGCGAGTTCTTTGAGCAAAGCAGATGTGGCCATGAGCATTCTTCTCACTAGTTCTACGACTATTGCTTCTGTACTCTTTACCCCTTTGCTAACTGGTCTTCTGATTGGATCGGTAGTTCCTGTTGATGCAGTTGCCATGTCCAAGTCCATACTACAGGTAACAAGGTTTTAGGAGTATGATCTTGAAGAACCTATCATTGTTATCTTTTAAGGTCTAACGAAAGGTTTACTATCTTGTAGGTGGTGCTTGTTCCAGTCACTCTTGGCCTTGTGTTAAATACTTATGCAAAGCCTGTGGTCACTCTTATTCAACCCGTGATGCCGTTTGTTGCTATGGTGTGCACTTCAGTGTGCATTGGAAGCCCACTTTCGATAAATCGCAGTCAGATTCTGTCAGCTGAAGGCCTTGGATTGATTATTCCAATTGTTACATTCCATGCAGTAGCATTTGTATTGGGATATTGGTTCTCTAAGATCCCAGGCTTACGGTAACTCCTTAATCCATGTTCTTTTTGTATCTCTTCAACATTTTCCTTATTCCATGGAACTTTGAAAATTTATTGAGTTATGTTGTTGGATCTTTTAACCAGGCAAGAGGAAGAAGTTAGCCGGACTATCTCGCTTTGTACAGGAATGCAGAGCTCCACATTAGCCGGGCTTCTTGCTAGCCAGTTCCTTGGTAGCAGTCAAGCCGTTCCAGCAGCTTGCTCTGTGGTTGTAATGGCCATAATGGGTCTATGCCTTGCTTCTTTCTGGGGCAATGGGTTTCGAATCAGGGACATTCTATCGCTATCAACACCGCAAAGCAGTGGCTACACCGCTGAATCATGAGCAATAAATAGCAGCAACAAACCTGTAAAGCAAGGGAACCACAACTTGGGACATTGATGACAAATGCTTTCCGGTCTTTTTGATTTGATGTACAAACAGCATTTGGGAAGTAAAGATAAGGTTTAGAGGGGATGGTATAGGTAGTGTAGACCAATCATCTTGTATGTAGTTTGCTAATTCATGGTATAAAAGTTGATCCTTTGTTGCCTCTGTGAACTCTAACCCCAGAATTCAGTGAAAGCAAGTACAGAAACCAATGACAAACTTGGAAAAGTTGTACAAGCAAGAGCCTGAGTAATCACATTTGGTACGGATCATCATCTACTTAACAATTGACAATGAACTACTTAAACTGATTCATCTGAAAAATATAGTTAAGAGGCCTTCAAAGATTATATGTTCTTAGCTCTTGCTCCCACTTCATTGACAAGATAGCACACTTAACAAAACCATTATAAAACTAGAGAGATTAATGTTCTTCATTCAACTTAATCTTGCTGCTTGAAACTTCACCATCACCAACTTCATCATCAGTCTGTTTGAGTGCTGGATACTTAATCGCATTAAGCTCAATCTTGCGCAAAGCAGCTTTGCCTAAATCGACACCACACGCATCCGAAAGCCTCACCAAATACAACAACACATCTGATAACTCTTCACCGAGATGAACTTTCTCTTCCTCTTTCCAATCTGGACAACCTATTGCCACTTCCCCTTTCCATTGGAATATCTCTGATAGCTCTCCCACTTCACCCACCTACAACATTTTTTCAAAACTCTAATAAACTCTCTTCATCTTTTTTTATAATTCACTTATCAAAATCATTTCAAAACCAAACAAAACATACAAGAAACACCTTTATACTACAAAAAAGTTTCGACCTTTAATAAATACAACTAGATTGTAGGGTATAGAGAGATATATGGGGACAAATCAAAGTTGAACACTTAAACTAAAGAAAAGGAACAATCACATGTTCTTGTCGTTGTCTAATGTCACTTGAAACTTCACTTGTCTTCAGATCTATGAATCTTCCCACTCACAAGTTACAATCAATTCCAATGTTATAAAGCTAAAACAGAGCAAGTCACATAATACTTGAAAGAAAAGATGAAATTTTTCTTGGAAACAAAACAACAAATGTGATAGAGAAACAAAAGCTAATGTTTTTTTTTTAGTTTATCATCACACGACACACAATCAAATTAAAAAAAAAAACAAGACCCAATTCAATTTTTACAAGAGAGAAGAGATACCATTGCAAGGAGGAGATTCCTTGGACTGTGATACTTCTCCCAATCTCTAGCTTTTGCAAAATCATCCATTTTCTTACTCAGAGTCTGAAGAGAGACCTCATCCTTGTTTTCTTCTCCTCCTTCTCCTTTTTTCATTATCAGTGAATCTAAAACACACACGAAAGACTTAAAACCCTTGGTTTTTGAGTGAGTATATATGATGAGAGTTGGTGGAGAAGATGACCGGTTACCGGATGGTTCCTGTCGGATACTTTGCTGCTATTATATTAGACCGACACGTGGCAGTTATATTACTAATGTGTTGACTTGGCTTTGTCCTATTTGTGGGGATTGGGAAATATAATTAAAATAGAATCTTGTTTTTTTTTTTTCTTTTTTTTTTTCTAAATTTAATTATGGTTCTAATTCATATGCTTGTTAGCTTTTTGCTCACTTTATTCTTGTCTAGTATATAATTTTTTCTAGATACATTATAGAAATGTTATACCACTAGGTACTAACCTGCGGTTCTCCCGCAGACTGAGTTTTTTTTATAAAAAATTGTAATAATTTATTTTGCTATGATGTTATTTATTAATTTTTAAAATCGAAGCTATTAGAGATTTTATTTAATTAGTTTTTTGATTAAAAAAATTTAACCTGGTAAAAAATGTTGATAAAATTTGTAATTGTAGATTTTATTAAATTAGATTTTTAAAATCTTAGCTGTTAAATTTTTAATAATATTTTTTTCAAGTACGAATTAGTTTAGATTCGAATAGATTTTATTTAATTTTTAGATTTTATTTAATTTGATTTGTCTACGATATTTTTTTAATAATTAATAAAGATTAATTAATTAATTAAAAGAAAATGGCAAATGAATGTAATTTTTTACCCATTTTAAGGTTAGTTTCATATTTGTACTTCTCAATTAATATAATATGATTTCTAATTAGGTAAAGGTAACTTACTTTTTAATATAAAAGTAACAAAATATTGGATTTTTTAGATTAAATAATTAAGGAATCTGATTTTTTAAATAAGAAAATGAAAAAGTTATAATGACTTTTGAGATATTTCACTATATGAGATACCAATTTGAAAATGACATGTCACAAACAACTTGGTTACTAGCAGTTTCTTCAACATTTCTTTTTTGTTTAACATTTGAAATATTTTCTAGCATAAAATATAGATGATATAGATGATAAAGTAAAGGTAATTATATTATTTCAAACAGATTTTAATGGAGTTAGTGAAGATAATGACAAATCCAACAGATTGAATCAATCAGCTAATAAAGTTTTCATATGTGAAGGCTTGTTTCAATTATATTGTATTTTATCGTATATTTGATATCTACTCGCACATTTGTACAAAGTTTTTTCATTCTGTTTGAAGATTTAGAATTTTTATATTTCAGAATTCTCGGTTTAATTTTTAAATCAAAGCGACGTTCTTTGACATGTTATGAGCCATCTTCAATTGGTGATTATCGTTGACTAATTGGAAGAGTGATATGTTTTTGTCCAAAACTTATTGTATTTGTCTGAAAAAATGATAAATAGTTTGTATATTAAATCAAATTATGTGAAACATATTAAGTCCAGTTATGTACATACCTAATTCATGATTCATAAATTTTGCAATGCTTTATATGTCCTGAAAACAATAAAAAAATATTAATCAAACTAATAATTGAGTTTGATAGTTATGAGTTGATAGATTCACAATGTTTTTGATGATCCTATAAACAACATTAATATACATTATATTGGATAAAATAACATGAAATAAAATTGTGAATAAAAAATCATTACAAAAACATCAGAAAAACAAAAAAAAAAGTTGGAATGAAACAAGTGATATGTTGTTAAACAAATGTATGACTTTATATAATGAGGAGGAGATGTCGATTTTTAGAGTTAGTAAACTGAAATCTTCTAGAAAAATATTTTTTAAGTTTTACAGAAATTTAAGTGACTTTCTAACAATTATCTAAATATATTTAGAATATTTTAAGATAATTTTAGATTGTCAAGTAATTTACTAAAACTAACTTATGGAATATACTCTTTGTAATTGATTTTAGTTATTAGAATAATTAAGATTTTTTAAAAAAAAATTATAAAAGATACAATATTTTGTAATTTCGAGTATATAGTTAATGTACTCATTTTATTATTGTTTTTTCTGTATTATAGTAAATTTTCTGCAATCTCTTATTCTTTTTTTTTTTACAACAATCTCTTATTTTAAATATAATTATTAATATTTTTAAAATCGATACTAATAGCATTAATTAGGAGCATTAATATGAAAACTTACCATAAAATTTGGTAATTTATTATAGTAATTAATATGAAATACTTTTTTTCCATAAAAATATTATTGTTTGTAATTGTTAAACAATTTATTAGGAGCATGACAAGAAATTATCATAAAAATCGTCTATTTATTATAACAGCTATTATGAAAGATTTTTTTCCAGAAAGTTAGTATTGGTTGTATTGTTAAACGATTTTCTAATAGGCAAATAATAACTACTTATTAATTAGTTTTTAAATTTCTGCACAATTTTTGGTATATAGGATTTTATTGGTTGTTTATTGTCTTATTTTAGCGGATTTTTTTTTTTTTTAATTGCCACCAAAATTCGAATAAACCTCTTTAATGATCCACGTCCATTGGTTATTCCCGATCCGAACGGGTTATTAATATTTCTTGATCCGAATAGTATTATACTATTATTCATGGTAAATTAAATTTTCAATTTTTTTTTGCCTTAATTACCATTTCCGCATTTCTATTTATTGTTCTCCAAATTTTGTTTATAAAAGGAGCATTACATGGAATTCTTTTTTTTTTTTTTTTTTTTTTTTTTTTTTTTTTTTTTTTTTTTTTTTTTTTTTTTTTTTTTTTTTTTTGTACTTATTTGGTTTTTTAGCTTCCCAATTAATAGTATCAATTGCAATATAAAATCTTATAAGACTTTTGACATTGTCTTGTGATTTCAGTTTTGTAAATTTTGTTTTTCTGGTCTGGTTAACTAAAACCAAACCATTTCATTATACATTAAGTCAGTAATGGATATCATAAATAAAATATCAACAAAATTGATGGCAAATCACTAACATACAATTGATGTTCTATTGAAGTTTAGCCCAAAACACATTTTCATTAGTCTTTTAGACTTTGCTGTAGTGTGTAATGGACATAAGATTAAGCATTAAGGTTAGATGAACTACTTCTAATCAACTATTTGAGTCTCTCACTCCCTCCCTACTTGGGCCAACATACAATCCACGGACCCAAATAATCTCTATCCTATAATTCAACTCTCAAATTCGACATTACATGCATGGTATTTTCTATCGTTTTTACAGCACTTTTTGCAAATATTAAATCCGTATATACAAACTGATAAGAGTAGGATTGCAAAAAATGTGTTTTTTTCTTTTCTTTTTGTTTTTTTTTATATAAAAGGTTTTTTAAATTAAAGCATGAGAAAAAAGAGATTGTTTACACAAACCTATTGGACTTACTTACCGTTATATTCTTGAATGCAAAAAGTGTTATAAAAAAATTATATTAGATTCTCAAAAATAAGAGTACACGATACATATATCTGCTAATATGAGATATAAATCAAAACTAGATATTCACCCGCGGTACACCGCGAGACCATTTTTTAATTAAAAAATGTAATTTATTTTATATATTAACTATATATATAACGAATGTTTAATTTGTATTTTTTAAAATTTACAACCTTACAAATATAGATATACTAGTTAGTATGGAAATTAGAAAGTATTTTGTTTAAGGTTTATTGTTTTATATTATTCTATAATAGACAATTAAATAATTAATGATTTATAGAAGGAATATATTGTGTGTTTTTTTTTTATATATAGTAGTATTTTTATTATTTTAAAAATTTTAAATATATGTAGAGGATAATTTTGTATTGTAGTTTTGTATGTTTTATATTTAAAAATCAGTTAACTTTAGTATATATAGTTTTGTTGTGAAATGCAAATAAAAGTCGTTAACAATTATTTGTTTGATATGAATTCCACATAGTCACCGTAGTCTACTAAAAAAAATCTAATTCAGTATACTAATTACTTACAGATATATATTATGTAATTGACTTTTGTTTTAAAGTTAACTAATATTTGTTTTTTTGTTTTGTCTAGACCGACACAATTGTTCTTGTTTTTATCTGACAAAATAAATCTATCATCTTCTTTGTTTTTATCCCGTCCATTGTGACATTTCCATTCATCTTGACTTTTAGTCAATCGATTTCATCATCTTTATTTGTCTTAATTCGTCTACGGATATCAATGCGTTGAGATCGAAAATCTTGGCCACGGATCCTCCTCCAAAACTGAAAATCAATTCGTTTATTGATTAGGCCGATTGTTTAGGAAATATCTGTATAGAAAAAATATTGTTTTGTAAAACTAGAAACTTAATATTAATTAAATTAATTATAAATTTAATATTTAATGTTAAAGGGAGTGTTGCTTAGTTTGGAAAATTTATTAGGATAAGAAACCTTGTTTCCAAAAATTGAAATTCAATATTAATTAAATAAATGAAAAACAAATTAATAATTAATGCCAATGACATGCTTGTAAATAAGTTTGAATTTCAGGATTATTTCATAAATGTCTCAAAAAACGTATATACGATAAACATAAATGTAAATAATAATCTTCTAGAAAAAATTAAAATTTATAAACTTATGTATTCAATGATTGACATCCGTATAATATTCTAAGTCTGTTATATTAATCTTTGATTGGGATCTTCGAAATGTTGTGATTTTGATTAGTCATTTTAGCATCTCGATTAGTCATTTCATATGTTCGATCTTGATCGATTTTTTTTTTTCTATTTCGAATTCAGTCGGGTTTCCTAAAATCATTAGTTCGAAAACGAAGGAAAGTGATAGTGGGAATTATATATATCACCTATTCCTTTTTTTTTTCACGTGAAATGAAATCATTTGACTTCAGATTCTCTTCACTTTTATCATGAAGCTAAGCATTAATCACTCATTTTTTCGACATTAAGTGTAGAGAAATCTAACCTAATTTTATCGTCGTCTACAGTGAATAAGAAATGTTATTATAACGAAAATGAAATCCAAACTCTTATACCAATATAGTTTTACTACGATGAAATACATTTCTTTTATAAATTTTGTTATAAATTATGATTATTTATTCATTCAGTTATGTTCGATTTAATTGTTTTCATTCAATCGTGGCAAGTATATATATAAGACAATAGACATTTAGTTACGGTAAATGATACGTGGCAAATCTATCTACAATTTGAAGCAACACAAATGTAAAATTGTATTCGAACTCCACTACTTCAACTGTTTTTGTAAAATCATACAAATTTAAATTTCAATTTCACATTGATGATTATTATAATAATATGACTTAGTTATGAACAAGGGACACACAAAATGGGCCTAAGTTTGCGGAACAAAGAACAAAGTTCCCTTAATTATGACAAGTTGAAAAAGAGAGGTCTTTGAACAAAACGTAGCAAAGTTTAAGAGAAGTAAAAAGAAGCTAGTCATGCAAATGACACATGGAAATGTAAGTTCGACAGTCCACACCCCACTTTTTAAAGGTTATCTCTTTCTCCCTTTAGTAATTAAAAATAAAGATTAGTATTAGAGTATTTGCACTTGCAATATGAATGATGATAATTAAGAAAAATGGTCATAGTTTTTTTTTGCCCAATGAATTTAAACATGTTTTGGACGTGATTTTATTTTCTTCTAATATTTAAGTATATAAAGGATAAGAAATGAATTTTATAGATATTGAAACCACAATTTTAAGTTATTTTTCTTATAACTATTGTTATATTACGTGACAATACCTAATGATATTTTTTTTTTTTTGAAATATCCAAATGTGATGATCACCTTTACTGAAGAAAGAAACTAATAAGATCTAATTTTTAAAAAGTTTTCAAATGAATTTCAAACAAACCATAAAAAAAAAACAATTCTGAAAAAAGTTTTCAAATGAGATTTCAATATAAGTTTGATATAAGTCCCTAATGACTAATGTGAAGACAAATAGGTCTTGATGAAAATCACATTGAGAAAGACACCTACCTAGGTATGATTGTCTTCCCACCATAATTTGTCCAAGACCTTAGTGTACATAGACGTTTCATCTTATTAATTGGCCACAACGACCACAATCATGTGGACATATTTGATTACCTTTTTTTAATCACATGGGAATAAGTCCAAATAATTAGTTGGACACTGAAAAATCTTAGATTCAAAGTAGACTAAGAACTTTTTTTTTTATAAATAATCCCCTACAATAATTCATAACCAAGAAAAAAAACTCAATGACCAAACCAAAAAGCTACAAACACAAGAGAACAATAATACATCTATACATTGATAATACAAGATTTCATATTAAATTTTAGTAACAACAACCACAAATGAACCTTTTATAAGTTGACCAGATCTTTATTGGCTCAGGTCCTAAGGCTTCATTGAGTTGTTTGATTTTCTCTTGAGTACAATGACCCAAGTGACGGCTTCCAAGAGCAAAGCAATGCCTCCAAGAATGGCTATCACAGCAATGTAAGCCGTCTTGTACGTGTCTTGTGGGTTCAAGATGTTGATACCTTTAAAGACATTAATGAGCCCAAGGATGAGGATCGCGTAGCCAACTCCATGGTGGTAGATATTCCAATAAAATCTGTACTTGTGATCTTTCTTTGGCCGCAACAACATCGCAAACATCTATACAAAGAAGTTAAAATGATTCACATCCCGATGTAAAGAGTACATAATATATTAAGAGATACGGAACTCTCCATTAGAAACGCGTGAAACTTAACATGGTATCCAAAACATAGTAAAAAACTTGTATCTTGAACATGGACCTTTAAAGTGCAAAACAGAGCAAAAAAACAGAGTTTTTTTTCTTGTAATTTACCTGAATAGTGGCAAGGGCGAAGAGGGCAATGCCAATGTTACGATGGCCGGTGAAGCGAATACCTTCAGACTCGCTGCCGAGCTTGAGTCCGGTACCCCAACCGGCAACACCGATGACATAAGCCGAGAACTGACAAGACACGTGAAGGTAAAACCAAGCCGGATCTGCGGATTCAAATATTCTCATATACCTAGCTATTATTGCTCCTATAGGAAACAAAATCCCCCAGCTCACCGCGTTTAGTATCCCATGAATCTGCACAATTCTCACCATACTCAGCTTCGATTACCCGATTAGAAATCATAATTCATCGGTTTAAAGAATCTTGTTATGTAGAAACTTACATTTCTCTTCTTGATCTTGGCATTTACCTCACCGCCCCCAGAGATGGTTGTGCTGCCGCTGTTGTCACCTTTTAAATCAAGAGAGCTCATAGAAGCAAGATTCGGCGGGTCGAAAGCGTGCTTCCCAATCATTCCACCAGGACCTAATTCAGGACCAACTTGCCAAACCTGATTCACTTTTCCCTTTGCCACCAAATCAGCCGGAACCTTAACCCTAGCAAAGATCCTCAACGTTCCTCCATCCCTCGCGGCCTCCTCGGCTTTCATATCCCAAACATCAAACGCAAGCTTCGAAGGAACAAGCGAGCTATAGGAGCTAATGTTTAGCGTCTTCACCACGGCAACACCGTTACCTGGATCCTTGTAAGCGACAAGGGTTTGAGCTCCGACCATACCTGTACCCTTTGGATTTATGGCCCAAGCGATCCATCCGCCAGGCTTTGCGGGAGGAGCGGAGAAGACGACGGCGAGAGTTGTGTTGGCTGCATCGTAGGAATAGTGGAGGAAGGCTTTGAGTTGAGGGAGGTCAAGGCAGTGAGGGTAGGTTTTATCGCCGGAAAACGTCTGTGACTTACAGGTTTGTGAGACTGCCGGTGAGATTAGAAGAGCCAAGAAAAGGAGAGAGAGAGAGGTTCTTACGGAAGAAGAAGACATCGTTGGATGGAATGTAGTAACCGTAAAGGTTTTTTAATTTGGCGATATTAATAGAACTCTCTTTTTAAGAAGAGGTAATAAAACTAGCATGTGTTTTGGTGTGTGAGATTTAACATGGACTAGCCAATAATAGGTTTTTTTTTTTTTGGTTATATTTTTATTTTGCTTTTTGAGCATACATAAGAATGATGTATGATTCTGGAAGAAATCTAAAGTGAAGAAATTCAAATTAAGCACGTTTTTGACAATATGCATTACACCAAAGAAGAATTAAAAAAAAATCCACACCAAGAAGGATTTATTATTGGTTTTCCAACACTTATTTTATCTAAAATAAAATTAGATATGTGAAATAACTTTATAATAATTAAAATTTATTAAGTGAATGTACAGGACATATTTTATTCGTCACATTTTTCCTTGATAGAGAAGATTTCTTTCCGTCCTACAATTTCACACCTATTTATTTACTAGAGTCACTGTGACATCTATTAATAATGAACAATACAACTTAGGGTCCGAAAGGTGACCGCGGTTTTGGTTGTACGGGGAAAGCGGTTTTGGAGTGCGGTAGAGTTTAACTGCGGTACGTGCGGTTTGCAGGACAAGTGCGGTTTATACAAAATAAGCGGTATAGAATGATATTTGATTGGTGAAAAAACTATTTGCGGTTCAGTATTAATTGTGTGAATGGTAAAAAAAGAAAAAACAGTGCGGATTACATATATTATAAATAAATTTATTAATAATTAATATGTTTGTATATTATTATATGTTATGAATTAATAATAAAATAGCTGTATTTATAAACCTTAAATACTATAGTTGATCAAAAAGTAAATTATTTAGATTCGTGATACAAAAATTTAAAACATATCTTGATGAGTAGAAGGATTATTTATAATTATAAATTCTTGATCCTTCCACCATGAGTCAGATGCATATATCATGGATGTATCATGATCAACCGTGATTCCGGTTTTATGAGTGAGAACCTTTCACCTCTTGTAACTTTTTTTGAATTCATCAAGTTTGTTTTTGAAGAATCCATAAGTTATATTCATGTTGAATGCTTGGTTAAATTTTTCTACCATATATTCTTTACCGATAGCAGTCGGATTCTTAAGAGTATAATTATTCATCGCAATTACTTCGTCGAACAATTGAATTAATGTTTTTTCCTGAATGTACGACCATTTATACTTGTCTTTGTTCTACAAATTATGCAAATACAATGTCAAATATTATATCATGTATAATTCTTATTTAAAATTTTAATAAAAACCAGCTAAAGAAAATTTACCCGTACTGTTGTTTCCGTTGGAAGAGTTGAATTTTCGATTGGCTGATTTGAACTTGTCTGTCTAGAAGAATTTGTGTTTCTTCGACGATTTGATGACATATCTACATTTAATGAAAGTTATTGGTTACTATACATTTTATATCAATAAAATTATTTTATTGTTAATAAGAATTCTTTTAAACATATTGTTTTATTTCTAAACTAATTTATATTGTTATCTATACATATACATATACATATATAAATATATTAGTTAGGAAAATAAAATAAAAATGATATGAAACATAATGAAAATGTTCAATTGTTTTATAATTAAACTAACATGTATAATTTTAAAAAATTAAGTAAACTGGATTACAAATTTTTTTAAAATAACAATATAATGAATACATAAAGACTATGATATATGAGTATTTTAATAACCACTATGATATTTAAGTAGTATGGACAATATTATTATTTACTGAATAATAAAATTATTACTTTTATTAATTTTCAACTTAAAACATATATTACAACCCTATTTATTAACATAAAATTGCACTTTAAATCAGTTTTTATAAATTTAAAATCTAACAAAGCTTTTAAAAGTGTACTTTTCATTAATTCATTTTGAAAATATATTAAACAAAACCTATATAAGATTGTGTTTAGGAAAATATGAGAGTAGGTTTTTCAGAAAATAAAATAAAAAGAAATTAAATATGAGAAGTAATTAAAAAAAAGAAAACATTACCAAAATGATGTTGCACTACAAATCGAGAGGTAGAGAAAGAGAGAGGATAAAGTATACTAGATGTTTACCAAAGTAAAATCTCGAGAGAGAGAGGAAGGGGGAGAATAAGGGATAGTTGTTTTTTTGGTTATTGATAACGTAGACACATATGTTTATATAGTACATTTATATATTAAAAAAATTATTAAATAAAGCATTAATTGGTTGCGGTCCCAGAAGCTGCTGGTTATTACCCGTTGTATTTTTGAAAGGCGGTCCATGCTTTTATCTGCTGAATCGATCCGCTTTTTGTTTTTTTTTTTCAAAAAACACAAATTAAATTTTTTTCTCTTGATTGACTGTACATGTGCGGTTTTGTTTTTTTTTTTTTGAAAACCGAAAATTTGTTGTTCCCATTCACTGCCTTAAGGTCTGAATGATAACAGCGTATTTGATCGTGCGGGACAAAAAAATTGATAGTGCAGTGCGGTTCAACAGTAGTTCATGCGGGATAAATATATTTGCGGAATAAATGCGGTTTATATTGAATTAGCGGTACAAAGTAATTTTTGATTGGTGAAAAGAATAAGTGCGGTTCATACAAAGTTATATATATATATATATATATTGTTACTATAATAATTGTATAAGTAAATTACTAAAAATATAATTAATTAATATAATTGTAAACTTCTATATGTTTTGTGTTAATTAAAAATATCTAGAACCTTATATGTAGTACTGATGCAAATTCGCTGGGTAAAACTGATGGTTCATTACAAAAGCGGTCCAAGACAAAATTTGTAGGACAAAACCGCAAATCAATTTTTTTTTTTGAAAAACACAAATCAATATTGTTTTTGTGTGAATGGTGAATTTTTGCGGTTTTGATAAAATGACATTTCAATACCGCTTATATAATGTCACCACTCACTACCTTAGTCTAAGATGTATACCACACAACGGTATAATTGTTTTAGAAGATGATTATTTTGAGTTTAAAATTTAATTATAAATTCCTTTATTTATATATTATTCTAACTTGAATTTTTTAAGATTACTATGGATAGGGAGACCCAAAACTTAAAATAGATGATCAAATCTCTACTATATATCGAAGGATGACATTGAAGAAACAATGTTTTACCATGTGATTTGTAATTGACTTCAGTTAACTTGTGATATGGGACTTCAATTTCAACTTTCGCTTATGTCTTCACATAACAACAAAATAAAAATGATGAGGATTATTTGGCTTTAACAATGTTGCAGTGAATAAAATCACCAAAAGGTGATCTTTATTTTATGTTTTCGTTTAAAGCCACTGTATAGGCTTTGAAGGATTCATATCATTTTCCGTCTTGTGTTGACAATAAAAATAGGTGCTTCTGATGTTATAGGGGGATTACCAACAGTTAAAGGGGAAGTAAACCATACATGGTGTTATCTGAATTTGAGGATGAAAAATGTGCAACATTAAGGAATATAATATTTCTTTTATATCTCTAAACTTCATCATCTTCAATAAAAGAATCACACATAATGTTATCTGAATCTGAGGATAAAAATGTGCAATATTAAAGAATATAATATTTCTTTTATATATCTAAAATTCATCATCTTTAATAAAAGATTACTCATGGGGTAAATTCAAAACTCAAAAATGATGGTGGGTTTCGGCTATTTCTGTAAGGCCACAGCAGAAACAACATCCTAACAGGTTATTGTTGCGGATTTAAAGTGACATGTGATATGAGTCTATAATTTTAAGTTGAGTAATTACGTCTTGACCCAACAGAAAATACAAAGACGATGATGATTTGCCCATACAACTTACATCAAGCATGTTACTACTTCAAAATTTTATTTGGTTATTTCATTCATAGGAGATTATTGAAAAAAAATCTCTATTGCACTACAAGAAAACAGGACAACGGCCACTGTGGTAATAGTCGCTAAATAGTCGTTAATGTTAATGTAACGACTATTTAGCGACTAATCACTGTTGTAGTTAATTTTTTGTCGCTAATACGTATAGTCGTTATTTAGCGACTATTCAACGATGATATGACGTTGTCGTTAAATTGTCGTTGCATTGTCGTTATTTAGTAACCAAATTTGGCGACAATTGGCCGACAATTTAACGATTATTGTAGCAGTAGTCGTGTATTAGTCGCTAAATTTAGTGACTAATTTGCGACAAAGTTACGACGTTTTTACATGAATAAAACTTGCAATACTTTAGTCATAAATTAGTTGTTTTTTTCTGCGACTATTTACCTTCTATTTAACGACAATTTTCCGTCTAAATGATGACTATATAACGACTAAGTTGTTTTAGAAAATAATGAAATTAACTGGTTTTATTGTTTTGTAATCCTGATTTTAATCTTGATTTTAATACTGATTTATGAAATGAAAAATCTAATGAAAACACATTATAAACATAACCATAATTGTACTGAAACTAGAACATACACAAGTCCAAAATAGAAATCAAACCAAAAGCTAAGAAAGAAAAAGTTTATAACACATACAAACAGAATAAAAGACCTTAGTTCATGAGTTAAGTTACAATATGAACCATATTGGAGTTGATCATGGAGTTGTTGATGGAAGATTGTCCTCCTCAGCTGATTGAGAGGCTATAAACTCTAGGAAGGCTGGATTAATGTGGCGCATGAACTTTGCCATCAAAGTCAACTCTTTGATCTCGCTCTTTTGCTCAGCCACAAGGAGAGCAGTCTCATTTTCTCGAGCAGCAGCTTCAGCATTGAGAGTCGCCTGAAGTTCAATCTAACGTTGGGTTTCCTTTAGTTGCTCTTGCAATGTAAGAAAGGCTTCGGTTTGTGATGGTTGATTGCCCTTGCCCTTGCCAAGAGTATCTTTGAGGCTTCCAACACCATAAGGAGTTCCTCGTTAATCCTTCTCAGTGCACTGTTTGCAAAACAAGAAAAATAGTAAGTAAAGAGCAAAACAAGAAAAACAGTAAGTAAAGAGCAAAACAAATGCATGATCGAGTAGAAATGCTACTTTACCTCAAGAAAGATGGCAGTACATACATCGCTGGTGAGCTCTCGACGGTGTGAAGTACCATCTGAAAGAGTTGAATCTGCCTCTAGCTCAGCCATCTTCTCTTGCAACTTCTGCTGATAAGCTTGATGGATTTTCTCGGCCTTTCCATCAACATAAGAACCATCCGGCTTTGTATGTGTTTTGAAAAAAAATTCACCCATACTGACCTCTCTTCCCAACTCCTGTTCCTGCAATGTTAGAAAGTAAAGAATGTTTATGAAAGTGTTTAAAGATAGAAATATTGATAAATGTAACTAACAAAATAGAAATGACTTATTACCAGATCATCTTGGATTTCCCTATATGACTTAGGGCATGATAAGTGGATGTGAGGACCGAGACCATTACGGTCAGACATACAACACTTGGAATAGGTTGAACTCTTTTGTTGTTGTTCTTTAGTATCCCAATTATCAACCATCTCTTGCCAGAGAGTACCTTCAATCCATGAAGGTTTAATTCGAGACGTCCTTGCATCGTTAACCATGCCCTTCATCCGGCGGTTACAAATGGTGTTGAAATGTTCTTGAACGGTTCATGTTATCAATGGATCCCAGGTGTGAGTTTTATACATAACAAAGAGAGAATGAATTATGTCAGTGAAAGTCAGTGAAAACAAGTAATAAACACAAGTAGAAAACATGTTACATTCTACTATTCTTACCGCAAACTCCATGAAGTATCTTTGTTTTCTATCCGGAGGCAAATAAGTCCAATTATAATATGAACCATCGAATTTGTTTGTAAAAATCTTGGTAATCTTCCGAACAAGTTGGCCTTTTTTGTCCCGATCAAACCTCCACATACACATGTAAAAAATGTGTGTTGGTTTGATCAGTTAGAAAGCAAACAAAAAAAACAAAAAATCAGTTAATAATGCCGAAGAGATTCAATGGTTTCACATACACTGTTGCATCAAAGACACCCTAAGATAAATAAACCAATTGAAACGAGAATCAAAGACACCCTAAGACAAACCAATTGAAACAAAAATCAAAGACACCCTAAGCCAAAAACATTACCAAGTTATCTTCTCCCTAAGTGTGTCAAACCAATTGACACAAACATTACAAACGACAATTCAACACCCTAAGTATGACAAACCAATTGCTACAGACGAGAATCAAAACAAACCAATGCCAAAAACATTACCAAGTTGTCTTCGGCAACGATATGGGAGAGAGAACCGTCATAAACTTCTCACGGCCAGACATCGTAAGCAGAGCATTTAGAGATTGCATCGTGTCATCCTCGAGTTGAGGCGATGCATCGTAA
This sequence comes from Camelina sativa, assembly GCF_000633955.1. NCBI lineage: Eukaryota > Viridiplantae > Streptophyta > Magnoliopsida > Brassicales > Brassicaceae > Camelina > Camelina sativa. Next base: position 13,897,833 of record NC_025685.1, on the reverse strand, counting down.
TTGTTACCTTGAGAAGATGGTTTCTTTATGTATGGGTACGAAATATAACAAACCTGTGAGGCTTGAGATGCTGTTTTGCAATCAACGTGTAAAAGTTACACATATTATATATAAATGTGATATTGACAATATATTGAGGATTGGGGCATTTATATACATACCTAGAATAAATGGTTCGTTTTTATATTACTTTCTGGATGAAAGAACATCTACAACGCCACCATTACTTCTCCTTGTGCCTCTACCAATTACAGGGTCATACCACTTGAACTTAAATAGTGTGATCTTCAACCCAAGCATTCCCTCATACTCAAGTTCTATCATATCAGTTAATGTCCCGTAGAAACCTGCAGCGTCAGATGCATCCGCATAATTTTCACCTTTAACAGAAATCCCATAATTACATGTCTTTCGTCCAGCACCGTGGTTCTCTGTATGAAACAAATAACCTCTCGTAAAATACATTGGCCATGTTTTAGCCTTATTCAAAGGTCCATGCACAATCTCTTGAACCCAAGTAGGAAATGGATTTGAGGCGTTCCAATAACTAACCTGCATATATATAAGTCCCGTTATGTTAAATAATAACAATAAGTATAATATGTATATCACGAAAAATGGTTTAACATACATATTCTTTAACCCAAGAATGATATTCGTCAGCTCTTTTCGCGGAGAGTTCTTTCTCGGTAAGTCCTGGATATTTTGCCGAAATATAATCCTCGAACATTCTATATAGAAAGATAATATCACCACAAATGTATATGAGAAAATATAGTGGAATTAGATATCTTAAAATGTAACTAATTAGTGACATGTAAATACCTCTCAATTGGCTGAAAATAGTCACAATTCCGTAAAACATATGCGTGTGCGCAACGATAGTCATCACCTGAAAGCCATATTTCATTCATTTCTCGACTGGGATGGCCAACTTGAGTAAATATAGAGGGTACTCCAGGGACATGATATTCAAACGCTTCACCTTCATCAAATCTTGTTAATCTGACCAAATAATTAAAAAGTAATTATTATGACTATTAAATTAAGTATCACATTAAAAATATTTACTCTTAATTGTTCACCTTGATTTTGTTTGTATGTTCGCAGCAAAGTAGTGCTCAGAGAAATAAGAAATCTCGTCATTGATATATGATTCAACAATTGATCCTGCCACATATCTTTTGTTCTTTGCTTTTCCTTTCAATTTTTTGAAAAACCTTTCAAAAGGATACATCCACCTATATTGGACAGGCCCTCCCAATTCAGCTTCGTAGGGAAGATGTATAGGCAAGTGCTCCATCACATCAAAAAAGGATGGTGGAAATATCTTTTCCAAATTGCAAAGGATTAAGACAATGTTCTGTTTTAGAATTTGAAGTCGACTTGTTTGCAAAGTTCTCGAGCATAAGTCCCGGAAAAATGCTCCAACCCCTACAATATTATATTTATTCAAACTTCATCACATTTATAACGGAAAAAACTTTTACTCACTTCATATATATATATAAAACTTTAATAATTAATTAATATACCTAAATATACCTGATAACGCAAGGTGGACATTCCGGTCAAGGAGTTCTGCAAAGATAAATGGAAGTAACCGCTCCATGAAAACACGGCAGTCATGGCTCTTCATGCATGAAAACTTTCCATTTTCCATATCAACACAACTAGCTAAGTCTGCCGAATAGCCATCTGGGAATTTAACCGAGTACTTCACACATTCCAATAAGCTTGTTCTAACTTCGTCTGTCAATGTATAGGGCGGGAAAGGTGCTTTACCCCAACTATCAAGATGTACGTGTGTCCGAGAACAGAACTTTGCTATATCCAACCTTGACATGACGGAATATATTTTGATTTACCTTTCACACGCATAAGAGTGTACATGATGTTATCCAAAAAATTCTTCTCTGTATGCATCACATCAATATTATGTCGGAGATTAAGGTCCTTCCAGTACGGTACCGACCATAAAATGCTCTCCTTGTGCCAGTTATGGTGCTTTCCATATCCATGCATCTTCCTTTCATGACCATTTCCACCGACGTCCTTGGTTCTTGGTGGATTTACAGAATTCAACCGCTCAGAATAAACTTGCTCACCCGTCAAAGACTCTGGTGGATACTCTCTTGTAGCGTCTTTTCACTTCAGGAAGTCTTTTTTATTTCTCCTCAGAGGATGATCAGGAGGAAGAAATCTCCGATGAAAATCAAACCAACATGTCTTCCTTCCATTAGGTAGATAAAAGGACTTTATATCATCCATGCAAACTGGACAAGACAATTTACTATGTGTTGTCCATCCAGATAACATGTCATATGCAGGAAAGTCGCTTATCGTCAACATCAGCACTGCTTTTAGGTTGAAATTTTGGCCTAAGGACACATCATATGCATCGACTCCAGTAGACCATACCTCTTTTAACTCATCAATAAGAGGTTGGAGAAAGACATAAAGACTAGCTCGCGGATGGTTTGGACCAGAATTCAGAATTGTAAGAAACAAGTACTCAGTATCCATGCACATATCAGAGGGTAGATTATATGGCGTCAATATCACTGGCCATAATGAATGGTGACGAGACATCCCAAATGGATTGAACCCATCAGTACACAATCCCAAATACACGTTACGGGGTTCTTCAGCAAATTGACGATTTTGTTCTTGAAAATACTTCCATTCCGCTGCATCAGACGGATGACTCATTTCTCCCACCTTTGCTTGGTGCTCGGCATGCCATCACATTGCTGCTGCAGTCTTGTGACTCTGATACATTCTCTTCAGTATATCACCAATAGGTAAGTACCACATACGACTATATGGTACTTTGGTTCTGCGTCGGTCATTCTTAGGCTTCCATCTTGGTGCATCACAAAACAAACATTTTTCTTCCTTTTTGTCATCTTTCAAGAATAACATACAATTGTTTATACAAATATCAATTGTATGATATGGGAGTCCTAAATTGCGCATCAATTTCTCTGTCTCGTAATGAGAACCCGTAGCCTGGTTTCCTTCTGGTAAATAATCACTCAACATTTCACAAACTGAATCCACTAACTTTTCACTCATATTATAATCTGTCTTATTTTGCATAACTCTAGCAGCTAAAGATAATTGTGAATGACCTTCACGATAACCATCATATATTGGATTTTTTGCACCTTCTAACAAGTCATATAATTTTTTTGAATAGTTAAGTATTGGTTCTTCTACACTCTTATAACCCCCATCCCATTAATAGTTATCATCAAAACCCACATTAGAAGGAAATGCATCATTCACCGTATCCACATATCTATCTTCTACTACATTACCCACTTCCTTACTCCCACTAATAAATATCGGATCAACAGTACTCGTCCCTATATCCATATTTATTTCTTCCCCATGCTTATACCAAACATAATAATCTGGTATAAACCCATAACTAAAAAGATGATTCCAAATTCTAATCCCTAGAAAACGCTTCCCGTTTTTGCACCTACTACAAGGGCAAAAACTTACCCCCGTTTTCTTGTGCAAAAGGCTGGCTATTTGCAAATTGCATGAACTGCTCCATCCTGGCTCTGAACTCTTCTGTAAAATTTCCCGTCACCTCATCGATCCTCTTGTACATCCACTCTCGAAAATTACTATAATTGTAACTTCATGACATTATTATAAATCTCTATGATCTCGTCTTTTTTTTTATGTTGCTTTGTGTTTCTGTGAGTGAGAAAAACGATTGGTGAGCTCAGTTTTATATAGGCATATTTAGCGACTAAAAAGTGACTATATCACGTAGTCGCCAAATACAGGTACACCTACTCCACAATGCCAAAAACGTGTTTTAAACCAACATTTAGCGACTATTTTGCGACATAATTTGGTGACCCTCCGTATTGTCGCTAAATAGTCGCCAAATATATGATTATACAAGCAACTACCCAAATAGTCGTTAATTTAGCGACTATTTAGCGACACACGTTTGCGACTCACCGAAAATGTCGCAAAATAGTCGCTAAATGTACGACTATTCTTATTTCGTCGTGTTTTAGTCGCCATTTAGCGACTACTTTAGCGACTAATTTATTTTGTCCTAAATTAGCGACTAATAACGACTATATAAGAATAGTCATAAAGCAGTCGCGAATTAGTGGGTAATTAGTCGCTAAATTTAATGACTACGAATTTAGTCGCCGATTGTAGTCGGAAAAACCGTGCTTTCTTGTAGTGTTGGTTTAAATTTTCATTTCCTCTTGTCATAACATATACGTCCTAAAAGATGTTTATGAAGTTCAAGGCAATATACATATTAATGGAACACACACACACACACATAGTTTTATTTGAAACTGAAGATAATTAAAATCCTAGCCATATGAGAAAGAAGACGATGATGGTAGACAAGTATTGTACTTCCAAAAGGGATAATTATCACTTTGATTTAATATCTTTACAAGGGTCATTTTTAGGGCTGCGAATTCGGTTAGTTCGGTTTGGTTTTTCGATTATTCGGTTTAATAGGAAAATTGAAAATTCTACCAAAATTAATCGACTAAGAAATCGGTTTGGTTTGGTTGATAATCAGTTATATCAGTTCGTAGAGTTCGGTTATATCAGTTTTTACCCTTGTCAATACACAACCATCAAACTGCATGTAATCATACGCACAACCCAACACCATTATCAGATAAAATATGATTCATGACATGTAGCATTTAGCATCATAATAACATAGCATACAAGTCATGCTTACAAAAAACAACAAGTACAAAAGTCAATCCTAGTTCTTTCATACAATTTCCAAAAAATTACACTTACAAAAGTCTCCATAAAAGTCTCCGACTAAGGTCACAAAGAGACTGGGAGACAATTGTTCAGAAAATAAGTCACTTACCAAAAGTTAATAAAGAGAATGAGAATTGACAAAATACCAATGATCCTCTCCTCTTACCATATGCATTTGGTATATTGTCATTCTTTACTCGATTCCAAAAAATACTTAATAGTTATATCAATTTTTTTTTTCAAAAGATATAAAGAGAAAGAGAGACAACCTTAAAATAATAATTTGATTCGGTTCTTCGTCTCCTGTTGCAAAAGAAAACCAGAAACTATGTCTATAACAAAAATATAGATGTCTTGTAAATTAAAGTGAAAGTAACATAGTAAATCAAGTGTTTGTGTTCATCTCTAGATCATGGATATGCTGTTGGGTGTGTCTCATTCTGTGAAGCTGCATAAGCAAAACAATATCCAATTAGTCATTATTTAAGAACTTAATGAAAAACTTAATCATAAGAAATGGTTTACCTGAGGACTCATGAAACTGCAATTCTTCAAACATCTGAACAAAGCTGGCTAACTTCTCAGCTGAATGGTATTCTTCAACCATTGTTGAGCGCAAAATAAAGATTCAACCATGAAAGGTGACATAGAACTGCGATACGGGTCCAAGATGCAACCACTTGTGCTAAATGCGGATTCAGAAGAAATGGAAGACACTTAAACAACAAAGACATCTCTAGCTAGCTCGGATAAGACTGGCAATTTAGAACTGTTGCGCCTCTACCAAGATAAAGCATCAAAGTCCAATTTCAAATCAGTTGGAGTCCTTGGTACAGGTTTCTCCAACAAGTAAATATCAAATGAGAATGTAGCAGTGAGCTTGATATTTACTTGTTGGAGAAACCTGTACCAAGGACTCCAACTGAAGTGTAACTGATCCTGGAGTATCAACAAGTGCTCTCATTACCATCCTCATCCGACAAATCAAACAAAGCACTTGTTGATACTCCAGGATCAGTTACACTTCCACCACTAGTTGATACTCCACGTTCACGTACGCTCAGCTTCATCACATACTCCCCATACATTTCCTTCATCACATTTTTAATTGATGATCTTAGATTAGTACTTTCCACACTGTCTTTTCCATACAGTTTGTCAAAGCAAAGACCAGCAAACTGCATTTTGTTTCTGGGATCAAACACAATTGCGATGATCACAAGTGAATTCATGTTTAAAAAACCATCCCAATATTTTTCAAACTTAGCCCTCATCATCATCACTTATGTCTTTAGTAGCAAATCATTGTTTGTGCTTAAATTGATCAGATTCCTCTCAATGATCACAAGATCATTATAACAAACAATAGAGGCCACTGTTTTGGTTGCTGAGAAATACAAAGTGCAGTTGAAAAAGATCTTCAAGAAGTTAACTAACCACTGCACTTGATCCCAATCAGCAAAAGTAGGAGGACCAACATGCTTTTGCCCATTCTGTTCAGCATTCTCTTCACCATTATCTTCAGTCTCCATGAAGTACTCGTTATATAACTTGTCTTCAGACAATATCTTTTCAAATGAAACCCTGAATTTGATTGCGGCTGTCAGCATTAGATATGTCGAATTCCACCTAGTTGCAATATCAAGACACAAGCTACTTCTACCTACGTTTCCTGTCTCAACCCTCAACAGAAACGATTTCAACCTATAACTTGATGATCTCACATATTTAATCGCATTTCTGATAGAAACAATACTCCTTTTTTCTTTGGATAAACCATCCCTCACAAAGTTTAAAACATGAGCACAACATTGCATATGAAGATACTCACCATTCCTCTCATGATCAAAGCTTCTGTGAATACCATTAGAGCCTTGTCAATCCCCTTAGCGTTATCCACTGTTACTGTGAAGACCTTCCCGATTCCTTATTCGTCGAGACAGGCAATCAAGTGCTCAACAACTGTATCACATTTGTGATCTGTGACAGGCTTAAAGCTAATGATCCTCTTTTGTAAATTCCAATCTCTATCAATCCAGTGAGCTGTTACCACCATGTAGCTGCAAGAACTCATGAGAGCTACCCATGCAAGAACTCATGAGAGCTACCCATATATCTGTTGTCGTAGACACTCTCTACTTTTCCTTACCAAACAGCTCTTTCAAAGCTCCTATCTCTCTTGAAACATACTATATATATCTGAAGTGGCAGTCTTCCAGCAATGGACCGTGTACATGGGAAGCATGTTGCTGCATAATCTTTTAAACCCCTCGGACTCCAAAAATGCAAATGGCATCTCCTTAAGGACAATCATCTCATTAACAGACCTTCTGAACAAACCTTGATCATACTTGATTGTTGTCATTACACCACTGCTATCACCAGCAAAAACATTATGACTACCACTCTCTTGATGCATCTTGAACAACTTACACCTATTAATGTGATTCTTCATTGCACTTGTTCCATGACTCACTATGTCACATCCTATCTCTTGACCATAGTACCGACAGTTGGCAAGTGCGGGCTCATATACTTGTTGAATAAAATACTGCCAAACCAAACATCTATGAGCTGGCTTTTTCCTCGGTTGGGACGGAAGAGTAGAAGTTGGTGGACCATCATCAATCTCTTCATGTAGAAACGGGTCGTTGTTGTCTTCACCAGAATCATGAGACATCTGTTAAGTTCAAAGATCAAACAATCAGACAAACACAACAAAAGATACAGAAACTTAGAAAAGAACACTATTAGAAAAACAAAAACAAAGAATCAAACGAAGAACAACACTATCATAACAACCCTAGATCTATACTATGAATTAGTCATTTTTTTCTGCGACTATTTACCTTCTATTTAACGACAATTTGCTGTCTAAATGACGACTATATAACGACTACATTGTTTTAGAAAATAATGAAATTAACTGGTTTTTATTGTTTTGTAATCCTGATTTTAATACTGATTTATGAAAAGAAAAATCTAATGAAAACACATTATAAACATAACCATAATTGTATTGAAACCAGAACATACACAAGTCCAAAATAGAAATCAAACCAAAAGCTAAGAAAGAAAAAGTTTATAATACATACAAACAAATGACAAGTTGCCACCAATTGTTATGTCATTTATAAGAAGCCCATTAAGCCAATTTTCTAACCCTAATTTAAGAAGAGTTATTTAAGAGATGATTAGGGGTTTACGCTTTATAATTTGTGCCTCCTAAACCTAGAGAGAGAAAGAGAGTAAACCATTTGAGAGAAAGAGAATAAGGAGCCATAGTTGAGATTAAGGACAGATCTTACTTGTCCTAGGAGATGTTGGAAAAGAAGGGGTAAACAGACTCTTTTATGGATGAATTTTGGTGAGCAATTTCCCAACCCATAGATGTAAGTTTTTCCCAAATTATTTTGTAACCAATTTTGTAGATTAAAAGTTATACATGTTTTCTCAAACCTATTCTGCGCAGATTCGCGAACTAACATCAGTCATCTTGTGAAATTGTTTCCCACTGCTACAAATTGAACCAGAAGCTGATCTACCCGCCGTTGGAAAGATCTGAGTCCGGAGAGCCTGAGATCGTTTGCATAGGAGTTATAATATGAGAGTTATGATTGAATATGTGCATCTAGTCGAATTTGTGATTTTTCTTCTTTGTAAGAATAAAATAAATTATAATGTATATCTAATGTTTATGATTATAAAAATTTGTATGATTATAAATTTTAAAAATAGTATTGTTTTGAGATTAAGTTTTTAGTTATAATTTTTATCATATGCAATGAACTTTTTAGTAATAACTTGTGACCATTTGAAACTAACTTCTATTGATGGGATTGGACATTATGATAGTCACAAAATATTATGATTTTTGAGAATTTGTTAAAATTCTGCGACAAATTTTTAGTTATCATTTGTGACCATTTGAGACTATAGGTTCGTAATAATAAGATACATAATTAAAACGTTATTTTAAACACGAATTGTGACGATTTTAAGACGTTTTGTTAGTCTGTCACTGAGACAGTTTTGTTACTTTTTGTGTCGTAATTATTTACGACAAAATGGTTACTAATATATTCGTTGCAACTCTTGTGACGTTTTTGTTACAAATAAAAAATTGTGACGATTGTATTGCAACCATTAAAAAATTGTCACAAATTTGTAACAATATTTATATTATGACTAAATACTTTTTATTGTGACTAAATATTACGTCTTAATAAAATTATTTTTTTGTAGTGAATTAAATCGAAATAAATAAAAAGGAATAGTTTAACGCTTGTTACCTATCACATGAGCAAAAAAATAGGAATTTAAGTCAAACTCTAGATCTTTTATTTCGGAGTATAAAGTGGTACATATCTTAAATTAGATGTGTTTGAATGTGAGATGCATTAAATTTATAAGTTATATATATATATATACTAGGTACGGACCCGCACGTACGTGCGTGATTGATTTCAAAAACTATGTTTACTATAAAGTTTGTAATGTATTATGTACACAGAAAGTTACATTTATAGATATAATTATTTGTTAAATTATTTACAGTTCAAAATTATATTAGTTTGGTTTCATTCAGTTTGTGATTTTAGAAATAATAAAGGTTTCAGCATAAAATTAAGATTCACAAAACAACATACCACAATCTAACGTTTACCAAATTAGTGATTAATGAGAATTGTATAAAACTTATAAATTATGAAACGGATAAAAAAACATCAAAAAGATTAAAACTTGAAACGACGTGATCCGTTTTTTTTAATAATAAATAATAATAATAATAATAATTACAACTAGTGGTCCCATACTCACTAGCCACCTAACCACAATCACAACCAACAGCGGAATAACCAATACCAATAAAAATCCAATAAATAATAAACATTAATTAAATTTAACAATAATCCAATAACCAATCATCAGAAAACATGAAACCAACAACCTAGCAATGTTTCTAATGACCCAACTCTAGCAACCTAGCAATACCAGACAACATCCAATCGAGTCCCTAAAAAATCCTCCTCTTCATTGCCTTGATTCCACGATCACATTTTGCCTTTACATGCATCACAAACACAAATTGCAATGCATGAGTATTTTATAAACACTCAGTAAGGCAATCCTCTCATCTACTAGACTATACACACAAGCAATAGAGATACTCTAACCAACAAACAAAAATCCACAAACAAATCAGACTCTGCATCGACCGACACAAGGCTTGCATAGACGGACACCACCTGGGGACTGCATCGACCGACGCATGATATGCATCGACCGATGCTAGTGAAACGTGCATCGACCGATGCTTCCATCGCATCGACCAACGCATGCTCGACATCACGCGAAAACCCTAATTACATCGACCGACGCCTCCACATGGCATTGAACGATGCACATGCCGAGCATCGTTTTCCCCAAAGCTTCTCGCCGGATCTTCGTTCCCGCAACCACAAGACTCGATCCCAAGCCACAAGAAAGCCTCACACAAACCTAAACAATGTTCTAACAAGCCAAACAAAACATAAACAAACAGATCAGAGAATCTCCAGCTTAGATAAGCTATGGTCATGCACTTACCTTTGCCATAGAAGAAACCTGACCCAAACACAGGAAAAAAATGCTCCTAGGAAGCTCCTACAACGATCCCAGCTACAGATCTCTACAGAAACAGCTTCCAACTCCAAGAAATCACCAAAAACACTCAAGAACACCAAGAACTCTCTTTCTCTCTTTTGTTTCTCTCAAAAGCGGCCAAAGTCGACTAATGAGACAAAAGAACGATTTAAGGGTTTTCCTTATCCCTTTGTCCAAAACGCAGCGTTTAACTTAAGTCAAAACGCAGAAACTGAACCTGCAATGACTGATGCTCCTCCAGCATCGACCAATGCACATCCCCAAACCGAGATTTTGGTTCGCGGATGTTACAATTCTCCCCCACTAATTTAGATTTGTCCTCGAATCTCAAACAAAACATCATCCAACGACTCCTGTGCAACCGTCTCCACGGCCCGCACTCCTCCAACCGATATGAAAGGTCACCTCTAGGCGATAGACTCACGCTCCATGCATTATTTGCTATTGACTTTTGGACTTTCCTTTTCTCATAGGCCTAAACCTTGAGTTTTATTGGCTCTCCATCAAACTGAAGCCTGCATGCCATAATATTGGCTCCTCATCGGGCCTAAGCTCGCATGCCATAATATATAAGGAAGTCCAATACTTGTCTCTCGGGTTGCCACCCTACAGCGCGCTCCCGGATCGTCATCCAAGTCGATGTACCAATCATGCTCTCAAGCCACAAAGTCTTAGAATATGACGGTACTAGGAGAACCTAAGTCCCCCAAGAGTCGCGAGCAAACAATTCTGAACACGTCTGAATCCTATCCCTATCCAGGTTTCCTTCCCGTGGCTCGCGTAAGACAACACGATGTCCTACCAACCACATATCCCCTCACTGGAATACCTCATGACCACACAAGGATCATCTCACTGCCCCACGGGCCGCCACAAAGGCCAACAAATGTCCTAAACAGGACTGCCACCAAGGCCAAACAAATGTCTTAAACAGGACCGCCACAAAAGCCAAACAAATGTCCTAAATAGGACTACCACAAAGGCCAAAAAAATGTCCTTAACAGGACCGCCACAAAGGCTATCTGTGCCGAAGGACCATCACAAAGAAAACTATCCCGAAGGACCGTCACAAAGACCATCTGTCCCAAAGGACCGCCTAAACAGGCACTCTGGCTAAACAGCCTGCCACAAAGGCCACACACAGCTAAACAGCCCGCCACAAAGACCGCCACACACGGGCACAATGACTCAAAAGTCCGCCACAAAGGCCTCGCAAGCCCCTCCAAGGCTCACAATCACCAAAAATGGACAAATTCTAACTCACATAAAACTTTCCATTATTAGACTTTCCACTTCTAGAAACTTCCCACTTATAAAAACTTCTATTTAAGGAAACTTTCCCTCAAACCACCGCCTCACGGAAATTCCGTACCCCGAGCACCACCTCATCTTGTTACTTAGTCGCACAACCAACCATCCCAAGCGACCAAGTAAACAAGAGAGATGGGCTGGAATACTCCATTCCCGCTCCAGCCACGGACTACAACTGGGACCAGGCTAGACAAGTTCAAGTCGCGACCTACTTCTCGAACCACTTCTTGAACCTTGCCTTCATCTTCACCTCTGGCTCCCAAGTCTGCTCCTCAAAACCATCACAGTCCCAAAGGACTCTCATCAAAGGAATCTTCTTCTTCCGAAGTTCCTTGATCCTCCTCTCGAGAACCCTCACTAGTCTCGCCTCCAAATTCATGTTAGGCTGAAGATCCTCAGCAATCTTAGCCAACAACTGATCATCATCACGGAGACACTTCCGCAACGTAGACACATGGAAAACCTTATGGAATGCTCGCATAACCACATGTAACTCCAGTCTATATGCCACTGGCCCAACTCGCTCAACCACTCTGAACGGACCCATATACCTTGGACTCAACTTAGTCTCAGTCAATGACCTGTTCGGACCCCGCAATATGGCCATCTTGAGGTACACTCTGCACACTCCGGGGTAATGAAGCTATGAGTAGCTCCAGAGTCAAACATAACGTGGGACTTAAACCCGCCCACCAACAAAGTCCCTACACAAACTTCATGTGCTGAGAACCTAACACTTTATCACATGACAACATTAAAAACTGAACTTACTAAGAATTCACAAAGACAAGTACCAAAAATCATACCTGTGATTGCCCCGGCACTGGTTCCACCAGTCTCTGCAGTCGTATAAACACGTGGCGTCTGCTCAATCTGTGTCACCGGCTGCCCTCCCGTCTGCACCTGCTGCAACGCTGCCACTGCTACCGACAGCAACTTAGGACACAAGGGCCTGATGTGCCCTGGCTCCCTGCAATGATAGCATACACGGCTGCTGTCGACGGAGCACTCCTCTTGGGACAGCTAGCAATCTTTTGATCCTATCTCCCACACTTGACGCAACTCGCACCACTCGACGTCTGCATAGCCTCCCACCTCCTCTTGGTTACCTCCCTGATGTTTGGGCTAGCCGCCACTGACTGTGCCCGGATATCCTCCTCGATCCCTGCTGCAGTCTCAACCAGCTCTGCACGCGAAGCATTAGTCCGCCCTCTACAGTGAACCCTCAAATCATCACATAGGGCCCTCAAAAACCTCATAATCTGAGCCTCCTCAGACTCCATATCCCGACCCCCATACCTCAGAAGTCGACTGAACTCCAAGTCAAGCTCCCGCACTGACCGAGTCCCCTGAGCTAGCTGAAGGAACTGCACCTCCAACCTATCCAGTGCCTCTCTAGGGAAATACTTGCGGTTGAACTCCAAGACGAAGTCAGCCCAAGACATCTCCCTCTGCACTCTCCTGGCTGCCACAGAAATCCACAACAACTGAGCATGACCAATCAAATGGTGGACCCCAATGTCCACCCAAAACTCCTCAGGACATCTCAGAGTATCGAAGTTACGTTCCACACTCATCCTCCATGCATCCGCAGCGGTAGGATATGTACCTCCAGAAAACCGCTTGGTACCAATACGGCCCATCTTTGTCAGCATGCTGATATAACGAGAATGGACCCCCACATCGGCAGCCACTGGCTGCCGCTCCTCCGCTACCACTGGTGGCCCTACCTGAGCCTGAACCGGTGCCACTGGCGGCAACCGCGCTATCAACTGTGCCAGCAAACCCGCAAGGTCGACACCTGGGACTCCACCCACTGGGACTCCCACACCTGGGGCCCTAACATCACCGGCTACTGGAGCATCAACACCGCCCCCTCCGGCCACACTCATGGAATCCCTCTGGACACCCTGCGACTCGCCAACACCCTCTGCTGTCACACTCTGGTCCGCAGCCTCACTAACCACTGGGACTCTGCCCCTACCACGACCACGTCCGCATCCACGACCACGTCCGCGTCCACGACCACGACCACGACCACGATCAGCAACAACATCCTCTCTAACCATCTGCACTACCATGAACAGAAGGCTAAGCACACAATTAACATAACACAAAATCATAAACTCACCATGGAATCACACTATAGGCTTGAAGAGGATGTTCTAGGACTCCATGCCACACACAATTGACTAACTCACATAATCAATCAAGACATTCAATCCCAAGCATCACAACAGAAACCTAGTGAACCCAAACCTAGAACCGTAAGGGCTCTGATACCAAACTGAAACTACCTGACCCGTTTTTTTTTTTAAATAATAAAGAATAATAATAATAATAATTACAACTAGTGGTCCCATACCCACTAGCCACCTAACCACAATGACAACCAACAGCGGAATAACCAATACCAATAAAAATCCAAGAAATAATAACCATTAATCAAATATAACAATAATCCAATAACCAATAATCAGAAAACATGAAACCAGCAACCTAGCAATGTTTCTAATGACCCAACTCTAGCAACCTAGCAATGCCAGACAACATCCAATCGAGTCCCTAGAACATCCTCCTCTTCATTGCCTTGATTCCACGATCACACTTTGCCTTTACCTGCATCACAAACACAAATTGCAATGCATGAGTATTTTATAAACACTCAGTAAGGTAATCCTCCCATCTACTGGGCTATACACACAAGCAATAGAGATACTCTAACCAACAAACAACAATCCACAAACAAACCAGACTCTGCATCGACCGACACCACCTGGGGACTGCATCGACCGACGCATTATATGCATCGACCGATGTTTCCATCGCATCGACCGACGCATGCTCGACATCACGCGGAAACCCTAATTGCATCGACCGAAGATTCCACATGGCATCGACCGATGCTCTTAGGTCAAACCGCGTCGTCCTCGCACTTGCATCACCGATGCACAAAGTGCATCGACCGATGCACATGCCGAGCATCGTTTTCCCCGAAGCTTCTCACCGGATCTTCATTCCTGCAACCACAAGACTCGATCCCAAGCCACAAGAAAGCCTCACACGAACCTAAACAACGTTCTAACAAGCCAAACAACACATAAACAAACAGATCATAGAATCTCCAGCTTAGATAAGCCATGGTCATGCACTTACCTTCGCAACAAAAGAAATCTGACCCAAACACAGGAAGAAAACGCTCCTAAGAAGCTCCTACAACGATCCCAGCTACAGATCTCTACAGAAACAGCTTCCAACTCCAAAAAATCACCAAGAACACTCAAGAACACCAAGAACTCTCTTTCTCTCTTTTATTTCTCTCAAAAGCGGCTAAAGTCGACTAATGAGACAAAAGAACAATTTAAGGTTTTTTCTTTTCCCTTTGCCCAAAACGCAGCGTTTAACTTAAGTCAAAACGCAGAAACTGAACCTGCATCGACCAATACGCCTCCAGCATCGACCGATGCACATCCCCAAACCGGGATTTTGGTTCGCGGATGTTACAAAACTTCTCGAAACAAATGACCTAAATTCTTAAGCGGGTCAAACTCGTCCCCGTAGCCATACCCCATAAGGGGTATACTATATTTTTATCTATAAAAACCCGTCCTTCGAAATTTTTAAGAAATAATATTTAAATATATAGAAGATTTTATATTTTTTTAATATGTTAATTTTGAAATTAAGGAATCTTTAATATATGTTAGTTTTATACATCAGAAATTTTCTATATGGAAAACTAAAAATTAGGATTTGCATAATTTTAAATATTTTATAGTTTAAAATAAATTAAGATGCCGTCAAATTATTTTTAAATATTTTCCAGTATCTATTATTCAAAATTAATTTCAGTTTTTTTTGGTCCAAAAATTCTAAACAATAAGAAATAATATTATTTATATTTTTGAAAATATGAATTAAATATATATTTTTTACATCTCATGTTATTATTTTTATTATAATATAATACATAGGTTTTGAAAATAATTTTGAAAACATGTAGGGGATAATATTAATTAATATTTGAAAAATATTTGAATAATATTTACCAATTTCAGAATTTATAGGAATAAAATATTGTGTATATAAATAAATTGAATAGCAATAGCAGTTTTATGTAATAATATAGAATATTAAGGGCAAGTAATAAATTGGGTACAAAACTCTTTTCTTTAAGAATGCTTCTCTTTTAATACATAGATCATACCTACAATGTTTTTTTTTTTCTAATAACTTTCAACGAACTATCAATTCATTTCTATCATCTCAGATGAGCAAATCCTTTCAACTCTCGTTCACCGTTCTTATTGTCATCACAGTTCTTGTACTAGGTTTGTATTGACATTTAGTATTGTCTAATATTACATATATATATTTTTTTCCTAATAAACGAGTTTTGAATACCAAATTAGTTCTTTACAATATCAATATCAATACCAAATCTAGATCGATTACTATCTACTGCAGAGGAAACCATCTCTTATATAATATCCCTATTATCACAAACCACTAACATTTTCGACTCACTTCTACCTTTCAATCTATTTTGGCGTGTATGGAAAGCAAGGAACAATTTGGTTTTCAATAACTACTTTGAGAGTGCAACTAAAACAGTTTTACTCGCTAAATCCGAATGCAAAGACTGGACCAGTACCATGCAAATTTCGTTACCGAGTCAGAATACCACACAAAGGGTAACCAATGAATCGGCGACTACCGGCACACCCATCCATCAAGTGTAATTTTGATGCAGGTTTTAACAACCAAACATATCAAACCACTTGTGGTTGGATCTTCCGTGATCATCATGGTGAATCGTTGGCATGGGAAGCTTCTAGACTAAACAATGCAGGTTCTGCCTTAGAAGCTGAAACTAAGGGACTATTAGTGGCACTACAGCAGGCTTGGTGCAAGAGCTACCAATCTATCATTTTTGAAGGAGATTGTAATGATTTAATAAAATTAGTTAATGGTCAACATTTGAATGCTTCATTGACTAATCTATTGGAAGATATACATCTATGGACTACAAAACTAAAACAAGTATCTTTCACCTTCACAAACAGAGAATGTAATAGTGTTGAACACGCTCTAGCTAAATATGGTTGTATTGACAAAATTTATTATGCTGATTCTGTATTGAAGCCACCATGGCTAGCTCAAAATCTTTGTAACGATTATATTTAATTAATATATACATCATTTGTGAAAAAAAAAATATATATCAATACATTGATGTTAAATAAATTTGTGTCAAGTATTATTTAATTTAGAATTCAGTAACATCGAGTTCAGCTTTTTATTGTACCATACGTCCATACGTATTAGACCTGACTAGAAAATGAGTTCAAATTGTTTGTACCACCTAAAAGATATTTTGAAATTTCTTCACAATTTGGTTAATTTCTTAGTTTATAAATTTCAATGGTCTTAAGATACCCCCGAAGATTGTTGTGATATCAATTGATTATACATATTTCCATTGGTTTTAACATTTTTTTTCCATTTTCGCTGATAGACACGTGTCTCAAACTACAGCTATTGTTCTAAAAGTATTGGTATAGTTTTATATGATACATTCAAATTATTTTAATATACTAGGGATTAGTCCGGGCTATGCCCGGTATGTATTTGGCAATTTTATTTTTAATTTAGTTATAGTAGTTTTGTTTTTAGTTTTTTGTCTATTATGTATGCAGAAAATCATTTAATGTTGTATTTAATATCTTGATTAATAAAAATTTTATGGTACTATTTCTTGTTTTAGCATATTCTTATTTTTGTTTATTGTGTATTCTGTTTTGAAATTACAATTCATTTACATGTCCTATAATGTATATGGTATTTTTCTATTTTATCTCTCTCGGTAAAAAGTTTACAATTGTTTATATTCTTGTTTGAAAACGACATGTCCTTTTTGTGTGAGATTTGGGATATGTTGATAGAGATAGTTTTTTTACAAAGCAGTATAGTAAAATTAAATCATTTATTTACTTATTTGGCCGTGTTGGAATACAATCCAAGTCTCACATCTGAAGTTTGATAAAACTATCATTAATATATAAAAGGTTATGGTTAATCTATTAATTGCCAATTGGTTTTTAGTTGGAAGCCCAAGATAACCCAAATTTAACATGGTATCAGAGCTCAAGGTAAAAAAATTCTGGTGGACCTAGAAAAGTGGATACAGACATGCCTCTTGTTAACCCGAGTAATGAGGGCCCAAAAAGGGGTTTATTATCGGTCCAAGTGAGATCGGTTCGAGATGGAGTTATCATCTCGAGGAGGCGTGTTAAGATCTCATATATGATCTTTGGTTTGAAGGGAAGATTATTGGAATACAATTCAAGTCTCACATCTGAAGTTTGATAAAACTATCATTAATATATAAAGGGTTATGACTAATCTACTAATTGTCAATTAGTTTTTAGTTAGAAGTCCAACATAAACCCAAATTTAAGACAATGCACGTCATATAATTAGATTTTAAACTGACATATATGCAATATGCTAATGGAAATATATACCTACAATTTTGTATAACAGTTTGAAGCTCATAATTCGACTAACATATTATTGGATCGATAAAAAAGCATAATAGTTTACACTTAATCGCTCCACTGTGGTTGGACCTGACCTTTTATTTTTGAAGCAAAATAATACTTCTTAGGATATCATCATCTGACATTCTAGACATTGAAACAGGTTGAGAAACATATCGTTAAATGTATATTTCTCTGCACATACCAATTTTTCTAACTTCAAAATGCAAAGATATGATCAGACGACACATGTTAACTTCAACACTAAAACAACAAAACCAAGAAACAGTGTGATTTTACACGTTTAAATGTAAAAATACTTGAACTCCGAGAAACAATGTGACTATGATTCCTTACGCTTACATTTTTGACAGTCGCTGGCAAAAATCGTTTACACGTTACATCAGCCTATCCACAACCATAATTTCCCTTAGCTTCCACCACCTCCTCTGATTCTTCTTCTTAACGGCAGAAGCAACGACAATGCAACCTAACAATAAAAACATATATTTAAGTTAGCCGCAGAAAAACTTAGATTCTATAAGATAGAAAATCAAGTTTTAAACCTTCAAAGTGTCATTGTGTAACACTTTAAACATCGAGAGAATTTCACTAACACTATAAACTTTTAAAATTATTTTACTAACACTTTGAACTTTTAGAATTATTTTACTAACCCTTTAAACCTTAAAACTAACTTTCATTTTTGTACCGCCATAAAAATTAACAGAATAATAATATCTACCAACGTAAAATAGTTAAACTATGTTGGTTTAATTTAAATTTTAATTAATTTTAGTTTTTATAAATAAATAAAAAGATAAAAATAAATTTGTTTTCATCTTCATTGTAAACAAAACTTTTACGACGTTACTCTTCATATTATTAATCCTTTTAATAAATGCATCTCTACTGGATTCTAATTCAAATTGATTGACTTCTCATTGGAAATTTCACATGATTATTCTAAATATATTGTCATCTTCAATTTTACATTTGTCAAATGTTTTAACCTTACCTCTGATTCTTCATTTTTTTTTTGCTTTGATGTATTTTTAATTTTTTTTATCAATCCTCATAAATAATTTAATTAAATTAAATTAATTAAATAAGTATTTAAATCAAACCAGCATAGTTTAACTATTTCACGTTAACGGATATTACTGTTCTGTCATCTGTCGTGACGGTACAAACAGAAATATTAATTTTAAGGTTTAAAGTGTTAGTGAAATTATTTTAAAGGTTTATAGTGTTAGTAAAAATATCTCAAGGTTTAAAGTGCTACTCAATGACACTTTGAACGTTTAAAATGTGATTTTCCCGTTTTTAATTAGAAGCACAATTTAACATTGAGGACATGCAGGAGAAAAATGGAAAACTTGATAAAAGTATAATCTGTTTGCCATAAAAAATAATTGATTGGTAGTTTTCTATTTGATGATGATAAAAATGCAAACCTTATGTTTCTTTTATAGTAGTCACACAGTCACACAGTGATTTGTAAATCATAATGTTGATCTGTTAAAGGCATCTCAATTTGACTTTGCAAGATCAATCGATTATTGTAGCGGTTTTTGTTAGTTGCTACTTCCTTGAGAGTATAAAATCACAAACATAAAACTCATGTCTAGTACACGCACCAAGAACCAAAACGGAAGCTATTTCTCATCATGATCAACTAAATTTTAAAGATCCCAGTTAATATTACTCCACGGCAAATAAGAAGAAAACAATTACATTACCTGGGATAGAATTAGAAATATCATGTATTTGTAATCTTATCTTCATGTGTATGTTTAACACAAATCTCTAGTGCCTCTTGAAACACCAAAAAGCGGACTTGAGAGTCGAGACAATCAAATAACACAACAAAACTTATGCCAAAGTGTCCATTACATTCTCAATATGCCCACTTTACACTGTATGCATATTACATTAGATAGAGAGAGATAATTCACCGCAAATGAAACTGCAAGAAAGTATTGTTATCAAAAAAAAAAAGTATTGTTATTTTGTATTTATTTAAAATTTCAGAGAACGGGGTAAGAGATAATACTTGAGAACTCAATTGATTAACTTAAACGTTACTGGATTCACTTGTAGATTTTAAAAATCAGACTTTTCAAAATGAAAACTTAGTCATGTGGAAGAATAGAATCTAAACCGTTGCTGAAGGAAATCAACAAATCTGAGACATCACTTCTAAATGGTGGGTATTGCAGATCACATATTCACATATATTGTAGTTGTTCCTAAGAATTGATAAGTGCACAGTTAGGTGAGTAGCAAAACAGAGGATTCGACACAAGAAGGTTAGTGATCTAGAGGCACCAAAAAGGCATAATTTTACATGAACCAAGAAGATTAGTGATTTAGAGGCACCAAGAAGATTAGGATCAAACGTTAGCATTTGTATATCGTTGCCTCCGTTGAACCAACAACAATAAGCCTGCAAAAAAGGAACGGTAATTTTTGTTCTAGATTGATGTACGTACTTGCCAACGAAGATCCCTGTCGGGCTGAGTCGAGGAAAGGGAGAAACGTGAATCTTCAATATTGTTTCTCTCTTCCACCTATGATTTACATCGGTGAACGAACATGATGAAAGGACATAAGTTTTATCTTTAGAAATTTAATTAGAATCAACAACGGTGTTAAGAAAAGGATATGGGAGGCAGAACGGTTCGACTTTCATTTAAATCATTTTGATATGAGCTAACCCTAATGTAAGTCTTAGTTAGAGAGTATTAAGGTGATGTGGCCTAAGAAAGAAGTTCCAGAAGCTGACGTGGATAGGCTGAGAAGCCTCAAATTGTCCCTTTTATTAATAGTAATTAATTATTTGCAACTACATTTTTCTGAATGGATATACCTAAATTTCTTTGAAACATCTATCTTCACTATAAGAAGATAAAATAATACCTTTTTCATTCTGTATACATAAATTAAAATTTATATTCCAAACGTATTATTATAACAGGAGTGGTTGGAAATGTGGAGCAAAAAAGCCAACGTAAGTGTTGGAGCATTGTAAACAACGTGAGTGTGAGTCTCTGTGTTTGAAGAAACAACCGAAAGGAAGATCTATATGCATACCTTCAGCCCCTGGAAAACATTTTCAATGTAACTGTCGTCATCCTTGCCTTTAACTGCGCCTATTTTCTTCTAAACAAATAACAAATCACAAATACTGTAAAGATAAGCTTTTATACCACATGAGAACATAAGCTTAATTATGTTTGGTTAGTTAACTACTTGTATCATCCTTTTGCTGTTTAATTAATGAAATAATGAGATGTTAAAGTCTTAAAAGAAAAAATAACCTTATATAATATTTCTAATTTCAAAAGTATTATACCGGACCTCATTACACACTATATTGTATTATATATTTATATGACATAAAAAATGAATTTGATTTCATGCATCTTTATACATCCAGTTTATATAATTTGATAAATTATATATGGTTTTCTAAAAGAATTGATCAGTGCCATCTTGTAACATATGATCACAAAACGAGATACCCAGCTAAAGGAAAACTTCCGTCTATGTTCTAAATAGAAAATGTTACTTTCACACTTTCTTAATTATGGTAAATCACAAATTATGAAACTCAAATGGCGTAGTTACTATTTTCTCCCATTCTTACACGACACATTAACCAACTTGTGAACCACCACCACACACACACAAAAAAAACCTTGTATGCAATTTACTTGGTTTAGACTTCCACTACATACATAACATCTTTAACTAAACTAGGTTAGACCCGTGCGATGTCACGGGATGTTTTTAATACATTTTAAATACATTTGATGTTAAATATATGATTTTTAATTTTCTGAAATTATATTAATCATAAAAATTATGATTTACACAATGAAAAAATATAAAAATGTATTGAAAAAAAACTACAATGGTTTGTAACTTCGTAGTATTTGTTATGCGTTTAAATTTTAAGTCGGATAAATTTAATTGTATAATTGGCTTAACGAAAATTTAAACACTGTAATCATCACCGTAGAAGAAATCACATCTATATTCGTAGTAAATGCATGCAATAAGATAGACATATGTTAACTTTTGTTTCATAATATGTAAAGTTTATGTATGTTGCTCCAAGAATCCAATAAATGATGTTTATCCTCCACACAGGCTTGAGAGATTAACGTAGCTCATTCTTAGAATGAACTATAAATTAAGCAATTGTATGGTTTTTTTCTTTCTTTTTGGTCGAGAAGCAATTGTATGGTTTGTTCTCAAATTTAGAATATCAAAGCGTTGACAAAAATAAACAAAAGAAATGAATAACTTAACTAATCATAACTTGTTAATATCACAAATGAATATTATTAACTAATGATAAACGTGATGTGGAACATAGAAGGATTTTTACTGTACATGAAATGCTTAATTGTATTATTCAAATTTAATTGGCTATCTATTTTAAGATTTTGTAAGTTATAAAGGAAATGATAAATGTTAAATGGTATTTGTTTTTAGATTNAAAATGTATTGAAAAAAAACTACAATGGTTTGTAACTTCGTAGTATTTGTTATGCGTTTAAATTTTAAGTCGGATAAATTTAATTGTATAATTGGCTTAACGAAAATTTAAACACTGTAATCATCACCGTAGAAGAAATCACATCTATATTCGTAGTAAATGCATGCAATAAGATAGACATATGTTAACTTTTGTTTCATAATATGTAAAGTTTATGTATGTTGCTCCAAGAATCCAATAAATGATGTTTATCCTCCACACAGGCTTGAGAGATTAACGTAGCTCATTCTTAGAATGAACTATAAATTAAGCAATTGTATGGTTTTTTTCTTTCTTTTTGGTCGAGAAGCAATTGTATGGTTTGTTCTCAAATTTAGAATATCAAAGCGTTGACAAAAATAAACAAAAGAAATGAATAACTTAACTAATCATAACTTGTTAATATCACAAATGAATATTATTAACTAATGATAAACGTGATGTGGAACATAGAAGGATTTTTACTGTACATGAAATGCTTAATTGTATTATTCAAATTTAATTGGCTATCTATTTTAAGATTTTGTAAGTTATAAAGGAAATGATAAATGTTAAATGGTATTTGTTTTTAGATTTTACTTGTTGATTAAATTGTTAAATGAATCATTAGCATGCAGGCTTTGATAACATTGACTTTGTTTGCATTTTTTATTGAATAAGTGACTTCTTGTGAGTTACATGCTTTTTTAAAATCTATTTTAGCAACTTCGATGTATTTTAATGATTGTGCTACATACTATAGGTAGATGAGCTAAAACAAATTGTGTAGGTAATGCAATAATGAAAAAAACATAATTGCGATTAAGAAAAAATTTCTTTGTTCTCCATGTACAATTGTTTTTGCGATTAAGAATACTCCAATTGAAACAGAGGTTTTGATGTCAATCGAAACCGTTAGTGGTGCCATTCCGAAGACCAATCTTGTACCACTAACAAGCCTGCAAC
This sequence comes from Camelina sativa, assembly GCF_000633955.1. Classification (NCBI taxonomy): domain Eukaryota; kingdom Viridiplantae; phylum Streptophyta; class Magnoliopsida; order Brassicales; family Brassicaceae; genus Camelina; species Camelina sativa. The sequence continues at coordinate 13,874,061 of NC_025685.1, read as the reverse complement.
AAAAAAACTTAAGCATACACAGGGCCATAAGGTCATGTCTAACGGTGGTGCTAAAAAAAGTGTTAAGGATTGTATTGATTAAAACAGTTTATTTTTAATTAAATCAGCTAAAGTTTTGTTGTGATCGTAGCTTAATTTAGCTTTTTTTTTTGATCGAGTGTCTGTTAAGTTGTGATTGTTTTTTTATCCTTCTTCGCTTCCTTCTGTTCTCTCTCCACTTCTACAAGCCGATCAATCTTTGTCCGTCGTCATCACCAACTCCTGCTCCGACGATCGCTCAAAAAACTCTGGTGACGACTTTTGTAGATTGTCCGAGGAAGACCATAGCGACGCCTTATGCTTCGGTGGCTGGAATTGCTCCGCCCAAATCCTTCGTGGCACCACCACCTCCTCCTCCTCCTGCGGCGGCGGAGGGAAAAGCTACCACGACCACCAATTTGCCTCCTCTATTGCCTGATTCAATCTGCAATATTGAAGAATATGATTGAGAGTCTCTGTTCATACATTCCATGTTGGTTACCCTGTGAACATTGATGCTCTTGATGCACTATACGAGAAGGTGAGATTGAATTGAATGAAACATAGACGCACATTGTTATGTATGAAGCAAATGCTTAAATCATTGCTCAACATCCTGTGGTGAATGCAAGCTGCAAAGATGGGAAGAGTTTTAGTTACAATAGTAACATTAACATTGCTGTGTTTGTTGCTGTTAATGGCGACTTGATTACGCCTGTTCCACAAGATGTAGATAAGGTAACCAAATGTAATGTAAGTAGCTAGGTTTTAATTGAACAGAGGTAAAGTCTTAGGCTGGTTTGTTTGAAATGTGCGAGAGTCATTTTTGGTTTTTTTTTGTTGAATTTTCATGGTGATGTGCAATCTGTACATATGACAATGATGAGAATATGTTTGTGTGTGATATTTGCATTGTTCTTCGCCATCCTGAGGCGAAAAATCAAAGTATCAATAAAAATATAGGTACAATATGTGTTAGTGAGACTTTAGATTTATACAATCTCTCTTTGCATCTGCATAAGATACATAAATATCACGTGTTGGTGATTATAGTCTTGTGTATGGATCAGTTTGCTGAGTATTTGGTTTTCATGCATTTTGTAATTTATGCAGAGACATTGAAGTTGCATGTTTTTGAGCAGGTGTTAAAAGTTTCTTAAGTGCTGCTCTTATTCAGATTCTTAAAAAGGGAATCAATTTTGGTTTGTATGTTCAAACCAAGGTGGAGTTTTGTGTCCTCTCTGTGGTGAAACAAGAACCGTATAGCCAAAGGGTTTTTACCGTGACGTTACTCTGAAACGTGTAAAGTTTGGTTTGGAATCAAACAAAGGATTGATTTTCAAGGTATTATCTATCTGAAAATGTGTGCTCTTTGGCTTTGATCATCTTTGCCTCAGGTGGAGATTTGTGAAGATGAGTAAGAAAATGGTGACAAGATAAAATCAAAGACTAACTCTGGTTATTCTTGAAAAACCCCAAAATTAGGATCAACCATTGCAGGCATACAGGTGTTGAACCTTGGGACCATCAGAACCACCACACTAAAGAGAGGGTGAGATAGGGATATTGGAAGTAGAAGAAATCAATTTTAACATTGAGACAATGATGTGTCCATGTAGGCAAACAAAAAACTGATGTGTATTAATGTTATAATTTTGTTGGTTATATATTTTAACTTATAGAGAAGTTTTTTGTTTCATAATATAGGATGTTTTCAAGTTTCTATCCAACTTTTAGATTAGTTTAGTATTTTATATTATGCAGTATTGTTTATGATTGGTTGAACTTGTTAAAAGTACAGATTTCTTAATATGAATGCTTTAGTTAAAACATCCTATATTTTGAAACGGATGGAGTATTTTTGTATTGACAATTATTTTCTAATTAACATGGTTTGGAACTGATGCTATCGTTACTGAATGATATCGATTTTTCAACAATTTTTTGTCGAAGTAATTAGAAATATAGAATATTCGAAAGCTTCAGGGAAAATGAGAAAAAAACTTAACTTTTAAAAAGTTATATTCGTCATTGGATATTAATCGTCTCAAAGGTTCATGCATCTACCATTTCTTTCCCTTTTATATTCTGAACTGAAATATGTATGCTAAACAAAAACAAAATCTGAGCTTTTTTAAACCACATGGTGGTGGGCTAGTGGTTCCCATCAGATTGAAAGAATTGTCCTATTGGTACAGGTCATGGATCAATTCTCCCCAAATGCGGAATTACTATACATTTACTATGTGGCTACATAGATATGAACCCTTGCTTACGGCCCATTTGAATAACCGGAGAAAGGTTTATCTGTGGGTTGCACCTCGCCTAGGAATTAGTTTCGGGTCCCTCCATAGACCTGGAATTTATCCTGAATTATTATAAAAAAAAAATCTGAGCTTTTTAGACTTACAATGAAAGGGAAAAATGCATACACAACCTTCTTGATATTATTAATAAAAAGTATTATATATGCTGTGGGGAAAAAAAAAAGAAGCTTTGTTGGATTCGTAGTGGGAGACAAAATCAATTCAATGAGCGTAAAATATACCAAGAAAAAAAAAAACTGGGCGCTTAAGCTATTGGTGTGTCTTCTTCGTTGAGACATATGAGCTTATAGAGTAGACCTAGCTCGTTTGAACAAAAAAAAAAAAAAAAAAANAAAAGAGAGTAGACATCGTATTTCTATAATTTTTTATTAATATATTAGATAGCTAAACCACATATGATGTTAGAAAACTCAAGCACATAATTTACATAACGTTTGGGAGGCAATCAAACGATTGACAAGTCAAATTCAAATGCCAAAATTATACTTCCTTTCTCTTGTAAAAATTGATTTAGAAACTTTTACATATTTTAACAAAACAATGATTATTAAGTTTAAATATATTTTTTCTTTGACTAAAGAGATATTATTTAATTTTAAACCAATAATAATTCAAAATTTTAAATATTTTCAATGATTACTTTTTGAAGTTTACAAAACATCAATCTTTATAAAACAAAAATATATCCCAAAACATCAATGTTTAGGAGACAGAGGGAGTACTTTTTAGGAAGCCAGAGTCGTGCCTACGTTATGAGATAAGAAACTCTCGCCTACGGCATCATATTTTGTGGAAACTTTAGGAACCTATATATGTTGATAATGATTATGAGTTATGACATCTCCTATATATTATTAGAGAAATACTTTGGGAAAAAAGCTGATGTGTCAGCATTAGAGAGTTTCAAGCACCATTTATCAATTAACTCTCAAAATATTAACTTATTTACAGTTAAGTGCCATTGTATTTGTTTTTTTTTTTAATGTGTAATGAAGAATAGGGGATTAACTAATGGGCCTCGAGAAACTGTAAAACCCAGTAGGAAACTAAGTTGGATTAAGTTTATATATACCCCTTAAATTATACCACTATTATAAAATACAAACACAATAAAATTTGGGAAAAAATAATGGTTTCTGTTCAATTAAAAAAATAATTTCCTATGTATAAAACTAAAATATGTATTAAACATTCACTAATTTTGTATTATATTATACAATACATAGTTTTGAGTAAAGATGTGTATACATATTATTAGAAATTTGATTTTACCACAGCCAATTGTATCAAAAATTAAGTACACATAATTATAAAAACTGTTATGGCATTATAAGGGAAGATACAATAATGTTTCATAAAATACTATTACAAAATTATGTTATTATTTTTTTCCACTGTAAATACAATCCATACTGCAAATATAGAAGACAATATTGAACTATTTAAAATAATGAAGAAATTTTTAAAAGAAAATTCGTATATGTCAAATAAATTAAATAATAAAGATAAATCATATGTTATAATTTAGAGTTAAATATATCTCGCGACGCGTGGGTCCTCTACCTAGTATATGTATTATTATATTAAATTAGCTAGTTAAGTTAGATAGAGACTAATAACAAAGTAAATTATTACAACGAGGGTATATATTATGTAAGAAATCTCAAACGTCCACTCATAAGGTATAAATTAATCCGTCTTTCTTTGTTCATCTTCATCCAACTTTCTTAATTATTTTTATATATTAGATAAAACATTTTGTATATTACTATAACTATATTAAATGATTAACCTAATATTTATATTTCATTTGTTTTTCATACTTTTTCTTATTCATTGATAATTGCTTTTGTTTATGGAACTGTAAACTTCTACTTAAGATTTTATATATTTATTATAAATATTTAAATACTAATATATATATATAATAGTAATATTTGTTATATATATTGTTGATATTAAACCATCTTTTTTTTGCCTATGGCATCAAAATACCTTGGCACGGCTCTGTAGGAAGCGTTTTAAAACATTCATATGCCAAAATTTTAATTATATATGAACATAAAAGAATCTCGTCAAAATGCATTCAAAGCAGATATGTACAAGCATCCTTTTTTTTTGGGGTCAAACTAGAGCTATATATGTACAAGCATCTATTAGATGCGAGTGTACGACGAGAATATGTTAGACATTATGAGGAGATTGCCACTCCCGACAGTCATCTTGTCTACCATAACTAGCACATTGTGCTAAAACGGAAATTCTTATCATGTTAGAGCATCGCATATAATCTTACAAAACAAAAGAAGTGGCATAGCAGGTCGATCCAACAGTAGATATGACTGAAGAATATATTTGAGGTGTACTCTACACTCTGCACTCACACTTTTATAGTATTAAACTAATTAATCTAAAGCTCAAACCCAAACCCCCAAACGTCAAAATTCCAGTTTATGATATTATTTTTATAAAAACAACTAAATTATTCACCTTTTTAAAAAAATATGAACCCAAACAACCCAGTGAAATGTGAAATGAAGGAGTATGACACAACTGTTAATTCGCCCATACCAAAACTCATACTTTTAACCGTGCGAATCTATAACCCTACATCGCTAATCTATTAACTCTACATCCTATAAAATCACAAGTATTTTTTATTTATTTTTCAATCAAAAAACATAAAATAGAATATATATATAGTCAATTATAATTATACTGAAGTTAAGATGAGCGGAAATTAATCATTTAGTAAATTTTGATCATAGTCTTTTTAGATGTACAACTAGAATTTTATATTACCTATATTATGAAGGTGCATTAAGTGCGGAGATATGTTCAAACATCTCTCGTCAAGATGTATTTAGTGCGGATATATGCGGACACGGAATTCTCTTTTAGATGCATTCAGTATAAATATGTCCAAACATCTTTTTAACGTAAGAATACAAAAGAGATAGATACACTGATAGACAGACAGACAAACAATCGTTTTTTCAACAGATACGTGTTAACTACCGTAAATAACATATCATATCATACCAAAAAAGATAATTTATACCACGCTAAAGCATCATTAAAGTAAATCAAGTGGCATGACGGGTTGATCTAACAGTTTGTTGATATGTTATAAAAACCTATCCATTGACTACCTCTCATATATGCCATCGATTATGAGCATGAGATATTAGTCCTAGATCTTCTATTGTTTCCTTTGCGCTAAGCTTCATTTTGGTTCTAGATCTTCTATGCGTTCATTGGATCATTCATTTGTACAGTCATATATATATGAACGTTTGTAAGGGAAATACAGTTCATTTCAATCAAACTGATGTTAAGATAAGAAGAAATTGACATTAAGTAGAAGTTAATTTTATTATTGTAATCATATAAACTATTCCATAAACAGTTATTATTATCTTGACAACAAAAATGTCTGAGATTTTGTGTTTTTTTTTTAATACCATTTCCACCTTTCATTATTCTTATAAAAGATTGATGGACCTATTTTGATATAAGACAGGGTCCAGCAACAATTTGAATCTACCACCCTCTCTACTTACACTAAGACCATCTCCAATGGTTTTCCCTATTTATCCCTCTATAATAGAGGATCTCTATAATAGAGATGAGTTTTGCTCCAATGAGTTTTCCTATTTTTTTCCTCTATAAAAGAATATTCTAAATAGATACTATTTTTATTTTATAATTAATACATTTTATTTATAAAAATTGCAAATTAATCCATTTTACTTTAATTTTTGTAACACTTTCATAAAATTATCTTTTGCAAATAGTAGTCTCAATATTTTAAAATAAATATTTATACTTAAATTTATATTATTAATTCTTAAAACTACTTATTTTATTTATTTTAATCATAAATAAAAGAAGTTAAAGATTAAGAGGACTACCTTAGAAAAAAAGTAGTTCAACTTTATTTATAGAGGAAAAAATAGAGTTTCTCTATATATAGTGAAAAAAATAGCAATCTTTATAATAGAGATGAAAATAGAGATAGATTAAAGCAAAAATTACTTTATAATAGAGGTTAGAGACAAAAATAGAGGACCATGTAGATGCTGTAAAGCTAAACCTTCTCTCTCTGGTAACAGAACATGAACAAAACAAATTGAATTAAAATACCAAAAAATTGTTATCACTTTCCAAATCGTGATTATTATTATTCAACCCCTTAACCCATTCCCCATTTTTTTCAGCATTATTGTTATTATTATCATCATCACAAGTCTGTTTCTCACGTTCTTCTCTTGCTACAAAAACCTCTTGGACGATATTCTCCACGTCCATTTTTGTATTTACATCTTTGCCCTTACCACCACCGTGGTCGTCCGGCGGTGGAATATACGGCGGTCTAGAAACCAATATCACTTTCTCCCAATCAATACCTTTGAAGAAATCGTGACCTTTGATTTCCTCAACGTTGATCCTACGGCTAGGATCTTTCTCCAACAATCTTCTTATCAAATCACGCAACGCCGTCGTTTCACCGGTTAGATTCGGCGGTTTAGATAAAATCTGGTAAAACGTCTCTTTCCGGTTCGATCCTCTAAACGGCGTCGTACCATACAACATCTCGTATAGAACCACACCTAACGACCACCAGTCAACGGCGAAATCGTGGCCGTCTCCGGCGATAACTTCCGGCGAAACGTACTCCTCTGTTCCTACGAAAGAATTCGACTTTTCTCCTGAAGAATCCGACACGGCCAACGTAGATGATGATGAGCGCACCGAAGTCGATTCCTCCGGCGAGATCCCTGAGTTACAAAAACTTGAGAAGCGGAAGAGAGGTTTCTTCCTCGTCGTCGCCGGCGATGTTTTAGACGGTGACGGTGAAGGTTGCGGCGTTCTTGGAGCGAGGTTTGTGGAAAGATCGAAATCGATTAGCATCAAATGCCCATTTTCTTGGATCATCACATTGTCCGGCTTCAAATCTCTGTATACGATTCCTTGATTATGTAAATACTCAAGTGCTAGCACAAGCTCCGCCGCGTAGAATCTGAAATCAAGAAAATAAAAATGAATAAATCAAGAACATTCTTGAAAGACTTTGTGGTCTAATAGCAACAACAAAATTTACCTGATAATCTCGTCGGAGAACATGTTTTCCGATTGCATTTTCCTTAAAGAATTGAGATCTCGACCGGGACAGTAATCAATGGCGTAACCGATGACTTTATCGGTAGATAAAACGCCGTGGAGAGAAGGAAAGAGAGGATGATCGAAACTGTTTAATACTCTTTGCTCGAAACTGACTCGCTTATACTCATCTTGAGTCTCTTTAGCATTCTTCTTCTTCTTGATGGCTTCTCTAAGTATAACTTTCAAAGCAAGCAATTTAGATTCGTCGTCTTTGACCAAGAACACAACTCCTTTAGCTCCACGACCTAGTAATGACAAAACCTCGAGTCGGTTGAAGTCCAGAGCTCGGCTCTGTTTCTCATCTCCCTCTCGCATATTGTCTAAATTATTATTAGCTCTGTCTTGAATTAAGACAGCAATGACAAAGGTGACTTCTTATATGTGTATATTATATAACTTATAAGCTTCTCAAAGGTCCCTTAATTCTTCTTGCCTTGCCGGGGAAGATTTCAAAAAAGGTGAAATAAAATTAAAAAAAAAAAGGTCAAAAGTAAAGAAACGAGAAATCGCCTGAGATTCGTTGCCATGCGTTTGACCAATTTAGTTCTGAAACAATTAAAAAAAAAAGTGATTTGTTGGTTTGAACAAAAATGTATTATTCGACGTGTCGGGGACAATTACACGTGATGTTTCTAGAGGATGTGACGTCCGGGGTGACGACGTTTACGTTGAGGCGAAAGCACCTAGAAGGCGTGGAGGAGGAGAATGGGGGAGTTCAATGCCTTGGAAGACGCGGCGGCATCCGATCGTGGAAGCTTTGAACGGTCCATATAAGAGACTACGTTATGGTCTTATGGACTACTTCAACATTAATAATATAATAATTTCATTTCTAAAGCCCCCAAAATGGGATTGATTTTTTTACTTTTTAATTTTAAGAATGAACTAAAGAGACAGAAAACTTTTTTTTTTTTTACTTATAAGTTATAAACTCAAAAAGATCCTATACTTTTCATATTTAGTGTGTGAAAAATATGGTAATTATCAGTTTTCTAAAATAAAAATAAAAAAAGTAGGTATCAATAGAAAAAGAGTTGGGTACATTTACTAATTTTATGCTAGTTTTAAATGAATCATAGAAGCTTTATCAAAAATTGATTTGTTAATATAAGAATTACTAATGATTGAAATCAATTATTTTAAATCAATATTAAAAAAAGCTTATGTTTTCATATTTATCCCAATCAAGAATCTAGAGACATTTCCAATTTTTATGCTAGTTTTTAAATATATTCAAATTTTTAAATTGAAAATTTAAATAATAGAGTATATTTACAGAATTTTCAAAATAAAGAAAATTTTAAATTAGTAGAATATATGCAAAAAACAAATACAGTTTCAAAGATGACTGATGATGTATATAAGCAAGCATGCAAATAGTTGATCAAACAAGATAAAGCTGATGACAATTTCGTATCAACACAAGCATATGGTGGAAACGATAAGCCAAAATAAATAATTTAAGAAATATATTTTGAAAATCTACAATATTCACGATTTATGTTACTTAAACCAGTTGAGGTCTCATGCAATGGGAATATATAAGTTATTAACTTATTACATTCAAGGTCGTGGTATGTAACTAAGAGAGTCAAAGCATCTACCACATTGGTTTAGAACCTCTCATGTGTATCTTAATATTAACGTATTGCTTTTTTAATGTAATCCCCTATATACTAAAGAGAAGCATTATCACAAAAAAAAGCTGATGTTAAAGAGAAATATTATCACAAAAATAGCTGTTGTGTCAATATTACAGAGCTCAATGCACATTTTTGCAAAATCCCTTTAATTTTTCTAATTAATTATATTTTTGTGCCATTGTATTACTTTGCACAAAATAAAAAGTGCATAAGCCAAAACCCTACACATACCTATCCTCACCTATAAATACATTCTTCCTAACATTCACGAGAGAAAACAAACAAACTTATCTTCAATTTTCACATGCCTTTTTTCACCAAGCTTTACATGAGTCTTTTTTCATCATGGTTCGAGCGTAATAGCCAATACTAATCATCTATAAATATCATTTATGGTGAACATCCTCCTAAATTCGTTTATAAAGTGGAGAAGAAAACAGTGACAGAAAAAAAAGAAAAACTGTATTCTTTACCAATTGGGAACCTTTATTCGGTAAGTATTCAAAGTTTTATGATGATCAAATCCACAGTTTAATTGGTAAAAAATATGATGATGATCAAATTATCAATAATGATGATGATCAAATTATCAAATATGATGATGATCAAAGTACAAAGTTTTATGATGATCAAATAAACAAGAATAATCACATAACTAAAAAATATTCAAAAGTAAAGACGATATTTAAGGAGAATTTCCTATAATTTAGTCGTTTTTATCCTATTATTTAGATATTATCTTTAAACAATATTTAATTTCCTTATAATTGTTACAAATCAATTTGTAAAGTAAACTGAAAACGTCTCCAACTAACTTTTTTTTCCACAATGTAAAATGATACTGAGTATAAATAAAATGATATTAACTATAAAGATATTTAATCCCTAAAATCACTCAAACTATTTAAATCAAACTATTCAATTTCAACCAACTAAATTTAAATTCAAATATATTAAAGATAAATTTGGTACCATCAAAATCGGACAATTAAATTCAAAAACTTATAAATGTAAACATGTTAAATTTAGTTATATTTTCAGTAACATAATTTTCGATTTGATATTACCTAACATACAAAACTGAATAGATTTTAAATATAATTTAAATAACAATTTTCCTTTTTTTTCTTAAATATATATGTCAAACCGAAACTAACAAAATCTAAAAAATAACTAGATTTTTTTTTGTTAGTATTTTAAAATATTTTGGAGTAAGGCTAAAAAAATATTATACCCCTTATGGAGTAAGGCTACCGGGACGGGTTTGACCCGCTTAAAGATTTAGGTCATTCGTTTCGAGAAGTTTTAATCCTTTTTATGGTTTTTATCTGTTTCATAATTAACAAGTTTTATACGATTCCGATTAATCACTAATTCAGTAAACGTTAGATTCAGGTATATTGTTTTGTGAATCTTAATTTTATGCGGAAACCTTTATTATTTCAAAAATCACAAACTGGATGAAACCAAACTAATATAAGTTTGAACGGTAAATAATTTAACAAATAATTATATCTATATATGTAACTCTATGTGTACATAATATATTACAAACATTATAGTAAAAATAGTTTTTGAAATCAATCACGCACGTATGTGCGGGTCCGTACCTAGTTTAATTATATATTTAAATTTAAATTTTAAAACAAAACAAGTGTTAACAGAGTTTCTTTATAAGAGCTCATTACTATTTCCCCTGAGAACCTCTCTCTCTCTCTTTTTCTTTTTCTCAACATTTTAATCAAAAGTATCTTTTTTTTTTGAACAAAATTAATCAATCAAAAGTATCTTGTTAAGATATCCCATATTAAATGGATTTGCAAGGCGTACAATTAGATATTGATCATGTGTTTCTTACAAAGATCCCTTACATATGACCAGTATTCAAGAAAGCATTAAGCGGTATCTAGGCGGTGACCCAGCGCCTAGCGCCTAGAACGCTTAGACGGTTTTTAAGCGGTTTAGGCGTTTATAACATAAAACATTATATATATATATATATAATTATATAAAAATATCTATTAGAAAAATAAAAAAAATTACAAATTATAAACAAAAGTAAGAAAAATACATTTATTTAAACTATATTAATAACATATAAATGTTTATAATTACATATATAGATATAAAACTTAATAATTTAAATATATATAGTTAAAAATCAAAAATAAATATTAAAATAAAATTTATGTAATTTTAAACGGTTTAGGCAGTCTGCTGAACGCCTAGCGCCTAGAACGCTTTCTTGAACACTGCATATAACTATATAAATTTGGAAGTTGATCGGAGACGTAAAAGATTTAGAATTCCAAGATAGAAGTTCCCAATGGAAAGTATAATGTTATAAGTCGAAAAAGAAGCATTGATTTGTCAAAAGTGGAAGTTTTAGCTTAGAAAACCCTTACCGGTTTCTTAATTTGCAAGAAACTGCTACCTACGGTGGAGCTCTTGTGTTTTTAAACGGTAGAGAGAAGTGGTAAAACGGCTGAGATGACGTATCATGATTGGATAAGTGAAGGAGTTTGCGGTGGACGCTTCTCTGCTGAAGTGGAGAAGAGAAATGTGTTATTACTAGTACCGACTCAATCAATTTTTGTTATGCTTCACATTTTAACCTGTCCACATAATGTGCTATGTTTCATTGGCATATTCTCCGTTATAATTTTTATCCAGTTTGACAGATACATAAGTATTTGACATTTTGGTCTCATTCTAAGATGCTGATGGACATTTTGACCTCTTAGTCTTTAATTTAATAATTCATAACAAACCCTTCTTTTCTTTTAACACTAAATGTGAACATCGCGTTAACCAACTTTGTGGGTCAAAAAATACAAATCCAAAAGAAAAAAATAATATTATTTAGATCATATCACTCAGATTGAATAAATTGAAGTAGTCTCTCCAACTATTCGCCCACACGTTATACTAGTCGGCCTACTCCATACTATATATAGGTCACGTCCTGATGAACAAACGAGCATTGACGGCACCCTCATGATCAAACCCTAAAGATCGGCAGCTTACAGCGTCATTACTCAAAGGCTTCACTCCCAAACCAGATCCAACCTTTCTTTTGTATGGACCAAACCACTTGTGTTGCAAATAAGAGCTTCTCCGCCACGGTGGGAGAGACAAGCCACGGCTCTTCATCGACCGCTTCGTAGCGTCACATGNTATATATATATATATAATTATATAAAAATATCTATTAGAAAAATAAAAAAAATTACAAATTATAAACAAAAGTAAGAAAAATACATTTATTTAAACTATATTAATAACATATAAATGTTTATAATTACATATATAGATATAAAACTTAATAATTTAAATATATATAGTTAAAAATCAAAAATAAATATTAAAATAAAATTTATGTAATTTTAAACGGTTTAGGCAGTCTGCTGAACGCCTAGCGCCTAGAACGCTTTCTTGAACACTGCATATAACTATATAAATTTGGAAGTTGATCGGAGACGTAAAAGATTTAGAATTCCAAGATAGAAGTTCCCAATGGAAAGTATAATGTTATAAGTCGAAAAAGAAGCATTGATTTGTCAAAAGTGGAAGTTTTAGCTTAGAAAACCCTTACCGGTTTCTTAATTTGCAAGAAACTGCTACCTACGGTGGAGCTCTTGTGTTTTTAAACGGTAGAGAGAAGTGGTAAAACGGCTGAGATGACGTATCATGATTGGATAAGTGAAGGAGTTTGCGGTGGACGCTTCTCTGCTGAAGTGGAGAAGAGAAATGTGTTATTACTAGTACCGACTCAATCAATTTTTGTTATGCTTCACATTTTAACCTGTCCACATAATGTGCTATGTTTCATTGGCATATTCTCCGTTATAATTTTTATCCAGTTTGACAGATACATAAGTATTTGACATTTTGGTCTCATTCTAAGATGCTGATGGACATTTTGACCTCTTAGTCTTTAATTTAATAATTCATAACAAACCCTTCTTTTCTTTTAACACTAAATGTGAACATCGCGTTAACCAACTTTGTGGGTCAAAAAATACAAATCCAAAAGAAAAAAATAATATTATTTAGATCATATCACTCAGATTGAATAAATTGAAGTAGTCTCTCCAACTATTCGCCCACACGTTATACTAGTCGGCCTACTCCATACTATATATAGGTCACGTCCTGATGAACAAACGAGCATTGACGGCACCCTCATGATCAAACCCTAAAGATCGGCAGCTTACAGCGTCATTACTCAAAGGCTTCACTCCCAAACCAGATCCAACCTTTCTTTTGTATGGACCAAACCACTTGTGTTGCAAATAAGAGCTTCTCCGCCACGGTGGGAGAGACAAGCCACGGCTCTTCATCGACCGCTTCGTAGCGTCACATGACTCTCTCACGATCGTCCTCAGATTCTCTTCTTTCCCGACAAAAACATTAGGAAGCAACTGCAACACACGCGTGTATTCTTGCGTCGGCCTTGCGATCTCAAACATTACGAAGTAACGGACGGCCGTCGGCTTGTAAATGACGTCAATGAAATCGTAACTCCCGGCGGTGAGTTTGGCCGATGAGCTCCATTTGGACACACAAACCGCCGCATCGTGGCTGAGATCTCGCAGAAACGAAGCTACCTTGTTCTGGAAAACAGATTTGTTCCTTGACCTAAAACCGGAATATGCCTCCGCGGCTCTTGAAACGTGAGCTAGCAATAGATTCCAATAAGGATCAGAATCAGAGAAGGTCACCGCCATCTTCAAGATCTCCTCACTAGCTTGGGAACGTTCGACTACAGAATTCTCAGACAGGTCGGAGTCAGAGTCGTCGTAGAGTGTCTCTTCGTGGCCATCGTCGAAAAACCCGTGTACAAGCTCGCAGAGTCGAGGAGAATCGTGGTCTAGGATGCAACCGTGGCTACTTAAGATCCGAGCTTTAGCTTCGTCGTCGAGTGGATCAGTGACACGTTTGGTGCTTGAGAGAACAGCCATTGATATTTGAGTGAATAGAGAACTATTTGTGATTGATGTGAGAATGTTAGTGTAAAATGTAAAGCTGAGAGAATCAAAATATAAAGTGAGTTATGAGGAGGATTTAGCTTGGAATATTCGTAAATTTCTATGTTTTTAGTTTACATTTTGTAATTAGTTTCGGGAAAAACAAGATTTGGTTTTAATTAAGTCTTATCTCATTTGAGGTTAAGACCGATGCCTAGGAAGTATATCCGAATGGTACCTGAGGATTATTCCAGTTCGTAAGATATAGTGACGTGGACGGACGAGATTTAAAGCGTCTACAGAATATCGTCTTTTGTAATGGGAAAATTCCCAAAAAAAACCCCAACTAATTTTAATTTGGTCGTTTAATACCCAATTGTTTTTCATTGGAAAAAGAATACCTCACTTAATTAAACGTTGTCGATTAAAACCTGAACATTTAAACGTTTGATGAATCAAACATGCGACTTAACGACTGTTAAAATGTCTAACGGAATTACTAAACCGGGTTAATCGTGATCAGCATGTGGGTAATTGTCTTATGTTATTTTACAACAGTGTCCTTCGCCATTTACCCCAAATCGAATTGGGAAACACGAACCTTAAATCCCAATTTCACTTCTTTCTTCTCCTCTTCGGCTCTTCTTCGCGAAAAATTGAGAGGGGAGATGATTGTAAGCATTTGATAAGTTGCGGATTGATTTCAATCAGTTTACGAGTTAGTTCTGGGATTACCAAAAAGATGAGGTATGTCGTGTTCGATTTCATTTGGGATTTTTAGGGTTAGTTAATTTCTCGGATTTCTGGGTTTGAGGGTTGTGGAATCGAGTGTTGGGGAATCGAATTTTGGGTTTAGGGTTTATAATATCGGATTTCTATGTTTAATTAGTTGATGAATCGAAAATCTGATTTCTTTGTTTTAAGGTTGATGAATCGAATATCGGATTTCTGGGTTTAATTAGTTGAGGAATCAAATATTGAATGGTCTGTGGTACTAACTCTTTAATTTCTTCTTGTCTAGTTGTTTCGAGTGTTTGAAACTCAGAATACACTACAGAGGAGATGTTGCATTGAAGGATCAATCGTTTGACTACATAGGAGGGGATTTGAAAGACATGTTGATGGATCCTGATTTGATGACATGGTCAATATTCGGCGAATTTTGCAAAGAGAATGATGTTAATGGTGAAGTAGTAGAAGTTTGGTACAAGCTTCCACAAGAGGATTTAAGTGTAGCAAGATGTATCGGAAACGACAAAGATGGTGGGATAAGAGAGTTGTGTCTTCTAGCTGGTATTGGTGGTGTAGTCGACATATACATTGACAATGTCGTCTCTATGCCACAACCTTTTCCTCTTCCAAATGAAGGTTATGTTGTTGAAGATGACGAAGTAGAACCCGATGAAGAGGGTGGAGAAGGAACAAATGTTGAGGAAAGAGGAGTGGCTGATAATGGTGAAGATCCAATAGAAGAAACAAGGGTAGATTCTGATCCTCGGTTTGAAGCTTTTTACAAAGAAATTAACAATGAAACAAAAAGTTGTAGGAGCAGATGATGAAGAAGCAGATCCAAATACGAACAAAGTTGAGGAAGATGCTGTTGGTGAAGACGATGAAGAGGAATTTGAGAGACAGTGTTTTGATGCTGAGCGATCAGAACATGTGGTAGACACAGACGATGAGTGGGATGCATACGACCAACAAGAAAGAGCGGCATCAAGGTCTAACTACACCAAGGATAAAGAACCATATCTGTGGTTGTTGCAGAAATTTCATAGTGGTGAAGACTTTAAGGATCAACTTTTGCGGTATGTTTTGAAGACCAATTACGATGTCAAGCTGTGTAGATGGGGTGCAACAAAGCTGGCAGCTATATGTAGGCATGAGAACTGCAAGTGGAAGATATATTGCTCTTCCCACAAGCGTACAAGGAAATGGATAGTTCATACATATGTCAATACTCACCACCATGGTATCAGTGGAAAAGCTAGGATGCTGAAACAAGGGGTCATTGCGAGGATGTTCAGAGATGAAGCAAGAAGAATGCCTGGATTGAGGTGGACTGACATCAAAGACGAGATTATGATGAGATACACACTGTCAATTTCTAAGTGGGTATGCCAAAAAGCTAGAAGAATGGCATTAGATATGGTGATCAAAACACAAAAGCAACAGTTTGCAAGGCTCTATGATTATGAGGCTGAACTTCAGAGTTCTAATGCTGGTATACACACAAAGATAGTCACGATTCCTCAAGCATCTGGTAAGCAACAATTTGACAAATTTTACATTTGTTTTGATGCTTTAAGAAAAACATGGAAGAGTTGTTGTCGGCCTATAATTGGTTTAGATGGGTCCTTCTTGAAATGAGAATTAAAGGGTGAGATTCTAGCAGCTGTTGGGAGGGATGCAGATAATAGAATCTATCCCATTGCTTGGGCAGTAGTTAGAGTGGAGGACAATGATTCTTGAGCTTGGTTTGTTGAAAATCTCAAAAAGGATTTAGATTTGGGATTAGGAAGAGGGTTAACAGTGATCTCAGATAAGCAAAAGGGTTTGATTAATGCTGTTGCTGACATACTTCCAGAAGCAGAACATAGGCATTGTTCCTGACAAAAGGAAAAAGCGTGGACGTCCTAAGAAGTTTGCTAGGATTAAAGAACCCGGTGAATCATCAACCAATCCAGC
Source organism: Camelina sativa (assembly GCF_000633955.1). NCBI lineage: Eukaryota > Viridiplantae > Streptophyta > Magnoliopsida > Brassicales > Brassicaceae > Camelina > Camelina sativa. The sequence goes on along the minus strand of NC_025685.1, from coordinate 13,857,249 downwards.
AAAGGCTTCAAGAGAAGGGCTTACTGTAACTTGTACAAATTGTAAGCAACCAGGTCATAATAAAGGAACTTGCAAAAATCCTACTGTACAATCAGGCCCTACACGCAAAAGAGGGAGACCAAGGAAGCGTTTGGTAGGTCCTCTTCAATTTTAACTTTGTTATCTTTGCTTTAATGATGTGTTACATGTTACTTAATCTTCTCTTAGAATAATGATGATCCATGGAGCATACACAATGCACCAAAGAGGTGGCAACAAGCTCAAAGCCAATCCACTCCAACTGTTGCTCAAACCCAATCCACACAAAATCCTGAACATTCAAGTGCTCCAGCCTCAACCTCAACTGGTAGAGGACGTGCACGAAGTCGACCTCCTGGAGTACGAAATGGTGAAGGCAAGGGTCGTGGTAAAAAATCAGATGAAGCTCCTAAGCCCCCTATCTTCTTCATGTCCCCTTGGACTGACAAAGTGTTCGATGTTTGGCAACCGGAAAAAAAATAGGATGATTATGTTTGATGTTATTGACCTTGTAGGATGGTTTGTTTATGCTTGGGATGATTGGTACGATTAATTACCTTGTAGGATGGTTTTTTGATGCTTGGTATCCTTGTAATTTTTTGGTAGGATACCATGCTTAATTTGAACTAAACGGCTGTTTTGATCAATGGGAATGATTTCTTAGGAATTTTTGCTTGCAAACAAATGTTACAAACATACTACGACAAACATGACATTCAAACAAGAACAACCACAAAAGACAACAACACAAGACAAGACAACCTACTTCTTCCCCATTCCAATTATCATTCTAATAACGACAATGAAACCTCCCCAAGACAACACGATGAACTGCCACAACAGTTTCTCCCTCTCATAACCTGTCCTAACTTCATTTTCAAGCTGGTTCTTCTCTTGCTCGAGTTTATTCACTAACCCAATATTCATAATTGGAGAACCACGCACACCTTCTTCCTTCTTGTTCGTTAGAGATTCTTTAAGCACATTAATAGTTTCTTTCTGTCGGCATATCTCATCTCTAGCTTCTAATAAGCTACGCTTCTGCCATCCATATGGCTTTTCTTCGTCTGCCCAATCAACGAACCCATGAACACCACATCTGTAGAATCTTCTTCCTAGATTATCGTTTGTCCACGATTTTACAACCGTCGACGGTCTTCCACATTTGCAATTCGGACTCCAACACCGGCTCATTGAATTAGATGCTGACCCAGAACTTTGACTCACCATTGTCTCCATTGTCGCGAAGAAGAGACAAAAGAGGAGAAGAGAGAAGTGAAATTGGGATTTAGGGTTCGTGTTTTCCAATTCGATTTGGGGTAAATGGCGAAGGACACTGTTGTAAAATAACATAAGACAATTACCCACGTGCTGATCACGATTAACCTGGTTTACTAATTCTGTTAGATATTTTAACAGTCGTTAAGTCACATGTTTGATTCATCAAACCTTTAAATGTTCAGGTTTTAATCGACAACGTTTAATTAAGTGAGGTATTCTTTTTTCAATGAAAAACAATTGGATATTAAACGGCCAAATTAAAATTAGTTGGGACTTTTTTTGGGAATTTTCCCCTATTGTAATTCTCACAAGAAAATATTATCCGATCCATTATTGTGGTAACACCTTATCCGAAAAGTTAAAAGTTCGATTTTATTCAATCAGTCATCCATGAAGGCCGACGATTTCAAGAGTAAGCTTGTGAGGGTTGGTTTGGATCGATCGACCATGAGATTGACGGAGATGAGTTGAAAGAGATGTAAAGATCTCTGAAGTAAGAATCGATTAGAGATCTCCATTCTTTGCTCACTGATCTGAATCCCGCGATGTTCTTCAGTGGACACTTCTAAAATCTCCATATAGCAAATAATCTCGGTATCATATCAAGAACACAAGGGAATCTTGAAAATTAGGCCTTTGGCTTTTTGCCTTCATGTTCTACCAACAGCAGACGAATTTTTAAAAAAAACAACACATGCGATTAAATCACTAGCTCAAGTCCAATGTTATCTCATCATACAAGTCCCCTGTTTTATAAATCTCACTAACGCTCAGTTTGAAAAACTAAAAAAGCATTGCAACAAACGAAAAGAGAAGAAAATGAAAATGCAGAGTGCTAGGAACGTTTTCAAGGGCTCAGGTGCTCATTGCATCTCCATCTTTTGATGATTCCTTCTGCAGATTCCCACCAATACAAGATTTGGTTAGCATCATAACAATCCCACTTTCTACTTATATCTTCTTGTAACATCTGACCAAACCATTTGGATTAATTACAGATACTTACAGTTAGTTTTGCAAACATGTTTCCATAAAACTTCGCTTCCTTTTTGTTGAATTCCTTCATTTTCTCCTTCAACCTTCTCTGTTCCAGCTTCACTTCCCTGTCATTTGAAAATAAAATAGCAAATACAATGTTTACTTTAGTGTATGAGAAGACATTGCAAAAAAACTATTCCATGTATATAGATAAGATATAGATAAGATGGGTATAAAGACTAAGAGAGAGAACCTGTTGTTGGGATCGATTTCAAGGGCCTTCTTGACATCAAACTCAGCCAAGTCTAAATCAGCCAACTCCATGTATGCTTGGGCTCTCCTGTATAAGGCCTTCACATTGGTGCTTTCTAGCTCTAACACCTAAACACCAAAAGCACCATTTACCTTCAGCTAGGTTTTGAAACTGAAGTAAAGGATTTGTACTCTAAATCAACCAATAATTATTACCTTTGTGCATAGTTTTTCAGCCTGCTTGTAATCTTTCAATTTGAGTTTGCAGGCTGCATCGTTTAGATTGCACGCCACCTTCAATGCTTTTGCTTGCTTCTTCTCCTCTTCACTGAAGGATGTGTCGTATTCAATGAATTTGACAGCCTGAGAAGAAACTAAACCATGTAAGATGATGTCCAACATTAATAAAAAGTCACATATCAACAAGCAGCTCATAACATTATATACCTTCTCGTATCTCTTGGACGCCAGGGCGTATTTGCCTGCTTTAAACTTGGAATTTCCTTCTTCCTTCTTCTTAGTAGCAGCTTCTATCTTTTCTTCAGTGTTCATGTCCCACGATTCCCTTTCCTAAATACCCAATTACAAACAAGTGTTGGACACTTATACTTGCTTACTGGGTAAATTGTGAACAGCGTAAGCATCTAGAAACTATACTAACCTTGTCGAAAGTCACAAGATCAACCTCATAGTAGACAGTTGAGTTTGGTGGCACCACAGCCAATTCCTGTTTTGACTCATTAGAACCAAAGGCGTACTCAGGTTCTACTGTCACCAATGCCACTTCACCCTTTTTCATCTTCATGACAGCTCTATCAAGTCCATCGACCACTTGCTCTGTTTAGGCATCCAGCAAATGATTTACCATGATAAGTAAACCAAGAAATTCCAAGTGGTCGTCTTTAAGAAAGTTCAAGTGAGTGTTTACAGGAAGAGTGTAGTTACCTTCATCTGTTTTGAACTCAAACAGTTCCTCATTCTCACCATGACCTTTCTTCAGGAATACAGTTCCATCTTGAAGTTTCCCTATCAATTTCACTGCCAGAACGAAACAAAGAAAAGCCTGGTAAGAAACCATTAAGGCTGGTTAAAACATCAGTGTAATAAAATCCGAAATGCAAACCTTTCGCAACTGCCCCCTCGTTAGGACGCTCATATCCTTCCCCTTCCTTCAAGATTTTCTTCATAACCTTGTTATCATCAGTTACTTCTGAAACTGTTTTCCAGGAAACTAACTCCAGATTGATCTCAAGTGTCGCATTTGGAGGAACAGCACCTTCACCAGCAGAGGCAGGTTTGCCCTTCTCCCCAAAACCATCTGCCCCATTTATAAGAAGATTGGAGTAAGAGAAGATATACACACCATGGCAGAATTAGGGGAAAACAAAGTGAGGCAACTCGTCTTACATTGTGGTTTAACTGTCAGAAGGACCTTTTCACCCTTTTTCATGGTTTTCACAGCCTTAGCAAGTGCGGGGCAGAAATGTCCTATTAACCACATAGATCACAAAAACTGTCAGAGAGCGAAAATATTGTCCAACATGCCCATCACATCTGAAAAGAAATCAGTGCACTAACCATCTTTAACAGTGAATCCTACACCATCAGACTTCCCAACAATGGTACCATCGTCAAGTTTAGCCTCGAACTTAACTGAATAAACAAACAGGAAATACCGTTAGCAAAATCAAACACAAACCAATCTCTAAATCTCTTGGATACTCATAACAAAGTGAACACATACCAAGAACTTCATCGAGATCCTTTGGGTTCTCCCACTTCTCTCCCACAGCAAGAATCTTCTTAAACACACCACCATCTTTGCATATGTCCTTCACACTAACCCATGTAAGCAACTCCACATCAAACCGAAGCGTGGCGTTCGCAGGGATTGTCGGCGGTGAACCAGATTCACCATACGCTAGCTCCGCAGGGATAGTGAACACAGCGTTTTCACCTTTCTTCATTGTCTTGATACCAATATCCCATCCTTTAATAACCTGACCTGCAAAACCACAATGCCACGATAACAAACAAACAACCAAAAACCAGAATAAGCCAACTCAACCACAAACCAGTACTCGATTTTTAACAACTCAATAAATCAGAAAGCTCGTTCTTACTGATAAACACTATAATCGCTAATCACAAATCCAAGATACGGAAACTAATAGGTCTTTAGGAATAGTCAAATCAAGCTAAACAATCGAATCGAGAGAGATGAGATTCAACAAACCTTGTCCAAGAGTGAATTTAAAAGGCGCTGCTCTATCACGGCTAGAATCAAACTTCGTCCCATCTAACAAAGTCCCAGTGTAATGCACTGCAGAAAAACAAAACAAAATCAAAACTAAGCTTCGTTCCAAAAAAAGCAAATCGAGAGCTTAATCTTCGAATCGATTTTGATGATACCTTCAACTTCATCGCCATTCTCAGGAGTCTCGTAACCTTCACCTTCCTTAACAAGCTTCTTCTTCAAACCTTGTTGGATCTCTTTCTCTTCACCGACTTTGAGATACGCCGCGGCGTCGCCGAAATCCATGTCCATGTCGTCGTCGTTCATTCCACCGACCGGAGGCATCTCGAAATCTGCATCCATCTTTCTCGATTCAATTCAAAGAAAACGCAAAAGAAGAATTAAAATCGCGTGAAAGAGCGTGACTCGACTCGATTTATATATATGATAGGTTGGTTGAGTTTTGGGGTTGAATAAAAAAGGGTTCTAGAGAGTTCCTTAAATCTTTTAAGCCAAGGGAGATGACGGAGTTAAGTGACAGAAAGATTGTTCCAGAAGCACATGCTGTTTAGCCTTCGACGCCGTCAACCAACCTATTGGACCATTGGGCTTTATAATTCATTTCTTTTTTTGCTTAACTCTTTTAATAGGCAAAATTAAATGTCAAAAATAGAACAAATATAGATTAGGCCCAACAAGGCTGGTTAACAAGTAAACAAATCTGACCCATAGATAAATATACTTAGACCACTAAAACCATCTCCAACATATATTTTTATTTTTTACTCTATTTTAGAGTAATTTTTTCTAATTTATCATTTTATTTTTGACTACAAAATAGATTTAATATAAGAAAATAAAGTTGAGAACAGAGTTGCTCTTGGATTTGACTCTAAAATAGAGTGAGGCTAGAGATATGTTTAGAGTGTTATTAGTTTGTGATTTAAATAGTATTTTAATGATTTTAAATGTTATGTAAAATCAAGATTTTGTTTAACTCTCTTAAAGTTTGGTGTTATTAATTTGTGATTTGTAAAAAGTCATTTAAAATCTTAATGAATATCCAGTTATTGGATTCATAATTTTACAAAGTCATTAAATTTTTTTGTGTTATTCAACTAAAACAAAGAATATCTAATTGTTGATGAATTAAATTATTATGTTTTGGTTTATGATTTTATACATTTTTCTTCAAAAAAAACAAAATCATGAAAAAATCATCAAAATAGAAAGATTCTTTGGACAAACTAAAAGAATATAGAAAAATTAATCAACAATATTGTAGAAAACTCTCTAGCAATCTCTTACAATCTTTGATTTATTCATTTTCTATGATTTTATTCAAGTAATCAAAATTCGTTTTAAAGTAGAATCTATTAACACTATGTTTTTGTTTTAGATTTTGAAAAAACTGAGTTTTTATCTATTCAAAATTATGCAAATAGTGGTGTCATGATAATTTAATTATATTAAATTTAAGACATAAAAAAATATGACACCAGTTTGAATAAGTGTTTTCACAATTATTTTACATCTTTTTAAGATTCGGACAAATATTGAACCACTCATTTTTTTTGTTAAGAGTTGTGATGGATTATTGATAAATTGAAAAAGTTAAGTAAAGGTAATGAAAAGAGATAGAGAAGTGAAACAGTATGAAGATGAGGCCGGAAAAGAGTACAAGAAGACTAAAAACCTTACCTAGAAGAAAATCCATGATGGTGCTAGTTTCCTGTCATGGATCTTTCAAAGAAGCCATTTGTGAAAAAATCTGTGAGTGGAGCCAGCTATTTTGTGAAGCTTCTCATGGAGCTAATTGGGTATGGTGATGAGTAGGGAGACGACATCGAGGAGGGAGAAGACGGTTTTAAAACACTATTAGTGACAAGTTTTGTTATGTTATCGATGCTTTTTTTTTTGTATATGAGACTCTCAGTCGTTAATGCTCGTTTCTTTTACTATTAGTATATGTTATGTTGGAACAATCATGAATTGATTGTCATTAAATTAGCTTTGAAAATTATGAGCATAATTAATTAAACTTGGCATTATTAGGGATAAATAGATTTTAACCCTGCGATACATGCATGCCTATATATTTTAATATTTTTAAAAATTTATAATTTATGTTGTATGTTGTAGATTTTTACTACATTTCTTATATTTTTATATAGAACTCAGTAATTTTTATGAACGTATAATATGAATATTGAATATATATTTGGTTAATATGTAGATTATTTTAATTAATTTAGAGGCCTTAGTAAAACTGATTATTGTTAATTTCGAACATTATAGAGAAAGATAAGTCTCAAAGTTCCAGCTCACTCTTTTACATTTGTTTTTTTATCTTTCGTAAAACTGATTAATTAATGGCAGATCTTTTTGCAGGTTTTTTTCCATACTAAATGCGTATAACAAACCAAGTGGAATTGGAGACAATTTTGTCTGCAGTTCAAACCATTTGTAGTAAGTTATTACTGCCTTTCGTTTCTATTTCGAAACTTTAATAATGGTGGAATTTTATTAAAAAAATACTTAAATGAATGGCATATAAACCATTCCTTATTAGCTTTACCCCTTAAAGTACAAATTAAAACTAAAAAACAAAGATAGAAACTAAAGAAGCACAATTCACCATCGAAACACAACTTACAATCCCTTCATTTTTTTCAACTCCATCTTTGTGTCATCGATCTTCACATCATCACTCTCCTTACTCTCTAATGGATTAGCATCCTAAGAACGAAGGAGAAGCGTTATCTTTTGGTCAGAATCTTCCTGCAAAGAGGTGAGTGAATGACCATAGCTGATCTAAGACTAAGATTTCCTTTGTCTTGCATGTTTGGTGTTGTTTGTAGTGTTTTATTGCTTGTTATGGTTGCTATAGGGTTTCTACTAATTCATATGGCTTTGGGATTGAGTTTTGGACTATGGCAGAGTCAGTGTCGATCGACACCAGGAGGGTGTCGGTCGACACCTTGGAACAACATTGATCGACACTGTGGGACAGTGTCGATCGACACCAATAGGCAGTGTCGGTCGACACTTGGCTGGTGTCTGTCGACACCTTCTTTCCAGCGAAGACGATACTTAATATACAATCTGAGTCAGTGAATGAAAAATAATTAAAGATACAAACTGTGGGGTAGTGTCGGTCGACACCAATAGCCTATGTCTGTCGAAAACTCCCTTCCAGCGAGCAGATGATACTCGTTTCCCTGGTTTGTGTGTTTGTTTGTTTATTGTTGAACATTGGAATCTCAGTTGCTTGTGTGTATAGCCCAGTAGATGGAAGGATTGCGTCACTAAGTATTTGTGATAATACTTACGCATCTTAATTGTTGTTTGTGTACAGATATGTGACGTGGAATCATAGCAATGAGGAATAGGATGATCTAGGGTCTCGGTTATGTGTTGTTGGTCTTGGTTATGTTTATTATTGTTGGAACCTAGTTTAGTAGTATGCTAGGTTGTTGGTTAGAATAATTAGGAATGTTCCTGTTGTTGGTATGTTTCTGCTGTGCATATTAGTTGTTGTTGGTTTGATGATGATTTGTGATTGATAGATTTAATTAAATACTATAAAATGCTTAATTATATATATATATATATATAAAGTGTACTTTCTTCACTTCTGGTGCTGCCACGTCATCACATCTATTAATTAACTAAGGCAATTGTCTTGAAGCCCAATTTTAGGAGACAACCCAGTAAATAATTCTTATTTCTTTCTTTAATATTTAGTTTAAAGGCCATTACATGTCCATCTGTATTACATGTTTAATAAGCTCTTCGAATAAAACCTTTTTCCAGGTACCTCCACTCCGCCACCGTTAATGTGCGACCTCAACCGTCCCCCCATCTTGATTCCGCCGTTAATCAAGCTTTTTGGCATTGCCTCAGTTCTGTCACCTCAAACGTCCCTCATCTTCTTCATTCTTTCTTTACTCGCTTATCCTTCAAACCCTTTCACTATCTCCATCGGATCGTCTTCCTCTAAAACGGTAATTCAAGTCTTTCAATGCTCTCTCATTCAATTGAAGCCCCACTATTTTTTCTTCAATCGGTGCAAGGTGAAGTCCTATATAATGTCCTCTCCTCCAACTTCATGCCTCTCACAATTTCCTTACTCTCTGAATTTTATCTTCACTTACATGGATTTCACTGTTGTTTCATTCACAAATCTCTAAGCTGGCCGCCTACAGCAGCGGATCGTTGGGAGATTGCTTCGTCACTTGCCTGCCTGCAACATCAAAAAAGGAGGCCAACTAATGGGAGTAGATTTTCTGCTAATAGATCAAAAGGTTGTATCCATCTCAACTACATTTTTCAATGACTCGATTATAATGTCTTTATCTAATTTGAGGTTTTTTTTAGAGTTGTGCCATCCAAGGATCCATCAATGTCACCCATCTTTCAAAATTCGAGAAGTCGTTTTGTGATGGGGCAATATATATTATGTCAGATTTTAAAGTCACCAGAAGCAACACCCGTTTTAAACTAACTGATTCCCCTTTCTCAATACATTTCATAGCAACCACTTCTTTTGATCAGGTCGATATTTTTCCAAAAGAGGTTTACAGGTTCCAGACTTATGAGCAGTTGGTTTCTCTTCCAACATCAATACATATCTTCCAAATGAGTCAAGGTTTTAACTTTTCAATATTTCCCGTTTACTATATTGTGTTCATCTCTTAAAAGTAAAACTTTCATAATTAAACGCTCATGAGTTCATTTTCTTTTGAAAAATAAATAACCAACTTTTCTATATGATGTACAGGGCGTCCGTCTTCTACTTTTCTATATGATGTAGATTAACGGTGTTGTTATTTTATTCTATTATTAATTTATAGAGAGAGTAGAAGAGTTTCGGAGTTTGCAAAGGCGAAAGTAGAAGCGGAGCTGTTCAAGGCAAAGGAGATAGTAAAGGAGCTTACTTTAAGGATAGAGGAGTCAAATCGAAGGTTAAAGTCTCGATTTTTCGATACTGAAGCTGTGATGAAGGAGTCAAGTATAGATGGGAATGCTGAGATTATGAGAGAATTAGAGGATGAGAAGCAAGAACTGAGTAAGTTGAAGCTTGATATAGCATCTTTTGAGAGAGAAAGCTGTGGCAGAGAAAGAATTAATGGAGTTAGGTATCAACATGGAGGAGAATTTGAAGTTGTTAGAGAGTCTTAAGTTAGAGGTTGATGCTTCGAACGAAGAGCATGTTTCGGTTGGATTGGCGAAGATAGAGGCTTTGGAGGAATGCAAAGAAGTTGAGGAGCAGAGAGATAGAGAACAAAAGAAAGTGACTGAGATAAACGGAAGAAGAGAATAAAGGAAATGATGAGAGAGATTGAGAGATCAAAGAACATTGAGAGTGAGTTATCTGAGACTTTATCAGATATTGAGATGTTAGAGATGCAGTTGAAGCTCGTCAAGGAGATGGAGAGGAAGGTTCAGAGGAATGATAGTATGTCGAGATAAAAAAAACGTGGTTTTGAAAGAGGGAAAGATGTTTTATCGGTTTTGAAAGAGATTACTTAAGCAACTGAAGCAAAGAAGGAGGAGCTCGCTTCGATTAACGCAGAGCTCTTTTGTTTGGTAATTACAATGGATACATTGAATCAAGAACTTGACCAAGACAAACAAGAAACAACACGGTTTGAGAAGACAATACAAAAGGATGATGTAATGATTGAGAGACTCAATTCGAAGCTTCTTATTGCGAATGATCAGTTAGAAGCAGTTTGTGCAGCTGAATAAAGAATCAGCTCTCTTACTGACAATTTAACTACTTCATTTGAGAAGCTAAAGAATGATAAAGAAGCTGCAAAGAAAGAGGAGCTTGAGCTAAAAGAAGAAGCAACAGTCATCAAGAGTGAACTAAAGAACACAGAAATAGGAATTGGTGAAAAGGAGAAATAGTTGCTTTCAAAGTTAGATGAGCTTGAGAAAGCGAAGCACGCAGAGGCTTTAGCTCTCGAGAGGCTCGAGTCTATGGCAGAGAAGACAATGGAAACTCGGGAAATCATGATCTCTCTCAAATGGGCAAAGTTCAGCTTCCATATTGTAGAAGGACCAAACATTTTCGCCACTAGCCGAGCGGACAACAAATTTGGTATAACCTTTTCGTAACAGAAAGAAAGAAAAAAAACACAAATCAAGTAAATAAAACTAAAACCTAATCTAATTAGAATAAATCATAATAATTTAATATTAATAATAGAATATTAATAAACTAGAACTAACTACTAAAGCAAGAAGACAAACAATAACTATACAAAACTTAACTTCTAATTCAATATTTTATGAATACAAAAAAAATCATCATAATTTAAATATATTTTAAATTTCTAAAATACACAACATAATACAAACTTGAAAAAAAATACCAAAAAAACAACAAAAAACAAAAAACAATATACGAACAACATAACTACATGGAAAGAGGTAAAAAAACAAACAAAATAATAAAAACAACCTCATTAAACTTTTCTGGGTAGTGCGTGTCTAATGTTAGTATTATTATAAAAAAAAAACAGATGGTTTCGTAACAATAAAAAAGTTTTTGTCGTTTTTCTCCAACAACACAAACATCGTCTCTTCCTCTCTCTTAGCCAATAACTTTATCCCATTTTTTTTGTCTTATTGCAAGGAAGGATCCAGAATGTAGCTATAACAACATTTGTATAATATTTAAAGAAAAATAAATGGACAAAAACGAATCGTTTCTTTACTAATCATATTTAAACGAAACACTTGTATAAAAATTTTAGACCATATTTTTATCAATTTTTCATCAAATATGGGTAGCTAACTTGACAATTACGATTTAGTCCCTATATCATTATTTCCTTTTATCCAAGACCGATGAGAAGTAAAAAGTAAAAAACTGATAATTAAGAAACTTTTGTGCCTTTTTTGTTCAGTTTTGTTAAGTAAAGTTTGATAGGCTGATTGCTTAACATTTCTTTTCCTTGCAAAACAAAAATATATGATGCATGGATATTTAAGTATTTTCTATGAGAGTTTCTATTTTTTTTTTAAATCTAAGTATTTTAAGTTCCTTGCTAAAGAGAAAATTTAAACAAAGTGAATATAAAGTAGTCACATGAATCCAAATTACATATATTTATCATAATATTTTATTATTTACACTTACATTTTTAAACATATATTAGTGAAAATATAATAGTTTTGGCATATGATACATTTTTTATCAAACAATAATGTTGGATTTGTCGTTGTAAATGCTAAATTAATAGAAGGAACAAGTTACCAATTAGTTACTAATCCTAAAACCCTAGTTCCAAGAAATTACTAAACCCCAAGAATGGCTGCATATGTAATCTTCAGATATATATATGACACATGTACTACTACTTACTAATTAGAACAAAACTTAAAACAATACAGTAGGTGCACAAAAAAAAACAAAAAACAATACATATTAATATTTAATATAGTAGTTAAGAAGTATCCAATCTACTTAATTAAGAACATCACGAAGTTCACCAACACGGCTTCTTTAATAATAGATACACAATATTATTATTACCGTGTATCTATGTTGAAAGAAAAAAAAAATAAAACAACGCCTGTAACAATAAATTTTACCAAAATATTGATGATATAAAATCATATTCCACCAAACAACATAAAGTTGTTATTGACATTATTTTTGTTTTTAATCAATTTTTATTTCAATGTAGTTATAATAAGAATAAACTTAATAAAGAGAGAGCGCAAAGAATCTCCAAGAGTTGCGTTTCCAGTGAATAGAAACATCTTTATTAGATCACTGCACTTTAAATATTCTTATACAGAAACATCATATCTACAGCTCTTTCGTAAAGTATAAAATCAAATTTATGTGATATATCTATAATTAAAGATGTGTATATTCTTTTAGTAGCTTTTAGTGTTCTTCATTACAGACTTTAAGAAGTTTCTGTGTGAAATAATTATATTACTTTATTTATCTCTTTCTATCTAAAGACCCTTCCTTTTTTTCTACCGATTCTTTCCTCGCATTTTTTTGGGATTAATTTTTTTGACTAAAAATGCCAAAAAACCCGATTGAAATTTACATGAAAACTTAACCGGAAAAATAAAAAAAAATCTAGTTCCAATCTAGTTTTTTAAGATAATACTAATTGTTGCATACACTAACACAATCTTGTTATGAATGATTATATTATTGTATGAATGTCCATTATTGGTCCATTACTATAAACTCTAAACTCTAATATTGTATCCTATATATATGTTGTATCCTATGAAATATGAAATAATACAAGAGAACAATTCCCTAAACCGTCTTGTTATAACAAAAATCTCTCAAAATTTTGTATTATAATAAAAATTCTATTTACATAGAGGATATGCACTTACTCTTTTTATTTTGGTGTTATTTAAACTGAAAGACTTTGGTTATTTAATTCCATCTTATGATGTGTGTATACTATGGTGTAACTCAATCTTATTTTTTAATAATAGTCCAAGAACTCGATTTTCCTTTTGCGTGATTATACACGTATTGTGAGCAACCCGAAAAATCCGTATATTCTTGTTCTCTCTATGATATGATACCCAATGCATAAGTAATAGGCCGTATAGACCATGACACTTTGCAATCCTAGATAACTATTATGTGTATTGAATCATGGAAAAGTAGATATGTTAAACGATTAAAATTTGGACTAGATTACTGACCGAGTCGCAAAAGTTTTATTCTTATGATGGTGGATCCAGGTAAGATAGAAGGCTAGAGAGATGAAAAACGCTGCACCTTGTTACGATCGATAAACCAATAATGCATGTGTACCGTTAGTGCATCAGAACCAAGAAATAGGGAGTCGGATAATGAGAGTAGTTGTCGTGTTGTGTAAATTTCCGATTCTAGCAGCATTTGTTTTAGGGACACTATAATTCCCCGTTCAATGTTTAATGAATGGAGAATTGCAGGTGGTGCGACACTAATATTCGACACTGAGCTTGTTGCTGTGAACGGGGAACCAGCCATCGAAGGAAAAGCGAAGAATGAGCTTTGATTACAACGTGAAGTAGTAGCTCTTGCCGGCGCTTGTGAAACGAGTGTTCCTCTCTATAGTTGCATCATCAGATTCTGCTGTGGACGAAAGTTTCTCTTCAATAGAGCTTTCTGATAGTGTAGAAGAGACAAGAGACATACAATTTTTAACGAGATTCAAAAAATGCATACGTCCTCGAACTTTGTTGCAAATACTTCTTAAATACAATTACAGTTAGTGCTCAATATTGGACTTACACAAATCTAAGATTTTCTCTTACTTTGTTTCCAATCTATTTCCAACCCACTAAGAGATCCATAAGATCAACAACAATGATCTACACCAAGGACTATCACTTAGAAACAAAACTTTCACCCTTTTCTCTCCAAAGATGCCAAAAAGCTTACAAGGCTTTTCTTCTCTTTTTCACGTTATAAAGGGCTAACTTTCTAAGTCCTAGACGCTCTATATTTAAGGGATTTTGTGCCTTTCACAATGCTAACAATTTTTCTAAAATCAAGAGGAAATATTCCATTTAACTTTATTCTTTGTTAAACGAATATTTCATATTCCCATAAAATCTTCTAAATATCTTCAAGGTTCCTTTTTCTTTGTGCTTTACCTCCACGTAATATCCCAAAACGTGTCTTAAGTATATCTTCAAAAATCTTCAAAAACGAGACATATAGACAAAATCAACAGGTTTTTGATGTTCTTTTGTAGGACAGAGGCTTGTGCATACAACATATGCCTGTGCCGAGACAGAAGCTTTTGCAGACATATTTTGTACAGCTTCATGAACTTCATCTTCAACTTGAGCTATCCCAAATACACTTACACTTTCGATGTTTATAACAAGATGCTTCGATCTGAACTCGAAACCTGATCTTGAGACTTATACTTTGCTTCTAAGTTCATTGCTGAAGAGATTCAACAAATTGAATGTGTGTTACGTGTATCTTCACGCTGTTAGATCGCTCACTAAGCAGATGAAGTCGAACAGTGTGATTCGAAATACTTATGTGTTGAATATGATCATCAAGGCTTATGCAAAGTGTCTTGATTCCAGAGACAGAGTACATGGTTTTAAACTAGGAGTCCATGATACTTAACATTTTTTTTTTACTCTTTCAGCTAGAATGCTTTAGAGAGAGGCAGCCAATTTTATTTTTCATCCTTCACGAAACAAGCAAACTATAGTGTAACAGTAAGATGACGAAAAGTATATTTATTAATATAACTAACTGTTTTGTTTCCAATGAAACAGAGAAAGCAAAAGATTTGCCAATTTTATTTCTTTATTGTGGGGGCTACTCGCCAAGTAATCTGCACTCAACAGACACACTAAGGAAAGACTTGGCAGTAGAATCAGAGATCTAAAACTCCCAAAAATTCACTAGGTTTCATTGATTGGTATGGAGTGGTGGCATCATAAGAAGATATTTTCCATTTTACATAGATTTAAAAACAAACATACAAACATACAACTCATAAGAGTTCATTGGTTCAAATTCAATAAAAGATGAACACAAATTCAATGCTAAAAAAACCTACAAGCTATGATTCACTTGACAAGTTGATCAACAAGTAAAATCTAAAAATAATTTCAGATTCACAAGTTCCTTAGTAGCCAAAGGATTGACAAAAAAAATTGAGCTGGTTATTGGATAGAAAGACCAATGTTTTTAATGGGTTTACTGACAAAATGGCGATCGCATGTCAGAAAACTTGGTGAGCAAGTAGTCCATTTTCTTTGTAATTAAATAAATAATAATAGTAGCGAAAGGTGAACATCACTACCGATTCTTCAATTAGGGTTTTCTTTTTCCAAAATCTCTTTTCCTTTCGCTAAGATCTTTCATTATTCATTCATCATGTCTCTGTTTCTCAACCAGGCTTCGATGTTGTACCTAGGCAAACCTGCATCGATGAGATCCTCTCTTTCTCTCTCTAGTGGCTTCTAATCTTGCTCCTTGTTCCATCAACGGTTATGGACTGAAGGTTAGAAATGTTACTAATGGTAGCCGCACTTATTTAGCGAAGAAGGACGATGGAATCGTGAGTTACAAGGAGGAAGAAGGAAAGAATTGTTAGAATATGGAGAGGAACAAAATAAAAAAAAACAGAGCAAGAGACTTTGTCTCTTCTCTTTGGAGAAGACAAGAGAACTAAAAATACTGAAATATTTATTTATATGAAACTTGTTATTTACAATCAAGACAAAATTAGTTTATATAGTTAACAAATAGACACATAACACAGTGACTTGTGTCTCTTCATACTTGATGACTCTTTAGTGAAACATCACAAACTGCAAATTTAGACCGAAACGTTGCAACTGTTGACCAAACTCATTTATCGACCAACAAGAAAGACGAGTAGATTTCAATGGCTGTGTAGCTACTTACAACGGCTATGGAATTGTGCATTTCACTACCTACAAAGGAGAACCGAAACACTTTTCGTTGCCTTCTTTTGTAACTTTGCCTCATTGCCAAACTCAGATTGTCACCAACGTGGTTATGTCCTCACCTTCTCCTGAGGAGGAGGACTGTGTCGTGGCTGTCAAATTTTGGGGGCATCAACTCAGTTTTATCAAACCCTCTCAAAGTAACTCTGAGTGGACCAACGTCAGAATCACATACCCTTGCTTCTACACCTCTAAAGTCATGTTTTCCAAGAAAGATGGCAAGTTCCGTATTCCCGGATTTGGAGGCCACATCATCGGATCATGGGATCTCCACACATACAAGCAAACACCACCCAAGATTCAGAGGTTGCGGTTCTGAAACCTTCCCAAGCTGACCAATACACAACGCGACCTTCTGGAATCTTTCTGCAAGAGCGAATTCTTGTTGCTGGAGACACAGTCAACCGATGAAACTTTCTTGGTTAGATGGTACAAGAAGAGCTCTAGAAATATCTTGATTACAAAAGTTGTAATGGTTTTCAAACTAGAAGACAAAGGAAATGCTATTTACACTCAAGACATTGGAGAACTCAGCATTTTACTTTCTGACACTGAACTTTCATGTGAACCTGCTAGTTCTAATATCTACATCCTAACGCCTAACCACGTCGAAATATTTGATGTCGACGAGTTATTTACTCTCAATCTGGCTAGCTCCCCCATTCTTTAGTTAGATTTTGCTATTATAAAATATTGAATTTATTCCGAGTCTATCTTCTCTTTTAAAATATCTTTTAAACCTCAAATGCATTACTATTGTACTATCATTCATTTCAATCGAGATGATTTTATTTGGAATGTGCAAGTATTTGTCTTTTATGCATTATCAAATAGTAGACTCAATCTTTCATCTCCATCCCACATTGTGAATCTTTAACTTATTCGAAAAATCAACAAAGCCACATGTTGTAAATGTTTGCTTCATATGAGCTTATTTGGTATGAAGCATGAATGTGTAGCCCATACATGATCCATGTTGTGTAATCTGCAAGAGTAAACCGACATAAGCTCTAGGGTTTCACTATAAAAGGGAAACTAGGGTTGAAGAAACAGACAATTTGTAGTAAGCCGAAGAGCACGCATAGATGAAACTGGTGGTATGTTGGTGGCGGCTGTAGGGCACAGCACATGGCGCTGTGCAGGGCAAACAAAAAGATGTAGGGCGCAGTGCAGAGAGCATGCGCAGAGCGTCGTACATGGAGCTTGAAGCTGTTCGCAGAACCATGATAAAGGAGCAGAAGCTTGGCTGGGGTCGAAGGGCTGAGAGTCGGACATGACTTTGTCTAGGTTTAAGATGTCTTCAGGACACTCTGATGAGAGACGAAGTTGGAGCTGCTTCTTTGGGGTTCTGGAGGTGTTTCAAGGTTAATACAAGGAGGGGTGAGCTAAACAAGAAACAAAGAGAGGGGAAGAAGAAAAGCTAGATCTATTATGTGTTTTCTTCTTCAGGTTTCTTTGTAGTTACTCTCTAAGCTTGTATATGAAACACTAGTGTAAACATTGGTTAATTGATAGTTGATGTTTGTGGGAGAATGTTCCCACACGAGATGTACCCTCTGCATGAGGGGAACTCGTTAAATCTCTGTGTTATGTTTATGATATGCAAACTTATCTGTGAAAGTAGACGAGGAGTAGGGGCAGAGTCGCGGTATGCAGTTCACTACAGAGGTGAATCGGGGTCTGCGATTCTCAACAAGTGGTATCAGAGCTCAGGCTCAAGATTTCACAGATTCAGGCATAGTGTTGTAAACATACAAGGAGGATCTAGAGACTGTTGTAGAAGACTCATGATCTTTAAGGTGTTCTTGATCGAAGGTTAAATCAATTATGGGGTTGGTTTAAGGTAGAGTTATCTATAATGTTTGATTCAGGTTCATGGCTATGAAAGGTGAATCGAAGCATCATCCAAAATACTCAAACTTGTCAAAATAGGAATTCAGTTTCCGCTGCGATCACAAGGTAATTGTGATGTTCTGTTTTGAAGCTTCTGAATACTCAAAACTGTTTTAGTATAGGGAATCTAGACACTAGGAGAACACAAGGATGTAAACATCTTCAACTATTGAAAAGTCAATTTTTGGTTGTTGAAAGTCTGTGTAGTGGTGTTCGGTACAACTATAGGTTGAAGGTACAACTATAGGAGTCACAGATTTACTAAGGGACGCATTCAGAGTTGAATCTGTGTGTAAGAGGGTTGTTAGGTCAACAAATTTTGTCAAAGATTCAGATGAGATGAAGATGGACCAGACAATTTATGTTGAAGTGGTCAGAATTGAGAGGTGTTGGGTGAATGGTTAAGTCTCAGGAATGGATCAGGTTGTCAGAGATTTGAAAGGACTACAATCTAGGTAGGTTTACAGAGAATGAGAATGCAAAGAGTACCAAGAGTCAAAGTTGTAGTCAGTGAGATTTTCTTTGTCAATAGGGAGTTTGCTCTTCAAGGTGACTTAAAATCTCTATAAGACTTTTGTAGACGTTGCAGGACTGTGCAAGAGTTTGCAAGTAAGTGCAAGAATCTACAAGGCTGGCGCAAGGTGACTGGGATTAGGTTTTGCATTGAGAAGAGAATCAGAAACAAAAAATTTCTGGTTCGCCTGTTTGCATCTACAGAGATGATATGGTGGATGAATCTTCTGAAGGTATCACTTGTAGGAAGTTTAAGTTTTCTGTAAATAACACTTAATAAGGAAGCTTGTAAGTATAAGGGGAAGATTCAAGTAGATCTTTGTTGGTTAAAGATGCAGGTTAAGATAGACAAGACTAGTAGAAGACTAGTGGGTCTAGTAGCATCATTAAATTTTTTCGGAAAGTCATTTACATGGAGGTTAAGTGAGGATTCATCAATGGTGAAGACATGTCAAGTTGTATTGATGAATGGTAAGAAAATGTATGATGCTGGTACCAAGTTTCTTCTTGGTAAGGTCTGCAATTGTGTAGAACTATTGTAGGGTTATGTTGCAGTAAGTATGGCTTCAGGGATTCTAGAGTGAAGCACCAAAGGCTGTTACAGGGAGACTAGCAGAGGTTCAAAAGCTGTTGGTTGAACATTCGTTTTAACATGAGGTTGAGCAAGAGTTTGTATTGTCAGATCATATAGGTTGGGTTCATAAGCAGATGGTTAAATAGATGGGATGTAAACTCAATCTCAAGAGTAATGCGTTGAGTTGAGATTGTTTACATGATGAATCAGAGATTGTTTCAGGTTTGAAGCATGTATGATTCATGTGTTCTGCATGGGATTCAAGGAAAGTTGGTTCAAGCTCAGTGCACATGAGAGAAATCAAAGGTCGACCAAGTGAATCATGTTGCAGACAGATACAGATGATATACGATCATGATAACATCTGTGGTACTTATCAGAAGCCATGGAAAAGGTTGTGATGATTTGTGCTGAGAGGTTCATATCTCAGGCTTTACTTGTTCTAAAGGTTTTCAAGATCAAAGTTCCACAAGCAAGTCAGGTGTTATCTGTGGGTGAATCAGAAGTTCTGGTTCTAGGTGGAGTTGTTGTGAGGAACATGAGTATAAGTGTTTCTAAGACAGGAAAAACAAGGTTGAAGAAGATGATTCGTGTAAGGAGTTACACGCTCCTTACACGAACTTGTTGGGACAACTAAGGAGCATCGTAAGCGATTCAGAGAAGCTGTCAAGAACAAGGGTGAAGCTGTATAGCTTCACAGAGTGAAATTTCAGAAAGTTTGAATATAGTGACAGTCATGAGAGAGCCTAAAGATTCAATAGGTGTTGGGAATTTCATAGCAATGTCAGAGGATAGCATTGGAGGACACAAAAGAACAGTCAATGTTGGTTGTGTTCTGTATTGATTATCAATGAATCAAGGTTGTAAGGGTTTCTTCAGATGTCGGATTCAGTGGTCAGAGTTCGTCTACAAGTGGGATTATAGTCATCAGGAGAAGGAAGCTTGAGGGAGAGTCGTGAATCTCTTGAAGTTTCTGAAGATGAAATTGAAAATTCCTAAGGTGGACGAAGATAAAGATCATTGGAAGTTGCATGTTCTACAAGAGAAGACACGATTTGTTTTTCTTCTCAAGAAAGAATCAACGCAAAGGGGATTTTGTGAGTTGGACCAAATGAAGCAAAAGGTAGAGTTTGTTGTAAATGTTTGCTTCATATGGGCTTATTTGGTTTGAACCATGAACTGGGCCTATATTGATGTGTAGCCCATATAAGATTCGGGTTGTGTAATCTACAAGAATAAACCGACATAAGCTCTAGGGTTTCACTATAAAAGGGAAACTAGGGTTGAAGAAACAGACAAGTTGTAGTAAGCCGAAGAGCACACAGAGCAGGGCACTGAGCAGGGCAGACGCAGAGATGCAGGGCGCAGTGCAGAGAGCATGCGCAGGGCGTCGTACATGGAGCTTAAAGCTGTGCACAGAACCATGACAAAAGAGCAGAAGCTTGTCTGGGGTCGATGGGCTGATAGCCGGACATAACCTTGTCTAGGTTTAAGGTGTCTTCAAGACACTCTTATGAGAGACGAAGGTGGAGCTGCTTCTTTGGGGTTCTGGAGGTGTTTCAAGGTTGATACAAGGATGAGAGAGCTGAACCAGAAACATAGAGAGGGGAAGAAGAAAAGCTAGATCTATTATGTGTTTTCTTCTTCAGGCTTTTTTGTAGTTACTCTCTAAGCTTGTATATGAAACACTAGTGTAAACATTGGTTAATTGATATTGGATGTTTGTACGAGAAGGTTCCCACACGAGATGTACCCTTTGCATGAGGGAAACTCGTTAAATCTCTGTGTTATGTTTATGATATGCAAACTAATCTGTGAAGTAGATAACGAGCGGTATGCGATTCACTACATAGGTGAATCGGGGTCTGCGAATCTCAATACCACTGTGTTTTAGAAATTTTACAAAACTAAGACGATATAAACATTATATTCTGGCCAAGGTGTCATTTTTTCATACTACAAACATAACTAGCTAATGTTATGATCAAAAATATAATTATTTTCTTTATCTAGCAAATTATCATACTTGTGACGTTGACAAGCGACACAACAATTTAGCAACCACCGGAAGTTGCATTACTATCACCAAAATTCAGCACCGCCGCTGCTACCAAAGAAAAAACCTGAGACAATGCCATACACAAATACACTTATGCCATCAATCCATTGCTTTTATAACTTTTACAATGGGCACTTAAATTTTCTATCTATATATATATATAAGGCGTCCTACCAGAATCTGTGTTTGACAAGTATCTATGTTGGTTGGCATCTTTGGTATGGTTCTTAATCGTGAAATCTTTGATAGAAAGAAAATTTAAGTGCCCATTAGAAAAGTTATAAAAGCATACTTGTATAAGTTGGATGGTTTTGTTGTCCAACTTTTGAGACATATGTACGCCAATGTGCATACCTTGATTGTCTTGTCTTCTCCACAATCATCAAACACACAATTTCTGCTGGTTTAGTTGCCAGAATGCAAGATTACTAAGCATGAGTAGTAATCTAGGGCCCTAAAGAAAGAACAAACATCGAAGAATGCTGCTCAGTGATAAAAACAAGCTACCAAAATGTTGAGATACAAACAATGTCCCACATCTGAAGATTAGAAAATAAGTTTCTAATATATAAGCCAAGACCAACTCTAGTTAGTATGAGGTCTATTGGGAAGGAGCCCAATAAGAAATCTGGGCGGACTTTGTCACTTGGGCCCAAAGCGGACAATATCATACTAATAGGAGAATTGACTTAGGCTTGGTAAGCCCAACAATTGGTATCAGAGCCTAGGTCGAAAAGTACCTAGGTACTTGGGTTTCGCTGAAAGGAAGACCAAAGTATCGTGGTACATAGTTTAATGGGAGGTTTGTTGGGATACAAACAATGTCCCACATCTGAAGATTAGAAAATAAGTTTCTAATATATAAGCCAAGACCAACTCCAATTAGTATGAGGCCTTTTAGGAAGAAGCCCAATAAGAAATCCGTGCGGGCTTTGCCACTTGGGCCCAATGCGCACAATATCATACTAATAGGGGAATTGGCTTGGGCTTGGAAAGCCCAACACAAAAACTTAGTGATACATCTCGACAAACAAGCTATAAACATCCAAGAATGCTGCTCAGTGATACATCTATAGGAATCTTAGGAGAGTTTATCCCAGAAAATAATTTCCTAAGGACTTATTTTGGGCAGTTGCAATTTCAACATTGGTAAATATGAGAGAGCCATTGTCGCATTAAAGAAGTTTGATTTTGGTGTGTATGAGGCATTGATGATGAAGAATCCACATAATTATAGCCGTGCTTTTTTCACTTCCACATCACGAAGATGAGTATTTTCTCTGAGTCCTACAACAATATTAGCAACAATATTTTCCCCTTTTGTTTCCTATCTTTATCTTTTAGTTAATATCAATTAGTTTATCTTTAAATTTTAACAAATACCATATGAAATAATTTTCAAAAAAAAAAAATACCATATGAAATTATTAGGTGATATCAATTCATTTAAGAATTTTTGATTACTAACTAATACTGGATATATATATATATATATATATATATATATAATTATTGATTATTCTTTCTAGGTTTTAAATTCCACTCTCATTTATACTATACTAGATAAGGGCCCACACGATGTGCGGGTTTAAAATTTGTTGAAAAACTCAATCCTAAATCTTAAACAAATTTTTAAAAATATAAAAAGAAATTTTATTTCCTGAATTAAATATAGAAATAATTTTAGTTAGAAAAAAAAATCATATTTGTATTTAGCTTCATACACTTATTTATATTTATATATTTTTAATATATTATAACAATTATTACAATAATTTAAAGCTAAATTATATCACACCAAAACTTTTGCCAAATACTCATCATTATGAGTATTATTCTTGTCAAATTTTTAAAACGTTACACAAATTATTCACAAAATATTTTACATGAAAAGAGTTCATCAAAGCAACATTTAATTATTAAGTATGTACAATTTTACTCTACCTTTTATCATTAAAATTATGATCTTACAAAATTATTTTATTGTTAAAGTATGCTCTTTATCACCACCTATAAAATATAACAATTTTTCTGTTGCTTTACTTTCATTTTGGCATAATTATAGTTCTTTAAATTACTAAAATTGTTTTGTGACATAATTTTTTTAACCATGAATTTTTTTAACTCTAAAGATATTTTGTATGAACAACTAGTGAAAGTTATCTACTCTATTACAATGAATTTATGACCAACCTAATAAAAGTTGAGAAACTGAGAAAAAGTTAATATAACATAATAAACATAAAAATTTGAAAATTATAATCACGATAGTATATATAAATCTTAGATAATTCAAATATACAAAATAGAAACTTTATAAACAATCCAAAACATGACATATGTCATAATCAAATTAAGGATCATCGACCTATTTACTCCTCAGAAGTGTATCGCATTCTACCAAAACTACTTAAAACTATGACCTCGTCTCAAATATTCTCGAATCGTAAATTCTAAACTTATTTCTACTTGAATCAAAAGTTCTCATATATTTCTCCATATACCTTGGTTTAAACGGTTTACGAACCAAATCCAATAGAAAACCACATAAATCCGGTTTGAAACCAATTTTAAAACGGTTTACCATTCCAACTTCCCAAATTTGAAAATTCCTTTTCAATTACTCGATCAAGCAGCTCTTGTTTCAGTACCAGAATCATCAACATTATTCAGAAGAGAAAACCCTAGATTTTGACCAGAAACATCAATCACCGACTAATCTTCCAAACTTATAATGCTATTTACTGTAAAATCACTTTTTGAACCTCCATCAGTGTCTCCATCATCGATTAAATCAGCGGAATTTATATACTTCGATTCCATTTCATTGCATCTGATAGCTTCCATTGAAGAACCCGCATGAATCAAAGACTCATGCAATAGATCAGCAAAATTATATCGGAAAAAAAAATCAAAGATCAAAGCTTTTGATATAAACAAATAATATTTTTTTTGGTCAACATTTGGGCCACAACAGGCCGGTTCATTAGCCAAATCTCTGCATTCATAGATAGCGGGACTCGATCCCTCGTGTGATGGTGCCTTATACAATTGGAATTACCAATGACCACTACAGTAAGATTACTTCAGAAACATAATTTTTCTGTAGATATAATGTTATTTTCTTAATTAGCTGTTCTATTACGTTTCAAAAATAATATTTCTTTTGACATAATTTATGCTATTCTTTTTAATTTTGTTATTCACTATTTATTGATTAATAATAATATACATGTTTAATGCTTAATGAATTATTTTTTTTGTTTATACATGTTAAAATCTAATTGAGAAAAGTGTATAATATAATTAGGGTACAATAGAAAATAGATTAGTTTAGTTAATTTTCTTTTTTGATTTAGGCTTTTTTAAAGATATAAACATGTAATTTTATGTAGATTTAATGTTATTTTCTTAATTAGTTTTTTTGAAAAATAATAATTTTTGACACGTATCATGCAATGTTAATAGCTAACTTTGAAAACCTAACTCTATATAATAAAATTAGTAATTTTTTTAGAGATTCTTTTTTTTTAATAGAAATTTGTGTAAAATTGACACTTGTCAGGATCTTACAAGTTAATAATTTTTAAAATTGACACGTGTCACGATCTAGTGAGTTATTAAATTTTGAAACCATATTTTATATAATAAGATAAAACTATGCAACCAACGGTATATCAAAAAAAAAATATATATATATATATATATATGTGGAAACAAAAATTGTATATGTCTTTGAAATCAGTCACCCAATTACGTTTTGCATTTGTATTTAACGACGACCTTTAGGCTTGTCTCTGGTGATGCTGATGCATAACAATAATAAACCGTAGTAGTGATTAACTTGAATATATAGACTTCATCGCCTAAGCTAATAAGTTTAGCTTTACGCTTCATTATACATGGTTCAACGTTGTTGTTCTGGATCTGACTCTCACCAAATAAACCCTAAAACCCAGCATCATGACCAGTTGAGTTGACCACCATAAACTCTCTTCCCCTTGCTGCTACTTTTGCTTGACCACAAAGAGACTTTTTTGCAAAGCTCCCTCATTTGGATAAAGTTGTTCCACTTTTTGCAAGTAAATCGTACATTACTCAGAGATGTCAACGGAGTTCTACAAAGCACCTTGGAAGACTTGATATCTTCTTCATCCAACGAGGATCGCTGTAGGCAAACAAGTTAGGTTGCACACCCACGGTTTATGAACTAAATTGGAAGATTGTACGTGTTGTTATTATACTGTCATATCCACACATGGCAAAATAAGTGATTCTGGCCAAAGTTCTTCTGATTATCTGCGTTCCTGTTTGCACCTTATTGCCAATCAAAATTAACTTTCTATTTTCTGGCGAAGTTGTCATTTTAGAACTGCTAACATAACTAAAGTTATAACCAAACATATTATTATTGTCTTTAACTAGCAAAGTAATGATTATAGGCTGTTTTAGATTCAAAATGCCGACAATAGCTACTACTTAACGGTTCCGTTTAAATGGAAAAAAAAAACAACGAGGGTGTAATCAAAGCTCATTCTTTGCTTTTCCTTCGCTGGCTGGTTCCCCGTTCACAGCAACAAGCTCGGTGTCGAATATTAGTGTCGCACCACCTGCAATTCCCCATTCATTTTCATTAAACATTGAGTCTAAACAGCAATATAGTCCCTAAAACAAATGCTGCTAGAATAGGAAATTTACACAACACAACAAGTACTCTCATTATCTGACTCCCTATTTCTTGGTTCTGATGCACGAACGGTACACACGCATTATTGGTTTATCAATCATTTAACAAGGTACAGCCTTTTTCATTGGCTGGTCAAATTCAGTATCTTATGTTCTCTCTAGCCTCATCATTAGATAGAAGGATGGAACTAAATCATCTACTAGACGTTCATCCGAGCAACATAACATAACATACCTGGAATTTTTGGTGGTGAGCCGCTTTCACCATAACCAAGTTTGGATGGGATTTTCAACTTTCTCTTCTCACCTACACAAGCTCCCAGTAAACCCTGGTCCCATCCTGCAACATTTCAAATTAAGTTCCATCACCTTCAATTTTGTCTTGTCAAAAATATAATGTAACAATAACAGGAGAAAACAGATGGAGTTTATGCGATGCAATGCCACAGAAACAAACCTGGGATGACTTGACCAGTTCCAAGCTCAAACTCAATAGGGTCACCCCTCTCAAAACTTGAATCAAAGACAGTTCCATCAGTTAACTTTCCCTGCAAGAGCCAAGAGAGAACTCCGTTAATCGCCAAGCTGTTTTTAGATTTCATAATCATCGTTTGTTCTTCTTAAGCTATCCAATACCAACAATTACTTAAATACTAATGAAGTTAATTCCACAATTTTCATCCCCCCCCCCTGATGTTTCATGAACATTTGTAAAGGTTGCAATAAGAAGAAGAAAGCACCTCCATGGCTCTTCTTTTCTCTCAATCAGAATACTATAAATGCAAGCAAGAAGGAACCTTCCCAGCAATAAGGTTACAAAACTAGTAAAAGCTTCAAATAAAACTGACCCGATAGTGAACCTTGATCTTATCCCCTTTGTGAGCCTGAAGATCACATTTCTGAGGCTTGAACTGTAAGAAAAAAAAAGAGAGAAACAAATGAAACCAATGGTCAGAAAACTGCATTAGCCAAAAGAGCATAGAGGCCAAGTCCATTTCCAATTTCTTCATTTACTTTCTAAAGACTGTAACTAAAACAACATAATCTTTACCATTATCATCTTTCTAATCACGCGAATTAACATAAATTTCAGTTGAATTTAAAGTTAAAATAACGTAATCATGACCATTGTTATCTTCTAATCACGTTGAGATCAAATTCAATTTCATTCGAACAGACTCCTACACCAGATAATCAAATTCAAATATGGAAGTTGAAATTACGAGCGTTAGTACTCACCTTGACACCAATCTGCAACTCTGTCACATCACCAGACTTCTTCGCATAAGCTGGAGATCAATCATCATCATCACAAATCGACGAGAACATCAAAAAACAAATCAACGTAGATCATCAGATCGATCGGATGAATCACATCGAAATCGAGATAGAGACAGAAGATTAAGAAGACGGAAAAAGGAGAAGATGATTAATATTTTACCTAATGTTAGCACCGTAAGCAGAAGCAAAACTCCAGCAGCTTTCATGGCGGATGCAGAGCTCATCATCATCATCATCTTCACGTTTTCGATTTTGATTTCTTTCAGTCACTGATTATACGATATAGATCTGTTTCGGGGGGTCCTCTTTGTTGACAACAAAGACGAAACTAAATCTAATGGGCTTACGCCGTATTAATAGATAGGCCCACTTATAGCCCACTATCCATAAATTATTTCTCGTCACCTAATTAACGTGTTTAAGGCGGTGGAAAAAACAAAACGCGTTTTAAGCGGCGGATCACGGAGTCACTCACATTGTTTGTGCCTTCCTTGGTTTCAGTTTCATTGAATTGAACAAATGTGATGTATAAATGGTTTATATATGCAAATCATTGACCAATGCTCCCCTAATCTTGTGAATTGTCTGAAGATGTATGTCTCTTGGTTAATAATATGAGAACTGACAAAGAGCTTTGTAACAGTATAATGTTATAAGTGTGTCATCATCGTCAGTAATGATAAACGGAAAGAGCATTTATAAATCAACAAATGTTGTACAGCTTTTGGATTACATATCAGTAACCATTTGATATATCCTTCAGGAGAAAGATTCATATAGCATCATTCTTATAAAAGGTTACAAGATAATGACATCTCAAATCATTCAAACAATAGAAACCGCAGGATATCTCTACCCGATCATACCTCAAGTCTTAACAGCAGTGTTCCCATCCCTATGATTCAACCTGAAATGTGTATCCTAGTATAGTTTGGATCATTACTGAGATCTGCAGGTTCATTTACTAGAGTATAAAACTTACACTCTTAACCGCAGTGATCCATCTTTTAGCCGTTTTTCGAATTACAAGAGCTCAGCGGATTGGTCGCCATTCAGATGATCAGAACAGAACCTATTCAATCATCCCTTGTTCAGAAAATACACTTCGTCCATCAATGTTCTGTAGTTCCTTTCACCCATCACCGGATCCCGTTTCTTCCATTCTTCAACCAGCTCAAGAGCTTCATCCCCTCTACCTCCCCTACACAACTCTGACAAAACAGTATTATAAGTCAACATATCCGGAGACAAGGAATTCGCCAACATGTCATACACAACCTCAACCGCTTCACTCAATCTCCTCTCCATGGAAAGACTACAAATCAAAACCATATAACAACTCCCATTCGGAACCATCCCTTTACTCCTCATCTCCTTGTAAAATCCTAAACCCTGTCCAAGCCTTTCTTTCTCACAAAGCCCCTTAATTAAGTAACTATAAGTATAAGCATTAGGCTCAGAGCCATACAGAGCCATCTCACGAAACACCCTAATAGCTTCATCTACCTCAAGACACTTTGCATAAGCCTTGATGATCATATTCAACACATACGTATCTGGAATCACACCGTTCGACTTCATCTGCTTAGTGAGCGATCTAACAGCGTGAAGATACACATAACACACATTCAATTTGTTGAATCTCTTGAGCAATGAGCTAAGAAGCAGAGTATAAGTCTCAAGATCAGGTTTCGAGTAATCAGATCGAAGCATCTTGTTATAAACATCGAAAGCTCTGTTGAAGAGAAACTTACGACCACAGCAGAATCTGATGATGCA
This sequence comes from Camelina sativa, assembly GCF_000633955.1. Lineage (NCBI taxonomy): Eukaryota > Viridiplantae > Streptophyta > Magnoliopsida > Brassicales > Brassicaceae > Camelina > Camelina sativa. Next base: position 13,828,206 of record NC_025685.1, on the reverse strand, counting down.
ATTGTAGAGAGGAACACTCGTTTCACAAGCGCCGGCGATTACTTCTTCCATTAAGGTTTCGACGAATTTGTTTCGTTTTCCGGTGATTGCTTGTTTGATCATGGCGTGGTAAGCTTCGTGGTTGTGTTTGTATCCTCGTTGCTGAGCTGTCCATCGGAAGATGTCGAGAGCCAGATCTGGATCGGATTGGGCTCGTAACGCCGTTACGACGTCGGAGTTTGTGAATCCTGGTTTCAGATTCTGGATCCATGTTTCGAATTGAGTCTCGAGTGGAGTTCGGGTTCGAGTCCGGGAAGGGGGGGTGTGTGTTTCCGCCGGAGAATCAAAAGACGAGAAAGATAGAGATAGGCGATTCACGGCGGAGGAGGAAATACACGGCAGAGATAAGTTACGGGCGGAGGAGAAAATGATGACGCGTCGGAGTGTCGCCGACATCGACGGAACGAGAAGTCCGATATTGTATATAGTTTAAAGGTGCTCGGGGAAAGCTAATTCTCCGGTGTGGCTCGTTCGATGATGCCAAATACAGTAATACTAATAGGGTTTATCCCATTTTGAAACTAATTATAGGCTTATACCGTAAACAATTTGAGAATTTTCTTTAAATACCACTAAATTTTTTTTTCCCAAAAATAACATATTTTAATTTTTTTTTCCAAATGCCAAAATTATCATAAACACAAAAAATTGATTTTTAAGGATGTATAAATTTTTTTTACGTTTGAGTTGACATATTTAGTTTTAGGGTATAGTTTTTAGGGCTAGGGTTTAGTATTTAGAATTTAGGAATTAGTTTTTAGTATTAGAACTTTAATTCAATTATGTGGTATTTTTGGAAAAAATTATATTTTAATGGTATTTTTGGAAAAAACTAAATTGTGTTATTTTTGAAATAAAAACATATTTTAATAGTATTTATGACAATTGCCCAAATAATTATTGAGGAACGGAATAAATGCATAACTAGTGACCAAACAATAATAATATTTTTAAAAATGTATGAAATATTAAATAAATTAATCAATAATTTATTTTTAATGTACAGAAAATAAATTTTCTATTTGAATTAAAAATCAAAATTTGTGAATATAATTTTGGATACATCATATTAAATACTGATAGTTATAATTAACTTACAATAAAATTTTAAGAATAATTTCAAATATTCTTTAATTTTTATTTACGATATAAACATCTTTTAAATTTATTTTACTATTCATACAATTTCCAAATAAAAACTTCAGATTAATTTAACATGAAATTTTGTATCAAAAATATTTTTCTGCCAATATACTGTGAAAAATATGAATATTAGTGTATTATCAGATTGAAAATATTATTAATAAACATAATTTTATTTATTTTAAAATTAAAAAACGAATTTTAATATTTATTTTTTTTCTTCATCAATTTTGGGAGGAACATTTTGGTTATATTGTTCGTCATTTTACGAGGAATGTAGAGGAATAATAAGGAAATAATATTCTTTGTAAATGGTAAAAAATTGAAGGAAAGAAGAGGAATATCATAGTTTTATTTAGAGAAATAGGGAAAACAAAATTAACACATAAATTTATAAATTAAATTCATTTTTTAACAAAATAAAAATAAAAAATTTATTTAGAAACAATTCAATTTCTTCGATTTCTCGTTGAAATGGTCACCAAAATATGATAACTTTCTAATTTAACCAGATTCTGGTACCAACTAAAATCTCTACATAGAGAGAAAAGTTACGAGTACGATTTGCAGAGGAGAAAAAGATGAGGCGTTGGAGTATCGCCGACACTGGACGGTATTATAGCTTCAAGATGTTCATAGATAAAATCGACATATTGTAGCTAAAATCGACATATTGGGAGATGAATGAAATTTTTAATTTTATATTAAAAAAAAAAGCTAAAACCTGTAGTAGGGTTTATTGCATTTTGAAATTAATTATAGTTTTGTTTTTGAAAAATTAGAAAAAAAAAATAACACGGATAATCATAAATTATTATTATTATTTACCTCATTAAATGAGTATGATTTTGGAGAAGAAATCAAAGAAACATTTTAATTTTTTGAAATAGTTTTACTAAACTAACAATTTCCAATATTTCTTATATTTTCTTTTTTTTCGATTATATCATTCTACTCAATACAATTGTTTGTATGCTAAAAGATTGTATGTTGATATATAGAAAATTCTTACATCAATTAGAGAAAATAAAAATAAATAATAACAATTACCAAAAGTAAATGTACGTATTTCCTCACTTTTACATGATGGTTTTATGGGCTGTTATTGGAGATATAATTTCTAAATCCATATGGAATTGTAAATTCTAGAAATCAAAACACATGGATTTTGAAATAACATGTTTTATCCTTGGATTTGAATCATTCCATTTTACACTATCAAATCCACTCAAATACATTTAAAACATAATGTAGATTTTGAAATCCAAGAACAAATCATTAAATGAATAGCATTGGAATTTAATAAGTATTTGTAAATCATAGAACCAATAACACATAATTTTGATAAGTATTTTAAAATCAATGATTGAACAACACATGATTTTTGTTTAGATTTCTAAATCCATTAAAATCATAGAACCAATAACCCCCTCTTAATCTTATCTTCCAATAATCATCAATTATCTGGCTAAATTCTAAAATGTTAGAAGTACAATAAAATAAAATACAATTACTATGTTACTGAGAGTTGGAATAGGGTTGAATCTTACAGCAATCATCAATGATTTATCTAGGACGTTAGTCAGAGTTGGAATAGGATTGGGTTATAGAGCATATAAAAAAGAAACAAACATACATAAGCAGAAAGAAAAAAAAAAAACAAAAAAAAAAACGATGGATACATTCTTCATCAACGAAGTTTTCATTCCATTAGCATTATTGGGCATATCTTGTCTTATTTCTCTTGTGGTGTTTGCCATTAAGCGTTGTCGTTATGATGACGGTCCAGACGATATAGGCACGAGGACTCGCTGCATCAATCTCCCTCTGCAGTCTTATTTGTTTTTATTGTTATGCACTTGTTTCTTTCTTTTTGTTTTTCTTAGTTTATGGTTATCTTTTGCTTCTGTATTTAAGATTTTTATTCCATATATGTAGGCCGTTTTGTCAAGTTCGGAATCATTCCAACATGAAAAAAATATATAATCAATCAGTTTGTATCGGTAGTCTATTTGGATTAGGGTTAAATTGTATCAGTTTGTTCGGAATCATAATATTTTTGGTTTAGTTTGATTTTGCTTCAGTTTCTTGGTTTTTGTCTTTTTTTTTTTTTTTTTTTTTTTTTTTTTTTTTTTTTTTTTTTTTNTGTTAAATTATATTCAAATAAAAAATAGCGTTTTACATCAGCGGTTGGGTAGAAAATTTTTTTGTGTGCCAAAATTTAAACAAGTGCTAGCATAGTGTAGTCTTTCTCCTTAGTAGCATGTGGCGAGCCATGTCTGCATACCCAGAGCATAGCGTCGATCCCCCATTCATTCAATAGCGAGAAGTTGAGCTCTAATTTGCTTGTCAAGCCAGCCAATAAGAGTTAGCTTAGGAGTAGGAACCTCCCCATGCCGCCTAGCATTACGTTTCCGCCAGACAGAGTAAACGGTGAGTTGAAAAGTGTAATGAATCAAGAAATCATACACCCTTTCAGCTGGAGTGGTAGAGATGAAATCAATAAGCGAGATCCAAGAAGTATTGAAGCGGGTGCTCTATAGTGTTTGCGCTATACCAGACCACACTGCAGCTGTATACGGACATGAGAAGAACAAGTGTTCTCTCGTCTCCACCTGAGCAGAACAAAAAACACAACTCACATTACTGCCATTACGCCAATAAACCATTCGATCACTTGTGGATAGTCGGTTGTGTACTGCAAGCCAAGTACAAAAAGAATATTTAGGCGTTTCATGAGCAAACCAAACACCCTTATGCCAAGCAACCGGGTTGGAGGTTGTTCTAATATGGTTCCAGGTATCCCTAGTCGAAAATGTGTCCTTATAAACATCCCCTTTTCCTCGCCATAAGACCCGATCTGCCCGAGAGGTATTTCGAGTCTGAAACGCTTGGTGTAGAGCATCTTCAATTTCATTAAACAACGCCACTCGGTGAGCCCGTCGTCGCCGACCATACCAAGCCTCATGGAGAGACATATGTTCTCTTATCCTCAAGTCAATCATGCCTCGTGAACCAACTTTATCCAACAGATAACCATGAGCCGACAAGTTGTCATACCAGAACGATGCGAGAGTTCCATTGTTGACCTCCACTTTTGCAAAAGTTTTAGCCAAGTCTCGATATTTTAGCAAACGTTTCCACATCCAGGAGCCCGAGAGAGATGCAGGTTTAATAGACCAGAAACAGCCATCCTTAAATAAATTCATGCGAGACCATTTAACCCATAATGAATCCCCACCATAGACCAACCGCCATATTAACTTTAAGCAACTTACATCATTTGTCTCCTTCAGTGATCTCAATCCTAGTCCACCCTCACACTTAGGTTTACATACATCAGTCCATGACAACTTTGCCTTCTTAACATTCAGAGCCGGGCCAGACCATAAGAAAGCAGAGCATATACTATCTAATTCTCGAATGCTTTCCCGCTGAAGCCTAAAAGCATTCATCCAGAAACTTGATGTACACCACAACACCGAGCGTATGAGGTCGAGACGACCTGCAAAGGAGAGATTGCGTGCCGTCCACGTTTTTACCCTGTTATTAATTTGATCAAACAAAGGGGAGAGGTCCGTTGTAGTGATTCTTCGAGGTACTAAAGGGAGTCCAAGATATCGAACAGGAAATTGTCCCAAACCGAAACCATACCAATTGCCCAAAAGTTCAGTATTATCCGGGGAGACTCCTCCAAGATACAAAGTTGTTTTCTCCATACTAATGGTTAGGCCTGAACGCTTGGCAAAATGATTCAAAACCTGGACAATACCATCAACAGATCGGACCTTACCATCCGATAATATCATGAGGTCATCCGCAAAACAGAGATGCGTTAATCATAGATTTTTGCACCGCGGGTGATATCCAATGTCCTGCGAACCAGTAGCTTTATCCAACATCTATGATAGAACATCCATACAGATGACAAACAGGTAGGGCGAGAGTGAGCAGCTTGACGCAGGCCCCTAGCACTGCGAAAATAGCCCGCAATCCATTTACCTAAACCGAGAATGAAGCCATAGTGACACAGAGAGAGATCCAATGGATAAATGTAGGTGGAAATTGTAAAGCAGTTAAAACATTGAACAGAAAAGACCACTGAACTAAATCAAAAGCCTTCGAAATATCCACTTTCACCGCACACCTTGTTGAGATATTATCTTTATGATAATCCTTCACCAGCTCTGTTGCAAGGAGTACGTATTCAATAAGTAACCGATCAGCCACAAACGCTGATTGGTTCCCGACAATGAACTTAGGCAAGTTACGCTTAAGTCTGTTAGCTATAACCTTCGAGATAACCTTGTAAAGAACATTACAACAGGAAATTGGCCGATAATCTCGCATCTCTTTGGCATCCTTCTTCTTCGGTATTAGGGCTAGTATCGTGGCATTGAGTCCCTTTGGTAGGAAACCTTTGGCAAAAAAAGACTGGACCGCGACAACAAACTCAGAACCAATAATGTCCCAAGCAACTTTATAAAATTCAATTGTATAGCCATCCGGACCCGGTGACTTATCACTTGGCATAGCAAACAATATCTTTTTTATCTCCTCCCCCGTGACAATCCTAGTGGGCCAACGACAATCTTCATCTGAGCAACGGAATGACAACAAATCAGCAAGACAATCCATTGACATCCCCTCATAGTCAACATGTATAGTTTGGAGAAAGGATTGAAAGAAAGACACAGCCTCCGGTTTGATATCCTCTGTGGTCTTTAACAGTCGTCCATCCTGAGTTACAATTTCCCTCATCGTATTCACAGCCTCTCAAGTAGTCACGGCACGATGGAAAGCCTTATTGTTTCGATCTCCCACTTGGAGCCAGTGCAATTTTGACCGCTGTTTCAAAAACTTCTCCTCAAGAACAGAGACATGGTCCCATCGTGCATAAGCCTCTTTCTCCTCTTCCATAGCAGAGACAGAAGGGGAAGCTAGGTTGGTCTCCTGCTTCCGACACAACTCCTCCAACGCATCTTTAGTCTGTTTTGACAAGTTGCTCAGCTTCTTCCTTGCCAAACATCGGATACACGGTCTTAAAAGCTTGAGTTTCTTTGAAAACCGGTAAAGCGATGAAGTTGACAAATAGATCCCTTCCGTGTCCTCCCAGAACTCTTTGACAAGAGGCTTAAACTCCTCCATTTCAGAAATTCCATTTACAAACTTGAAAGGTCTTCGGGAGATACTAGTACCAGCAACCCCACTTAAATGAACTCTACAACGTAAATGATCAGATATTCCTCCAGCTTCGAACACACTGTATGATTGAAGAAAAGAGGAAGACCAGTTGTCATTGACCAAAACTCTATCCAATTTTTTCGAAATCAAGTTACCATCCTGTTTATTGTTCCATGTAAATAACGGGCCATGATAAGCCAGATCCTTGAACTGACAATCATTTACCAGTGAACGAAAATCATGCATCCCCGAGAAGAGAGTTGGACGAGTGTCAACCCCCGAGTGCTCATCTAGCTCCAAAGTCACATTAAAATCTCCCAGAACCAACCAAGGCCTTCTCCAAAGCACGATGTGCTCTCAAATCTGTCCACAACTCCTTCCTACCTTCAACACTGTTTGCCACATAAACAAAAGAGCAAAAAAAACTCCTCCTCCTGCTCTTCTAGTTTTACGGAACACGTTATAAGTTGACTAGTTTTATAGAACGGAGTAACTCTCACATTACCCCTCCAAACAACCCAAATACGCCCCAGAGGATGATGCTCATAATTAGTCAATAAAGACCAGTCCTTGAACACCTTATTCCCCAGTCGCAAAGCTTTTCCTTCTGTTACTCGAGTCTTTAACAAACCTCCAAATTGAAACTTACCATCATCCACCCACTTCTTTATTACGGAATGCTTTGTAGAATTATTTAGACCGCGCACATTCCAAAAGAACATGGACATTTAATTTTATTTACGAGTGTTTTTCTTTCTCTCATCCCTAGGAGGAATCCTAGATGATTGAGAAGAAGCTGGTTGAATCACCTTATGTGCCGTCTTAGAGTCCCGCGGGAGAGAGGGACGTATCCAGGACGCATTGGCTGCATCACGAGTCTTGTCCTCTTGCACTGGTTTTTGTCTTTTTGACTACCCGTTTATTTGTTATTGGAAATATCACTGACCTGATTGATTGAATCGGCCTTCGGAGTAAACAAACACTTGAATCAAGTTTTGTTGGCATGCATCCTGGTTTGGTTTGGTTAGTAGGAGAAACACTTCTGACTTGGTGAGGATCGGACTTCGGTATTTGGGAACAGAGAAAGAGGATAATTAACAATGAAGAGACTTCCGTAGATGTGAATAGGATGTGATCCATCCATGCTATGTGGCTCTCAAATAACATATAAACTGAAGAAATCTTAAGCACAAAGGAATATATGAGTTTATAGAGCCAAGAGTAACCACAACCGAGCAACCAGTCCTTCTATACCAGCTGTGCACACCCCACCATCAGTAAGTAGCACACATGACTCCTAATAGCTGGTGGAGCTCCATGAGGTTACCGGAAGTGTTTAAGATGAAAATTCTGGTGACACATGCGAAGGCAACAACGCTTAGATAACTGTAGTAGTGGCTGACCACATAAGCTTTTTCGCTATTTGCACCAAAATCAATCCCATCTTTATCAAAGCCTCCAAGGCTCCAAGGTAAAGCTAAGCCGAACAGAAACAATGCTAAGGTGAATTTAAGTGGCCAAATAAAAACAATGAGACCTTATATACAAACTTTAAAATAACATAACATTCAGAAACAATTTTTGTGATAACTCTCAAATGTACCACTCAACTCATTTTTATTTTAAATTTTTAGTTTAATATATAATACATCACCAAAGCACCTCTGAAACATTCATGATTATTCAAGGATAGATATAGACAAAGTCATAAAGCATAGCACGTTGGTTTAATTATTTCATTTTTTTCCAACTTTTCTTCCTTCAAAGTCCTAAAAAAAAAAAAAAAAGATCCAAAGAAGATGATAGCTGCTTTGGTAAATTTGATCTTCTGGACTATAAGTTTGTTGTCTAATTCAATTTCTTATGTGATCTTCCATGTCGCAGCTTGGTCTTTTGTTATATTTGTTCAAACCTTCAAGATTCCGGGAGAAGCCATTGATGCATTGATCAAACTGGTAAGAGATACATTCAATTCTTGTATTCCGAAATTGTGTAAAGTAGTTGTTGATGTTATCAATGAAGTATTTACGATCTTGTTTGATTTGGCCAAAGAACGAGTCATAATAATATCAGATTCGATCTTATTGACGATTTGTGATATGAGGGAGAAAGGAATGCCATGGTTTGACCAATTTCTTAAGGAATGGCCGAAAGTTTTTGAAGGATTTATCGACATGTTATCGACCGTGGTTAGTGGTTTGTGGAATAACTACAAGGGAGCTTTATATTATGTCTATCGAAAGTTACTAGAATAACTAAATTTCTTGTAAACCTATATATTAAATGTCAACAATATTCGAGAATTAATAAGAAAAATATAAATATTTGTGAGTTGATGTTCTGTAGTTCTTTTATTTTTCTTAATTCAATATTTCAATTCTATAACCAGAACAAAAAATAGAAAAAAAAAATGTTCTGTAGTTTTATTAGGTTATTGACTAATTAATGAACACAAAAAAGGTTAGCGACAAGTTTTGAGTAGTATTACTCGAATTTAGATATAAAACCAAATCAAAACTGTTACAGTAACGTTTGTGTGAAATAAAGATCGATTAACAAAACATTTAAGAACATTTTTTGTGTATTTTTTTGTGCAGTAGATTATTATTATTATTATTTTTTTTTACAACAATAAAATCAGCTCATATGAGCCAATTGGAGAGAAAATCGTTTACAAACAACACATGCTGCGGAGATGAACGTTCTTGGCGTGCCAAAGAATCCGCACTTACATTTGCACTTCTTGGAATTAGACACAAAGAGAAACAGGAAAACTCCTCCATGTCCATCTTGAAATCGTTGAGGTATGTCTTGAAGGCCGGCCAGTCCTGAGGCGAAAACACCATCTTCACTAAGTCTGAGCAATCTGTATAAAAAGCTACTTCCCGATAGTCGTGTCCAATCATACACCACAGAGCCCATACAAAGGCTTCTACTTCAGCATGCAATGGGAAAGACTACACCAAAAATTGGCAGCACCCCTCGTCGTCAAATCGTCCTAAAAGGATGAACACACCCATCCTTCACCCGCAAAAGCATCGCCTTCTTTCCACGAGCCATCTACAAAACATCGATAACCGGAGTAACTAGTAGGGAGGTGACCTAGTCGCCCCAATCCCCAAACACAAGAGGGGTTGGGAACTGGTAATGGATCCTCCTCTACCTCCTCTACCTGAGCCTGTAACCAGGAAGACGCTTCCCCAACCGCTAACCTCACTACATCCTCTGGTTTTTCCATCAAATTTTAAAAAACGCAAGCATTTCTCGCTTTCCATATATACTACATGAGCCAGGGGAAAGCCTGTACATGCGAACCCGGATTTGATGAACCTAGGAAGTGATCTACATTGGCATACAAAGATTCCGTGGGAAAGGAATTTGGTCCAACTTGCACGTAAGCTAAGGCCCAAACCTGGCGAGCTAGGGGACACCAAAAAATCGCATGATTTATTGTTTCCTCTTCAGCTCCACATCTTGCACAATCTGGGTCACAAGCAATACCCCGACGCCTCAGGGTTGCCGAGACCTAGATACACCCAATAAAAATAAGATCTTATTTTTACTGGGCCCAGACAAAACTTGCCACATAAAATGCATTATCTTCGGTGGACAAGACACTCTCCAGACCCCCGCGAGTGGAGGAGTAATATCCGGCCCATACCGAGAATCCTGTGAAGTCCTCGGCTTTTCTGCACGTTCCGTATCATACCTGTTTTGACTGTATACTTTCCGAATTTTGTAAAATGCCAACCTAGAGAATCTTCCGTCTGACAAGTACCCAACGGTAAAACCCCTATCAATATCATAGATTTTGATTTTGATTGCCAAAGTTCTATAATAGTCAAATCCATAATAGTCAAATCCATAGGATCATACCTCTTACACGGACGATAGATTCAACTGTCAATTTATGTCACCAAAAAATTCACATTGTTACAACAAAAGGGTTTTTACTTTATCACATGATATATATATCAGGTGAAGATCCATATATATGCCCAACATGTCACTGATAAGGATAAGAAGAAACTTTTAGCAAGAGGTTTAGAAAGAAACACGAGATGTTTGATGTTTAGTTGAGAAGAAAGTTTTCCTTATACAAGTCCTAAAATTTTTTATTTTGTTTTGATTATAAGAATTATATGTAGTATACTACTTGAATAATGCTAAATTATCAAGTTGTCCTTCATGGTATTACCTTTTTTTTTTTTCCTGAATGATACTTTAATTAATCTTTTCCTTCTCCCAAAGGGTCAATGTTTTGAGTTACAACGCAAATCCGAGTATGAAAATAACGACTTATATATATTGAATATTGAAGGATTAGGTCTTTCCCGCTTATAGCTGGGGCTGACTTTGCTTTTTTATTTTTCTTTCTATCTCTCTCTCCATCGCTCTCCAACTTATCCCCTCATATTCTGATTATTTATCAATATCATAGATTTTGGTTTTTGATTGCCAAAGTTCTTTAATCACACTCGCTATGGATTGGAGCAGCCTTCCGACGGATTTGCAAGAAGAAGTACTCTCTAGGGTTCCTGCTAAATCTCTGACACGATTGCGTTCAACATCAAAGCAATGGAATACTCTATCGAAATTAGCTAATGTACATTCTACTAATGCACAAAAGGAATCTCTTATTGTTATGTTAGAGAATTTTAGGGTTTTCTTAGTAAGGGCCAATTATCTCCATGAACTTGACATCAACATTGCTCCATCGGTTAACGTAACATCTCAATTCTACCTTGAACATCCGCAGTTCAAATCATCACAAGTCGATATATGTAATGTCTTTCACTGTGACGGCTTATTGTTATGCAGCACCGAAGATGATAAACTCGTGGTATTTAATCCATGTTCAGGGGAAACCAAGTGGATTGAACCTAGAAACCACTACAAGAACACCGACTTCTATGCTCTTGGTTACGACAACAACAAATCCTCCTGCAAGAAATTTAAAGTCTTGAGGGTTGATCGCCGACATGTTCGGGGTGTCAACAATGAGTACGAAATCTATGATTTCACCACTGATTCTTGGAGGTTTCTTGGTCCCACTACTAATTGGTTGTTACCCCAAAGTCATCGTGGCGTGTCGGTGAAAGGAAATACTTATTGGGTTGCTTGTTACAGTGGGAGGCCATATCATGAATTCTTACTAAATTTTGATTATTCAACAGAAGGGTTCCGAAAGCTGCCTCTTCCTCATCAATTTGGTTCTGCTATTAAGGTTTTATCAGTGGTTAGAGAAAACCAACTTTGTCTCTGTGTTACTATTTCAACAGAGTTACATGTCTGGGTGACAGCAATTAGTACCGAATCAGTCATGGTAATTTGGAGAAGGCTCTTTAAAGTGAACGCCAGTTTACATTATGAGTTTTCCAATGGGGTGAGTTTGTTGACCAACGAGCAGAACAAACTTATGTTTTGTTGCAATAATTACATATACGTATCTCCCGATGGTGGAAATGTTACATGCAAATTACCTTTAGCTGAAATACAACAAGGGTTACGTGACATGTAAGTTTTACGCCAATCTATTCCAAGTTTTTTTATTTTCTTGTTTTCTTTCATATCGTTTCATATGTTAGCTTTGTAGTTTGTTTTTTCGGAAGATTGGTCAAATTTACCGGTTTATGTATGCACAGCTTATCTTAAGATACAATTCAGTAATTTCATTTGCATTATTTCTGTTGTTTTTCTTCTAACTTTTTTAGGTTAGTGCCAATGTTTGTACTAGGTTAGTGCCAATGTTTGTAATAACTAATTAATATTCTCGAAGCGTAAATCATTCTTAGTCACGTTTTTGGGAAATGAAGATAGATTAAACAAACCATTTTATTAACTTTTTCTTGGTGTTGTGCATTAGATAGTCTACATCACATGTATAGTTTCAAGGAGATAGTGTGATGATTCAAATACAAACATAATGCAACACTACTTGTGAATTGTGATGCATAGGACCACTGAAGAAGAGCCTCTAGATTTGCATGGCTGCGGAGCCAATGAACTTGGTGAGACCAAAGGTAAGAGCCATAGCCATCCAACCACCAATAACCACCCTAACACTTGACTTAACCACACTTGTCTTTCCCAGGACCGCACCGGTCACTCCAAACACAACCAATGCTATGGTGGCCACAACCGCTACCACCGCCATTCTTACCTTATGATTCTCTATGAATACAGCAGCCAGAAGCGGCATTGCTGCCCCCACTGAAAATGCCAACGCTGATGCAATTGCTGCTTGTCCTGGATTCGGCAACCGTTCTTTCTTCTCTTCCTGCCATTAAACTTGCACTTTTTACTATATACTACATCATATAGAAAATGTTATGTCACCAAAAAGTCTAAAAGGAAACAAAATAAAAAAATATGAATAGTGTCAAAATTTCTATTATAAATTCGCAATAAATATGTTATATCTGTTTTTTCAAACACCAATTTTTACATAGCTAATGTTCACATGTCACCAAAAACAAGTCACATTGTTTTACGAATTTTTTTTACTTTATCATAAAACATAGAATATATATATGTATATTTTATATTTTTTTATATATAGATATAAAAGAACTGAATATCCAAACGCCTACATGCTACTATGATTGGTGGAAGAGCTTCACGGTGTGTTCTAGGCTTCGGGTACCACAATTTATACATCTTCCATTTAATAAAAATTGTTACTATACTTAAAAAAAAATAGTGACAGACTCGTGTAACAAATATCTATCGGAAAATACGTTTACACACAGAATGGTGCGTATTATATACATTACCTCCTCTTGTTCGTCGATTGCGGATAATGATGTCATATTCTCAATAGCTCTCTTCATCTGCGCAGTTTCAATATCTCTTTGGGTACACACAGACACAAACTCACCAATAGCCATACTGCAAGCACCCGCAACAAGGCCGGCAAAACCAACGAGCAGCATTGCTTTGACGTCTTCTTTGATAGAACCAACACCCATCATGAGGGACGCCACTGTGACCAGACCATCGTTGGCTCCAAGCAACGCAGCTCTTAGCCACTGAGCCCTCTGCATGTAGTCCACTTCCTCCTTCTCTTCTCTCGGACGACTTTTCTGATTCCTTGGGCTGCTTGTTTCTGAAAGCTGAACGTTGGAAGCCATGGTTTGGAATTTGTACTGACTACTGAGTAGTGATTTACTTGATTTTGATTGATGAGAAGGCTTGTGGAGAACTCACGCCTTATATAGAAAAATAGAGTAAATAGCGTTGTTTATTAATAGTTGTGTTACCTAATAATATATATAAGAGAAAAAGATAGAGTGGTGGTAGTGGTGGAGACGGTAACGTTGGACACTATACTTCTTCAGAGTGGAAATATAATCGGATGGATCTACATAGCCACCCAAAAGTGCGATCATGATAAACAATATCATTGGTGAAATGGGTTTAATACGATTATTACTAGTGACTGTTGGTGATTAAGTTCATATATTGGTTTATTACTTTTCTTGGTAAAGGTAATTAAGTAATAGAGTTTCCAATATATCATGGTTTTGAACTTTTGAATGCGACATAATTAAAGAGTGTTTTAACGACTTTACATGTTACGTAGAATTTGTTTATATTCAATCAAGATTTTATTAAATTTTGTATTATATTTGTTCCAACATATCATGGTTTTATATCATTATTAAATGCAAATAAAGACCAGTTGGAGACGGATTACGAGTGCTTTCTTATTAATTTTCTTTTTATAAGAGGGAATTCTCATACTATCACAATTCTGGACTACGAGTACATAACCTACTATGGACATTAAGAAGTAGCATTAGAGCCAAACACAAGAGTATAATATACTCTTAATTTCTCACATAATTTGGAATAATTTACAAGATAAAAGTATGTAAACTTAATTAACTATTTGGTTAAAAAAATGTCTAAAATAAAATATTAGGCGAAAATTGTAACTCTCCAGTAATTAAAAGTTTAATAACGTAACTTAAAATTAAAGACACTCTTATTAATTAGCCCCAACATTATGACAGTAAAAGAAACAACAACATTACTTTTGTTTTACCTTCTATACTGATCGTGTAGAATTTTTTATTTTATTTTTGTGTGATGTCATTGCTAACATCATTGTGAATGTTATGTCATTGCTAACATCATCTCATAATCTACTTAATGATTTTTTTCATTCTTAATGAAATCTTAGATGCATTTTTAAAGGGAAAATTAAGATGTTTGTGAGCCTAAGCCCGAAAAATCCAAACCGAATCTAGAAGAAAATGGACCCGAACCCAACCCGAAGATTATAAATATTGAAACAAAGGTTGTGAGTCTAATCCCAAAAATCCATAAATCGAACCGAACCCAAACACCCAGCCTAGTTATGCTTCTGACAATCTCAAAGGCTCCTCAGTCATACACTATTAGGAAACTGCATTCCATTTATTCCACGGTTTTGACTCTATCTATACTAGTTCTCTTGACATTTCAAACATCGACATACTACATTTGACAGGAGAATAATGAAAGGCATCATCATCAAGTTACTCATCTTCCTAATCATCTCTTTCACATCATTGACCACAACAAATGGATATCATTGCTCCGGTCCAATAATCAATCAAGTATTGAGAGCTCCTCCGCTAATGGTTAGGGGAAAGGGCGCCTCAACTCATTACCTAGTATCTTATATTTAGAAATTATTTTCTGTTTCATTTTATTTTTGGTTCAATTTACCCAATAACAAAATTCAATGATTGAATTAAGAATATAGCATATTATTTGAAAAAAATTAGAAAAATAGAATTAGGGGTAAAGAGAATTACCATTTTAGTGTCTGATGGTGTGGTGGTTGCTAGTGGTGATAGCCGGCGGCCAACGATTAGAGGGGATGGTTATAACATCTGGACCGCCACCTCTCAGTGGACCCCTATGTCCAATCCCAATACATGAGTCCACTTTTCTTAATGGGCCTCGCGTCTTCTCACTAGGCCCCAGAGCCCATCCATATCCGACGGTCGGTTTGCTACGTTCAAGAGGCTTTAAAGACTTGTTACCGTCCCTACAAATCACCACATGATCTTTCCATGTGTTTTGTCCGCACTCGCACAGTTTCGTCAATCACTTCCGAGAAGGTCACCCATCATGAGACTACTCCAGCTCAAGCACGCTTAACTGTGAAGTTCTCTCAAAACCATTGACCAAAAAGATAATTGCACTTTGGTGACATAGGTGGCCAAATCAATTCTTTTAAATCTCTCTGCAAGCCTCTGAAACCGGGGTGTCACAATGGTGGTCGGAGGTCGGCGACCGAAGAAGGAGGTGGTCGTAGGGCGACGACCGGAGGGGGTGGTGGCCAGAGGTGCAGGCCGCCGGAGATGGCCCGAGGTAATGGTGGTAGGAAGATAGGTATGGTGATGTGGTGGTTATAGAGGGTTAGTTATGTAATTATTATATAAAATACACACAATATAAGTTTTTTTTATGGTTAGAGTGGTTAGAGCATCACCATTGGGAGAATACTATTTTGAGGTTTTTAAAAATTTTAAAATTATATTACGTACTTTTAAAAAATAAGAACTTGTGAAAGACTAACAAAAATTTTGCTCCTCCAATGGTGAAGCTATTATTGGGATTCTTATTTTTGAAAAAAAATATTTATCATCATAGTTATTGTTCTGTTTCCTTAATATTTAGCACAAGATTTTCTGATTGTGTTTGAGGGTAAAAAAAAGATCTATCTAATTTATTTATATTTATCTCTTGAATCATTACAGAATTTGCTGATTGGACCTTGCAAGAGTTTGAAAGGAACAAGCTTGGTGCTGCTCAGAACTGCTCTGCCACTTTTAAAGGGCAGCCACAAGCTCTTCCGGAATCGATAAGTGCAAGACCTCAAATCTTGCTACATCTCTTTCCTGTTTTCAGCTTTAAGAACGACTAAGATGACTGTTCCAGCGGATATACTCTGCAACAAAACACATATTTGCATAACAGAGCATTGAACAATCGGAAGATAAGTACACAAAGGGTTTAAGCACATTCCTCTTTATTTTTTGCAAGATAATTTTTTTAATTAATCAATAACTTTCACATTTTAACCAAAAATCATCTAAATATATAAAATTGGTTTTTCTCTCTTCTCCTTCCTCCACCTCATCACTTCTTATTTTCAACTTTAACAAATTAATCCACATCATCAAAAGAACATAAAATCTAAAGTTAATGCATTAGTTAATTCACTCATTTTTGTAATATTATTATTATTATTATTAAAACTAGTAATTTAAAATAATTCAAACTAAAAAATAAACGAAAAACTAAATGAAAAAATATAACCAAAAAAATATCAAAGTAAAAAATAAATAGAGATTACATAAATATAAAATTAGATATTTCTATCATAACATATTAGAATTAGTGAAGTGGCCTTAGTGTAGTGGCATAAGGTAATTCCATCTGTAGAAGGCACCATCACACCAGGGATCGAGTCCCGCTTCTTATGAATGTAGGAATTTGGCTAATGGGCCGGCCAGTTGTGGCCCATTAGTTGACAAAAAAAAACATATTATAATTGTGTAAATATTTGTAACAGACTAGAAATAGTAGAAGAATAAATCTATTATATATTTAATGAAACAGTGATTACTTTCACAGTTATTAGGATTGTGACACTGATAACTCTCTAATTTATATGTTTTAGACACCCATATTTGTCCATATTTTGCATTATATATACCCTAACCTTAGCATTTTTAGATCCTTTACTGTAGGAATTTGCATTTAGGCCATTTAGGGTGCTGCATTGTTGCATTTGTGCATTTTGGATGAAAAATGTGCTTTAGAGCCTAAAATGGGGGAAAACAAGGTCAAACCCGATCATATACCCGAAGGAGCAATTGTGCAAGAAGAACAGTCTGACCCTCAACCCGATCAAAGAGGATCTAAGAGCAGGAAGAACAACCCGAAGACCTACCCGAGGAGTTACCCGACTCGAACCTTGTGCACCCCCTCGAGCAGACCCTCGGGCAGGATGAGCAGCTAGGTTAAAAGGGTTTCCATATATAAACCCCCCTCTTCTTCCTCTCGCCCTAGCACGCCGCAGACACTCAAACCAAAGAGTGAGAGCTTCTGAGAAAGATCTTGAGCGACTCAAACACTTTTTCCACTTTGTTAGGATTCATTTTTATTTTCTTTTGCATCTTTTTCTAGATTTCGATTCTGTACTCTTCTACTTTTACTCTATTTTCAATACGATGCAATTCTCGTTTATTTGTTTTTTCATGCTTTCTACCATGATATCTGAGTAGTGAAATAAAGTTACTAGGGATGGGATAGACAAATAAGTGTTCTTGATCGGTTAGGATGTCTTAGCTTGAATGTTTATTTTACATAAATTTCCTTCTAAATTGATGTTCTTAATGCTATTTTCAGACCGAGAGGTTGAGACTAGATCTAGGGTGTTTTGGCATCGAGAGATGTTGTTGAAATGTTTGAATCAATCAATGCTAGAGATTTACTCACTTAGCCTAAGAGATTAGATGTGTAAGGAGTTTATTGACAATAATGAATCGGTTTGTAATGCCTGATTGGTCATGTTTCTCCAACAAGAGTTGGGTAGGGGAGTGACCAAGTTTGATTGTTTCTATCACGAGAGTGTTTTAGCAAGATTTAAGAGATTCATTGTCTAGGAAATATTTGCTTGAGGCATGTAGGATATCCCATGTTGTTCAGGAACACTTAGGAGTCGATTACCCCATCCTAAGGAGCTTTCGAATCTTTATTGTTTACCTTTTCATTCATCACTCGACCCCTTACCCAAACTGGTACTCGATCACCAGCTTCGTGTATACCTTCGAGCTGTTTATACTCTTCTTCTTTATCCGATCTCTCCACCCGATCATGTACTCGAATGCTTGCATGGAGTGCTTAGGTCGTGTGGTTCTTGCTTATTTTAGGATTGTTAGATAAAACCCAATTATTGCTTGGCTTGACTTGCTTGTTTATGATCATATATTATCTGCTAGCATAATAACCATTTGGATTGATAACCCTATGTACTACAACTGCATACGGAATTGATACCATGGGTGAAAATCCTCTAATCAGACGATCCCTAGTTTCAGCGACATGAAAAGAGGTTTAAAAGAATTGATTTGACCACCCATGTCAACAAAGTTCACTTATCTTTTCGGTCAAGGGTCCTGAGAGAACTCCACAATTAAGCGTGCATATGTTGGAGTAGACTCAGGATGGGTGACCTTGCGGGAAGTGACTGTCGGAACTGTGCGAGTGAGGACAAAACACAAGGAAAGATCATGTGGTGATTTGTAGAGACGGTAACAAGTCTATAAAACCTCCCAAACATAGCAAACCAGCTGTCAGAAATAGATAGGCTCACGGGCCTAGTGAGAGGACATGAGGCCCATTAAGGAAGGTGGGCCCATGGACTGTGAGTGGACATGGGGCCCACTTAGAGGTGGCAGTCAAGGCATGACAAGTGGTACCAGGGCCGAACCTAGACGAGTGTGGAGTCGAGTGGGCTCACACCGTTGGGGGTGACGGTCTTGGTGTGCAACGAGGACGTAGTGATCTGTTAATGGGGGTGAATTGTGACACTCAGTTTTCACGGACATGCAGAGAGGTTTAAAAGAATTGATTTAGCCACATATGTCACCAAAGTGCACTTATCTTTTCGGTCAAGGGTCCTGAGAGAATTCCACATGTAAGCGTGCTTATGCTGGAGTAGTTTGAAGATGGGTGACCTTTTGGAGTTGTGCGAGTGAGGACAAAACACAAGGAAAGATCATGTTGTGATTTGTAGGGACAGTAACAAGTCTTTAAAACCTCCATCACGTAGCAAACCGCTCGTCAGACATGGATGGGCTCACTGGCCTAGTGAGTGGACGGACGTAAGACCCAACAAGGAAGGTGGGCCCATGGACTGGAAGTAAACATGAGGCCCAGTTTGAGGTTTAAAGGTTTTTCAACACAAAAATTTAAAGGTTTTTCAAATCAAGAAGTTTTCGAAATAGTATAAATAATTAAAATAGTTTGAGTGATCTATGTTATTTATCGTTTTCGAAACTGAAAATGATGAAATTTGTTAAAGAAGGTAAATCCAGAAAATGAGTAAATATTAAACAAGTGCTCAAAAATTAATAGAATATATATATTTAAGGGAAATGTATAAGATTACTTGAAATAATACATATTAAACCAAATTTATTCTAAACATCACACACACCAAAACAAATAGTGAAAAATACTAAGAAAAAAAAATTGAGAATGCCATTTGTAATTAAAAAAAAATAGTAGTGATAGATTTGTAACATCCGCCAACCAAATAGTGAGATTTGGGGATGGGTGTCGATCGACATCAACAATTTCTGGTTCGACCAGATTGTTTTAATTTGCAATTTCGGGCTGGTTTGAATTTATTGGGTTGTCCAAACCACGTATATAAGCGGAGGAACGACCCAAGTCGAAGGTTTTATATGTTTTGTCTCTGTTTGCAGAAGAAAAGAGAGAGTTTGTGAGGTGAGAGATTTTTGGCTTGTTCTTGTTGGTTTTTGGTGAGATCTGTTGTTGTGGAAGAGAGTGTTGTTGTTGGGAACGAAGGAGAGGCTTCTTAAGGTGTTGATTCCATCGTTTTTGAGCCAAATCTTCCTACAAAAGAGGTGAGTACTTGACCATGACTGATCTAAGCCTGATATCTCTTTTGTTTTGGTTGTTCTTTGTTGTTTGTGGTGTTATGCTTGCTTGGATTGGTTGGTTTCATGTTTCCATAGGTTCCTGAAGCGTTTGGAAGAGTTTGGGACGGATTGGAGACGATTTGGAATGGAAGTTTGAATTTCGTCTTCGTGCAGATCACGTCTACGAAGGCAGTGTTGTTCAGGACGAGATATGGGCATTATGAGTTCGTGGTGATGCCGTTCGGGTTGACAAACGCGCCAGCTGTGTTTATGAGATTGATGAACAACGTGTTTCAGGAGTTTTTGGACGTGTCTGTCATCATTTTCATCGACGATATCCTGGTATATTCCAAGATTCTTAAGGAGCATGCAATACATTTTAGAGCAGTTCCGGAGATGATGCGGGAACAGAAGTTGTTTTCTAAGCTGAATAAGTGCAGTTTCTGGCAGCGTGAGATGGGGTTCTTGGGTCACATTGTTTCCGCAGATGGAGTTTCAGTGGATCCAGAGAAGATTCATTCCATTAGGGAGTGGTCGAGGCCGCATAGTGCCACTAAGATCAAGAGTTTCTTGGGGTTGATGGGTTACTACTTGAGATTTGTTCCGGGTTTTGCGAGTATGGCGCAGCCGATGACTAAGCTTACAGGAAAAGAGGTCCCATTTGTGTGGTCACCGGAGTGTGAGGCGAGTTTTGCAAGCCTCAAGCAGGTGTTGAATACCACGCCAGTGTTAGCACTGCCAAAGCAAAACGAGCCTTATGTTGTGTATAGAGATGCTTCTGGGGTTGGATTGGGTTGTGTGCTGATGTAGCAGGGGAAGGTTATAGCCTATGCTTTGCGGCAGTTGCGGAAGCACGAGGCCAATTACCCTACCCATGATTTGGAGATGGCAGCAATGGTTTTTGCCTTGAAGATTTGGAGGTCTTATCTGTATGGCGGGAAGGTTCCGTTATTTACAGACCATAAGAATTTGAAGTACATCTTCACTCAGCCTGAGCTGAATTTAAGGCAAAGGCTTTGGATGAAGTTGGTAGCGGATTATGATCAGAACATAGCTTACCATCCTGATAAAGCTAACCTGGTTGCAAATGATTTGAGTCAGAAGCGGGCAGCTTCGGCTCAGGAGCATGATAGGGAGGCTTTAGTGGGTGAGATTAGTGCATTGAGGCAGCTTATCGAGCAGATCTGTTGAGCAGAGTGCGGTTAGCTCAGGAGAGTGATGAGGGGCTGATAAATGCCTCTAAGGCTCCGGGTTCTGAGTATCAGATCTCTGCTAATGAAATTATCCTTGTGCATGGTCGGGTCTTTGTACCTAAGGGTGAGGGTCTTAGGCAGGAGGTACTGAGAGAGGCTCATTCAAGAAAGTTCTCTATTCATCCAGGAGCGACGAAGATGTACCATGACCTCAAGCGGTATTATCACTAGGTCGAGATGAATAAGGACGTAGCTGATTGGGTTGCAAAGTGTGAGCATCAGGTTCCTGGTAGTTTATTGCAGAGTTTACCCATTCCAGAGTGGAAGTGGGAATATGATCATGATGGATTTCGTGGTAGGATTGCTAGTGTCGCGGACGTTTGATGCGATTTGGGTCATTGTGCACCGTTTGACTAAGTCTGCACACTTTTTGGCCATCAAAAAAACTGATGGAGTAGTGGTTTTTGCTAGGAAGTATGTGAGGAAGATAGTCAAATTGCATGGTGTACTTACTAGTATTGTGTCTGATAAAGATTCCTAGTTCACTTCGATGTTCAGGAGGGCGTTTCAGGCAGAGATGGGCACGAAGGTGGATAACAGTACAGCCTATCATCGTCAGACTGACGGTCAGTCGGGGAGGACGATCCAGAATTTGGATGATCTGCTGAGGAAGTGTGTGCTAGATTGGGGTGGTCAGTGGGTAGATCATTTGAGCTTGGTTGAGTTTGCTTACAACAACAGTTACCAGGCTAGTATTAAGATGGCTCCTTATGAGGCGTTGTACGAGAGGCCATGTCGTACACCGTTATGCTGGGCTCAGGTGGGAGAGAGGAGCATATTTGGTGCGGACTTTGTTCAGGAGACCTCGGAGAAGATCCGGGTTCTGAAGTTGAACTTGACTGAGGTTCAGGATCGACAGAGGAGTTATGCTGATAAGAGGAGGAAGGATCTTGAGTTTCAGGTGGGTGACAGAGTGTACCTCAAGATGGCCATGTTGCGGGGTCAGCACATGTCATTGACAGAGACTAAGCTGAGTCCAAGGTACATGGGTCCGTTCAGAGTAGTTGAACGAGTGGGACCAGTGGCATACATGCTTGAGTTGCCTGAGGTTATGCGTGCGTTCCACAAGGTTTTTCATGTGTTTATGCTGAGGAAGTGTCTTCACGAGGATGATCAATTGTTGGCTAAGATTCCTGAGAATCTTCAGCCAATCATGACTTTGGAGGCGAGATCGTTGAGGGTGCTCGAGAGGAGAGTGAAGGAACTTCGAAAGAAAATGATTCCTTTGATGAAAGTCATATGGGACTGTGATGGTGTAGAGGAGCAGACTTGGGAGCCGGAGGCAAGGATGAAGGCAAGGTTTAATAAGTGGTTTGAGAAGGAGGCCGCGACTTGAGCTTGTCTAGCCAGGTCCCAGTTGTAGTCCATGGCTGGAGCGGGAATGGAATATTCCAGCCCATCTCTCTTGATACTTGGTCGCTCAGGGGTGGTTGGTTGTGCGAATAATTACCAAGATGAGGTGGTGTTCGGAATATGAGTTTCCGGCTAAAAATGGAAGTTTCCAGAAATTGAAAGTTTGGAGGTAGATCTAGTCGGGAGATAATCGATGACATCAAAATTGTTTGCTCAAGGCCGTGTGGGCCCAAATCATGTGATACCGAAAGCTCGATGGACTTTGTGGCCAGAGAGAGGGAGTGGTATGTTGTTTCGGATGACTATCTGAGAGCTCGCTTTAGGGAGACGACCTAAGAGCGGGATTTTAAAGATTCCCTGTGTACAATAGCTGTGGGCCGCGGCTCGGTAGTGAGCCGGTATGTCTCGATGGTTGCGACCCGAGAGCGGGGGAGTGGGTGTGAGTGACTTCGTGGATGCCGTAGCTTAAGGCGGTTGGCCTGGTAGCAAGCCGGCATGATTCGTCGGTTGCGACTGCGGACGTAGGAAGCACTGAGTTGTGATCAAATAACGTCTAGGATGTGAGTATATTGGCTAGAGGGAAATCTCGGGGTTCATTCGGTGGTGTGCGGGCTGTTGCGAAAGTTGCACGGGAAAACCTTGGCTGACAGTGTTCAGTCCGGTTGGAGGACGTGCGGGCCGTGTTGATGGTGGCACGAAGGTCCTTGGTGGATGGACAGTGCTGCGGGATTCGAGGACAAACCCTTGTTGGTGGGAGAGAATTGTAACATCCGAGAACCAAATAGTGAGATTTGGGGATGGGCGTCGCTCGACACCAGGGGGTGTGTAAATCACACCTAATATTTTAGCTCTTATTCACCCCTTTAATTTGAAGGAAACAAATCTTAATTAAGGAAAAAAATTATGTAAATCAATCAATTTTAATTTCTTTAGTTCTAATATTATATTACCATTTTTAATTATCACACCTAAACCCTAACCATTTTTTATAAACCCAAACTGACGTATAATTTTGTTTAATTATAAAATCTAAACCGTAACCACTTTTTTATAAACTCAAACCTACATATAATTTTGTTTGATTGTAAAATCTAAACCCTAACCACTCTTTTGTAAACCCAAACCGACATATAATTTCGGTGAATTTTAAAAATGTAAACCCTAACCACTCTTTTGTAAACCCAAAGTATGTATATTTTGAAGAACCAAAGCAAAGCATATAAGAAAGAGAAACAAAAAAGAGAGAGGGAGACAATGGTTAGGACTTATATCTTGTATATGCTAATGTTTACGTTATTGGCTACAAAAGAACAAATCAATATCATCCCAAGTTCCCAACCTAATCCTACATGTAGCCAGACAAAAGGTCCTGATGATTTGTTCTTTTGTAGCCAATCTCTTTTTCTCAATACTCCCTGGGCGGCTCCATCACAACGATGCTGCAACGATTTAAAGATTGATAAAATGTATTGCCTTTGCAAAGGTGTTACAAAAGTGTTCATGCAATATTATGATGTAAATAAGCTTCCTAAACTCTCTCAAGCATGTGCCTCTTGGCTCCTGGATCTTATTGTGGAAGTAAGTATCATTAAATTTGCGTTCTTAAGTTTCATTTTTCTTATTATATTATCTAATTTGTAATTGTGTTGATGTCTCAGTTTACAAAATTCCTGGTGGTGCATAAGACTTTAAAGATTATAGGTTTTTATCATTCTTTTTATTATTCTCAGTTTTATTCCTGGTGGATTTGTCTCAGTTTATATTATTCTTTTTTATATTATATATGTATATATTTCATAAATTAATATTATAATTAATTTTTGATAAAAAAATTTATTATTATTTGCATCATCATATGATAGTTGAGTTTTAGATTTCATAAATTAAATTTTTGAATATATTTTATTTAATATAAAAGTATAATTTACACAAATTTAAAATGATTTATGATTAACAATATGAGTAAAAACAGCTGACATGTATTAATGTATAATCTGATTGGTTATTACTTTTTCCATGGAATAGTAAAAATAGCTGAAATGTATTAAGGTTATAATCTGGTTGGTTAGCTAGAGAATTTAATTGATGTGTCAACACCAGCTTCAAAGTGTTGAAGCTGATGTATCACCCCAAAAATGCAACGCATACTTCTTTTAAATCTTAAAACCACCCAAAAAATATGTTTCATTGTATGATCTCCCAATAGTTTACTTTCAAGACCTACATTATCTTGAAATCAGATATATGTATTACTTTTATGCATTTTAATATAAAGACTTTTATTACAACAATAAAATAAATTACTATATTACTCAAAACATGCAAGAACTGTGATGAAACGCTGATGTTTTGTCGTAAAATACATCTAAACGCAAAAAGTACGTAGCCAAGAGATACAATACAAAATTTATGCACAAAGGAGATACAATTCGTACAAAAACGTTAAGAATAAGAAAGTAACAACACGCACATTGATCCATTGAGGTGAAGTCATATGCTTTGATTTTCTCCAAACATTATGTAAATGATCAAACATAATTTCTTTTGTGTTTTACAATTTTGTGTTCCAATCCTTAGAATTTAAGAATTTGTAACCCAAGAACAATTAATTCAATCACTTAGATAGATACATAAATTAACATAGTAAATTGAAAATAATAGAATACAACCCCGCACAATGCGCGGATCTCATCCGTGTAAAATATGGTTATACAAAGTATAGAGTGAAGCTTAAAACAATCAGTAAAATTAGAGCACCTCCAAAACAGAGGAGTAACAGATTTGGATGGATAGAACAAAAAAAGAAACGGGCAATTGGCTTCACCTTGGTTGTTATTCACAAGGTGAACTAATTGTAGTTGCAAACTCAGAAACAACCAAAGAACAAAAAATTATATTTGAGTCGAAAATTTAAAATAAAGAAATCGATTAAATATTATCTATTCTATAAAAACATAAACTTATGTGGAAGATAACAATAATTAATATTGTTAAGGTAATATTCTTGAAGTTCTGTAATTAAATCTAGAGTTTTTAGTAATAAGATCCCTCAACTAAAGATAGATCGTAATAAACCCCTCAATTAGATATTTAGTGAAGAAACCCCTCAACTTAAACTTTGTTAATGAAAAAATCCCCTTCGTGTACAGTATCATTAAAAATGGATGGTTACACTTAATCAAAACGCAGCGGTTTTAAAATAAAAAACGACATATATACACTTTTTCCGTCAAAAATGAATTTATATTGATGAATTAGCCAAGTCTTCATACAACTGGTTTAGTAGCCAGTATGGGGGATTACTGAAAGAAAAAGAGAGTGTTGAAATATTGTTTCTTTTATTATTAAATCCTTGAATGTATTATATTGCAAGAGTTCTCTTATATAGTTACATGAGATTAAACCTAGATTCTAGAGTGTTCGTTGATCAGCCAGCTGTGAGATATTACGTGGCATCATCTTCATCAACTGGTCCCAACACCTTGAATCGGTTTTGCAATGTCACTGTCGTACTATGTCCTTCTTCCTCTGCTAACGCTTTCTTGTCTGTTGCAGGTGACCGTTGCAGGGTCTTGGGCTTCTTCGTTTCATCTTGTTTGCAGGCCTTGAGCTTAGTGGGCTTGACACAAAGTGAGCCTGTTGACATATTTAACAAAACAGTGTCGTTTTGTGCTCTGTTCTCTACACTCCCCCGCAAACTTGGTGTGGGGGGGAACGCTTACACCAAATTTGGCTCTGTAATACTCAAATGGTCGTTGCGGAAGAGATTTGGTGA
>NC_025685.1:13797040-13801723 GCF_000633955.1 Camelina sativa | reverse complement strand
CCGGAGTAATCACTGTCACTATACACTCGAAGTTTAGAATCAGTGTGACGAGCAAAGGAGACTCCCATCGTAGTTGTGCCTTTTATGTACCTTAGGATTCGTTTCAGAAGGTTAAAATCGGAGACTGTAGGTTCATGCATTTTCTGACATACATAGTTGACAGAAAATTGCAGGTCTGGTCTTGTTAACGTCAAGTACTGCAGTCTACCAGCCAAGCTTCTGAAATACTTAGGATTCTCGAACAAAACATTCTGTTTTGGTACTTTGTTCAGTTGTTGTGGAAGAGGTGTTGCAACAGGAGCACATGTAGACATCGAAGCAGCGGCTAGAAGATCCTCAGCATACTTTTGTTGTGACAAGAACATGCCTTTGTCATGATACAGAATCTGAATACCGAGAAGATAATGAAGTCTGCCAAGATCTTTCATTTTGAATTGCTTGTTTAGCTCATCAAGGAGAGTGGAGAGTAGTGCAGATGAGTTTCCCGTAATTGCCATGTCATCAACGTATAATAGCAACATAATAATGTCTGTTCCTTTGAAGCAGACAAACAGAGAGGGGTCTCTTAGACTGCAGGTGAAGCCGAATTCAAGCAAAAAATTGCTGAATTTGTCAAACCAGACTCTTGGAGCTTGTTTGAGGCCGTAAAGGGATTTGTGAAGAAGACAAACATGATTTGGATGATCCTTGGCAACAAAACCAGCAGGTTGCTTCATGTAGACAACTTCATTGAGATCACCATGGAGGAATGCATTTTGAACATCCATTTGTTTAACTTCCCAGTTCATGACTGTTGCAAAGTGAAGAACAGCCCTTACAGTCGCGGTTCGAACTACCGGACTATAGGTTTCGAGATAATCGATGCCTTCTTCCTGTGTGAATCCTTGGGCTACGAGTCTTGCTTTAAACTTGTTTAGAGATCCATCAGTGTTGAGTTTGACCCGAAAGACCCATTTTGAACCTAAAACATGCATATCAGGTGTTTGAGGAACTAAGGAGAATGTATTCGCTTCTTTGCAGTTACTTATCTCTTCAGTCATAGCTGCTGTCCAGTTTGGATCTTTAAGAGCAGCAGTAACTGTTGCAGGCTTTGGATAGGATACCTTGTGAGTAAGTAGAGCATAGCGAGGGTTTGGTTTAACAATGCCAACTTTTGATCGAGTTATCATTGAATGTGTTGAAATTTCTTCAGTAGATGCTTGGACTGTTTCAGTTTCACGGAGGTTATCATTTGTAACTGAACTTTGTACATTTGAGACTGGTGAATGTGAGTTGTTGCCTATAGGATCAAGATCTGAGCTTGCCGTACACCCAGAACTCATATCACCAATATCATGTTCAAGATCAGTCACAGTTGTAGGTGACGTGTCTTCTGTAGAAACAGTGTTGTTGATTGTTGTGTTTGGTGCTGACATCGTTGGAATAGAAACTTGTTCTGTTGATATTGCAGTGGCTTCTGTAGAGTCTGCAACTGGAGCACAAGATGTGGTGACATCTGAAAGCTGTCTGAGCCAGGCTCCATAAAGAGGTGTGGGCGATGTTTCGTGGAGATAACTGTATACATTTGAAAACGGGAAGCTTGCCTCATCGAAGATGACATGACGACTGATGTATACGCGCCCAGTTGGAGGATAGAAGCATCTATAGCCTTTATACTTCTCAGTGTATCCAAGAAAAACACATTTGAGTGATCGAGGATCAAATTTATTTTGAGTATATGGTCTCAACATTGGGAAGCAGGCACAACCGAAGGTCCTTAAGGCCGAATATTCAGGTTGTTTTGAGAACAAAGCTTCATAAGGGCTTACATTACCTGCAAGGGTGCTTGTAGGCAAGAGATTGCTCAGGAAGTTTGATGTAAAGAAGGCTTCAACCCAGAAACTCTGTGGAATAGCGCTTTGAAAGAGTAAAGTCAGAGCCATCTCTGTCAACTGCCTATGCTTCCTCTCTGCTGTGCCATTTTGCTGTGGAGTATGTGGACAAGAGACAAAATGCTGAATACCAGATATCTCCAACTGATTAAGAAACTTCTGACTTGTAAATTCCCCACCTCCATCTGATTGAAAAGTTCCTATCCTTTGTTTGTAAAAGATTTTCAACAAAAGACTAATACTTGATGAAGATTGAGTAGAAATCAGATTTTCTTTTTAGTGGGTAAAGCCAACAATATCTTGAGAAATTATCAATGAACACAGCATAAAATCTGAATCCTTGAACAGAAGAAACAGGAGAAGGACCCCAGAGATCACAATGTACTCTCTCTAGGGGTCTTGAAGCAATAAAAGTAGAAGAAATAAATGGCAATTTTGAACTCTTCCCAAGCTGACATGATTCACACACCTTCTTAGTACTTTTATTGATTTGAATTGCCTTATTTGTAGATAGAAGCTGGAGGATCTGCTGATGTGGATGCCCTAACCTTTGGTGCCAAACTTCATCACTAGTCTTGAGTTGTCTTGTAGAGTAAAACATCTTATACTTTGGGTCATCCAGTTTATACAAACCGTTAGTTTCCCTTCCCTTTGTCAGAACTTTGCGTGTTGCTTTGTCCTTTATAACAACATCATCACCATCAAACGAGACTTTACATGGATAATCTTTAGTTAACTTTGAAACAGACAACAATGATTTAGCTATTTCAGGACAAACAAGCACATCTTTGAGTGGGAGATTACCTGATGTCGAAGGGAGGTTTGCAGAACCAACATGTGTTATGGGCAGAAAGTTCCCATCACTCGCCATTACCATATCAGTTCCATGATAAGGTTGAGCTTTTTGCAGGCCTTGAGTCGAGCTTGTGATGTGTGCTGTTGCAGCGGAGTCTGGATACCAGCTGTTGTCCTCAGTAACATCAGTGATGTGGAGAGCAGAGAACGCAGCAGTATTGATGACAGGTTGAGTGGGTTGCTGGTACTCTTCATCGAACCGATACCAACACTCAAACGCATTGTGTCCTCGTTTTCCACATATTTGACAGTTTGGTTTCTCAGTTGATGTAGCAGAAGAGCTAGATGGTCGAGCTGTAGTGAACTGTTGGTGAAACCCACGACCTCTGGTAGAAAAGTTTCCTCGACCTCTGCCTCTGTTACCTCTTCCTCTGTATTGAGAGCCAGAGTTTCTCATGGTGTTGAAGGCTAAATGTGGAGACACTTCGGTTGAAACAGAGTATCGTTGCATACGGTCCTCATACCCAGTTAAGCGAGAGACAACAGTTTCATAAGTAGGTTCAGGAACTCTGTCCATGGAGTCTTCAATGACAGTTATAATAGGCTCATACTCTCGACCTAAACCTCTTAAAGCTGCAAATATCTTCATCTTTTCACTCACAGGATCACCGATAGAAGCAAGTTGGTCACATATATCTTTAATTCCTCTAAGATACTCAGACATGCTTTTATCTAACTTCTCACTATTTTGAAGGCGTCTTTGCAACTCAAACAGCCTAGAGGACGACGTGCGGTTAAAGTGAGAGATAAGAGTGGTCCATACCTCATAAGAAGTTGTAGATCCGACTACCAGCCTCATTACATTCTCACTCATCGAACCAAGCAACCACGCTTGAACCACTTGATCAACTCGAAGTCAGGGTTTGAAACCTCTTCCGTCTTGTTATCATTCTTGTTTCTGACAGGAATCGTTTCTTGTGGTGGCTTGGTGGCGCCGTTTACGAACCCAAGTAGAGCTTGGCTGCGGAGGAAAGACTCAAACTGGGATTTCCATATGATGTAGTTTTCTTCTGTGAGTTTGATTGTGACACAATTAGAGATGTGTAACGAAGGAGAAGAGAAGAGTTCCATGGAGCTATCCATGGCTCTGATACCATGAAAGAAAAAGAGAGTGTTGAAAGATTGTTTCTTTTATTATTAAATCCTTGAATGTATTACATTGCAAGAGTTCTCTTATATAGTTACATGAGATTAAACCTAGATTCTAGAGTGTTCGTTGATCAGCCAGCTGTGAGATATTACGTGGCATCATCTTCATCAACTGGTCCCAACACCTTGAATCGGTTTTGCAATGTCACTGTCGTACTATGTCCTTCTTCCTCTGCTAACGCTTTCTTGTCTGTTGCAGGTGACCGTTGCAGGGTCTTGGGCTTCTTCGTTTCATCTTGTTTGCAGGCCTTGAGCTTAGTGGGCTTGACACAATGTGAGCCTGTTGACATATTTGACAAAACAGTGTCGTTTTGTGCTCTGTTCTCTACAATTACAACATTCAGAATAAAAGATGTTTGTAAACTACCATATTTAGCAAGTAGATGTGCTGATTTATTACAAGTTCTAGGACAAAAAAACAAATGATACACTAATAAACAAACTTGATCAGTATATAATATCTTGCCGTATAGCATCAATGGATATAACAACAAAGGTTTTGTTCAAAATCTTGGTTAAGGACATATATACACTTAAACAACACGAATTGTATGCAAAACAATGCCCTTATATCCAAATATAAATCCCCAAATTCATCTATGCTCTAAAATTCACAAAGTGACGAACCCTAATTTATCAAAGTGAGATTCTCTAAAGTTTGTGTGGTGTAGTAGTCGATTAGGAGAGAATAAGAGTGATGATTTCTATTGATTCTTTCAGTTTTGAGAGATAAGCCGGTGAATTGAGGAAAAAATTATCATAACGACCAACGAGAAGAATTGCAAATCTCTATATTCGTTCGTCGTCC
>NC_025685.1:13755934-13796374 GCF_000633955.1 Camelina sativa | reverse complement strand
AATGTATTACATTGCAAGAGTTCTCTTATATAGTTACATGAGATTAAACCTAGATTCTAGAGTGTTCGTTGATCAGCCAGCTGTGAGATATTACGTGGCATCATCTTCATCAACTGGTCCCAACACCTTGAATCGGTTTTGCAATGTCACTGTCGTACTATGTCCTTCTTCCTCTGCTAACGCTTTCTTGTCTGTTGCAGGTGACCGTTGCAGGGTCTTGGGCTTCTTCGTTTCATCTTGTTTGCAGGCCTTGAGCTTAGTGGGCTTGACACAATGTGAGCCTGTTGACATATTTAACAAAACAGTGTCGTTTTGTGCTCTGTTCTCTACAATTACAACATTCAGAATAAAAGATGTTTGTAAACTACCATATTTAGCAAGTAGATGTGCTGATTTATTACAAGTTCTAGGACAAAAAAACAAATGATACACTAATAAACAAACTTGATCAGTATATAATATCTTGCCGTATAGCATCAATGGATATAACAACAAAGGTTTTGTTCAAAATCTTGGTTAAGGACATATATACACTTAAACAACACGAATTGTATGCAAAACAATGCCCTTATATCCAAATATAAATCCCCAAATTCATCTATGCTCTAAAATTCACAAAGTGACGAACCCTAATTTATCAAAGTGAGATTCTCTAAAGTTTGTGTGGTGTAGTAGTCGATTAGGAGAGAATAAGAGTGATGATTTCTATTGATTCTTTCAGTTTTGAGAGATAAGCCGGTGAATTGAGGAAAAAATTATCATAACGACCAACGAGAAGAATTGCAAATCTCTATATTCGTTCGTCGTCCTAGTCATCTTGATTTCAACACTTAGAAACTGAAAATCATGGAAAGGTTAGTTCTTGTTTTTATAAGTCAGTTTAGGATGATTCCAACTCTGTGTATATAACACGAGTACTATAATTTAACTCCTCCTTTTTGATAATTTTTAGGTTGGGTTTTATTTTTCTACGTTGGGTTGGACTGTATAGATAACATCAGTGTAATGCAGTTTGATCATACATTGGAGATTTCTATCGTTAAAGTACATGATCATACAGATTATTTTTGGGTACGAAAGATAAAGTTTTTGAGAAGTTCTACACTTGCTTTAAATCTCAAAAAACGGGTTGGAAGAGTGCATGTCGACGTGTAATACATTTGGATGGAACATTTATAAAGGGACGTATGAAAGGGCAACTGTTGACTGATGTGGGAAGAGATCCAAATGATGCAATGTATATCATCGCATGGGCTATTGTACCAGTGGAGAACAAGGTCTACTGGCAGTGTTTTATGGAATTATTAGGAGAAGACTTAGGTTTGGAGCTTGGTAATGGTTTTGCATTATCTTCATATCATCAGAAGGGATTGATATATGATATAAAAAAATGTTCTACCTTACGCAGAGCATAGAATGTGTGCTAGACACATTTTTGCCAACTTACAGAAAAGATAGCAGATGGGACCTTTGCATAAGTTATTATGGAAGTATGCACATGCATAAAATAAAACAGTCTTTTAGAAACAGCTCGAGAAGATGAAAAACATAAAGCTTGAAGCTTATGAGAAAGTGAAGAAAAGTGTCAGTTCTAATTGGTCTAGGTAATCGTCCCTTAAATTTTTTTTTTTTGGTTTTTTCTTCTTATTTTTCCCTGGTTTTTATTCGCTTAACTCTGTTTTTGTTTTATTGTAGGGCATTTTTTAGTGATATTAAAAAATCGGCTTCAGTAGAAAACAATATTAGTGAATCATATAATGCTGTTTTGAAAGATGCTAGAGAAAAACCAGTGGTTGCATTGCTAGAAGATATAAGATGACATATAATGGCTAGTAATCTGGTTAAGATCAAGGAGATGCAGAATGTTACAAGGCAGATCACACCCAAAGCAACTGCTATTATGGAAAAGCAGAAAAAGAGTTTGAAGTAGTGTAATCCATTTACCAATGGAAGAGGCATTTATGAGGTGGATCATGGAAAATATAAGTATGTGGTTCATGTTCGAGATAAGATTTCTTGCACTTGCAGGGAGTATGATGTGAGTGGGATTCCTTGCTGTCATATTATGTCTGCGATTGCGGCTGAATATAAGGAGACAAAGCTGCCAGAAACTGTAAATTTAGAATGCTATTCCATCGAGAAGTGGAAGCTTTGTTACCGTTCGCTTTTGTTTCCTGTGAATGGGATGGAACTTTGGGAAACATGTTGTGGTTATGCCTCCTCCGAACAGGATAATGCCAAGAAGACCAAAATACAAAGACCGAATCAAAGATCCAAGCGAAGAAACTTCTTCTCAGACTTGTCAAAAGTCTATAGTGGTAATTTGACTGTTTATTATGCATACATCTTTCTTTCTTATATGATGGCAATCCTTACCAATACTTATTTTATTGTGTAGACATGTAGCAAATGCGGACAAACAGGGCATAACAAACGCAAATGTCAAATAGAGCCGGTGCCTAAGCCACCTAATCCGCCTAAAGAAATTCCTTCTTATCATGCAAAAGTTATCATGGTACAATTATAATTCTCTGTATTAGTGTATGTCAATGATTGCTTGGAAATAAACTTTTGATTCATGCATTTGTTTTTGCAGACATGTACCAACACTACAGAAAACAAACATATTGTACCATTTAAATAGTATCATAAAACTAAATGATATTATTTGAAATTACTTTTCAGTAATTGATATTAAAATTATAAGTTTACATCAGTTACAATAATCGATATTATTATTGATTTATATGACATCATTTCATTATAATTGATGCAAATATAAATCATTTATATCACTTTCAAAACACTAATAGAAAAATATATAAATTTACTTCACTAAATATTTGATGTATTTATTAATTTATATTAACATCACTTAGAAAATGATCCAAAATTTACATCATTTAAAAAATGATACTAGTAAAATTATATGTCAAATTAATATATTAACTGAATTATAAGAAAAAAAAAGAATATTATATTACTCTTTAATCGACTAAAACTAAAATTCAAATTGAAAGCACAAAAAAAACAAAAAAAAATAATAAAATAGCCTACATCCCACATCGGCTGTATCAAGAAGAAGTTCTCAATATTGCTCATATATATTCTCTTCACTTAGTCGTACATCTTTAATGGGATAACAACTATTTTTGTGGAAAAAAGGGATAAAAGACTCTCGTCTCTCTCTATCAGGCGACACAAAAGGCGATCTACACAACCGTTTCTGTCATTGGCTTTTACGGCCGCCGGCATTTGCCGGTGGTTCTTCTTTATTTTTTTAATTTGCTTTTCTCCTGTTTTTGGTATTTGCCATGGGAGGCAGCCAATTATATCAGAACTTTTTCCGATCTATCTCCTTCTTCTGGATGTTGGCAACGCTTGTGTTTGCGTTCACAATCGATTCTCAGTTTCATGAAAAATCGATGCCAAATCGGGAAGCAGGGGATATTATCCGGTGTCTTCTCAAGCAAATCGTTTATGTAATTTCTATTTCATTTAGCAAGTGGAAGCGATTTCGTTTCCAGCATCTTCCTCCGTTTTGGGAGGCTATTCATTCATGGTTCGTTAAAATGTATTGGTCTCCTGGTTTCACACACGACGAGCCTGTTATCTCCGTGAAAAATCTATCGATTTTCTATGATGCCCAATTTCCACAATCTCCATCACTAGTAGGGATTGAGTATACAACCCACAGAGTTTTATGGCATATCGATCGGCGATTGTGGGATCTAGGCATAACAATTTTACGGAGAATCGAAGAATTAATGCAAGAGAAGATTTTGAGTATCACCGGTGATATAAGACAACTATGGAATTTCTTCCATGAGAAGATAGCCAAGAACGACGACATCATAATTTTGGGATTGATTCTGGAGAGGGAAAAAAATAAATTTAATAATCTGTTGGCGAGTAAGGCTTTGTTATTCAAAGCATCGTGGAAAGTCGCTTCTCTATCGTTTTTTTTGTTTTTAGGTTATGTATTTGTGGATGTGTATTATGATTTGTTCACTATTGGTGTATTTCTAATGTATCAACTCTTGTATAAGATTCTGAATCAATGAATGAATTAAGTGAAGTGTTAAAAAAAAAAATTATTTTTGTGGGTCCCATCATAAATACAGTACAAATAATATAGGTAAATTATCAAATGAATATATAAACAAATATGATTAAAATATAAATAATTAAATATTATATTAAAGAAAAAAATATTTTCATATAATTTATTATAATATTGATTTCAACATCAATTTCTGAAATGATATAAATATTTAACATTAGTTTTGATATATGATGCAATTATATTTTATATCAATTTAGTAAAAATGATGTAAGACTTGCAACATTTTTAAGAAATGATGTAAATGAACATTGATTATAATAACTGAAGCAAATATTTATTTCAATTAATACAAATAATTTGCATCAACAAAATGTAAATCATTTATTTAAGTGATGTAAAATATTTTAGCATTATTTAAACATGATACAAATATAAAATGTAAATAATATAAAACCATCCTTTTTTTTGTAGTGCAACTGTCAACAAAATGGACACAACGAACGCAAATGTAAACTCGAACCAGTGTCTAACCCACCCAATTTGCCTCCAAGAAAACCTTAAAAGAGACAAAAGACCACCCAATGAACTTAGCTTGTCATATAAAGTCTTAATTTTCTGGATTTTGATGTTACAACATGTTTAGTTTCGATTTTAATCGTGTTTTCATAATTTTTATGATCAAATAGGTTTAAATACTCAGTTTTGTAATGAGATTTCTGTTCTCTATCAATGTTTTTGACTAATTAAAAACATGTCGTTTTTTTAATTTCCTTAAAATGCAACGTTATAGCTTAATTATGTCTTAACAATAATCATCCAGATGTAACGAAACTGTGGATGTAGGGGATTTTTTACTAACAGATTTTAAGTTGCGGGTTCTTTTTATTAGATATATAATTGAAGGAGTTTATTACGATCCATCTTTAGTTGAAGGGTTTAATTACTAAAAACCTCTAAAACTAATAAGTAATTTTTAATTTAGATATTTTTTCTCAGCTATTGCACATAAATGAAAAACCAATTTACTGATAATATCTATCTATAGTGCATGAGAGTTGCTTGTCGTGGTTTCATCTACCTATAGTTAATTTTTTTATATATAACGAGGTGCAAATGTAACCATCTTTAGTAGATCCATGTATTACAGGTATATGAACGTTATGAAAGTTAGGATCATCATAATGAAACGCGATATCACCACTAACAAAAAGATATATAAAATATATAAATTAAAACTAGATTTGTTAACAGGATTATAATTTTTTTAAAAAATTTGTTCATATGCCAAAAGTATGGTATTTTCACTAATTTATGTTAATAGATGTAAGTGTAAATAATAAAATTTTATGATAATTTTTTTGTTGAAAACAAATATTATGATATATATATGTAATTTGGATTCATAATGAATAACAATCACTATTTTAGGAAAAAATTATAATATTTTTTTCAAAAATATTTATATAAGTATTAATGTGACTTAAGACTTTATATTCCGTTTAAATTTTATCTATAGTAAGAAACATAAGAAAACTTAGAGATTAAAAACAAAAATTAAATAACCATGCATCATATATTTTTTTTTTCTATATTTTTTGTTTTGCAAGGAAAAGAAATGTTAAGCAAACAACCTATCAAACTATACTTAACTAAACTAAACGAACCTATACAAAAAAGGCAAAGAAATTTCTTAATTATCAGTTTTTTACTTTTTACTTCTTCAGAGTTCAATCTCAAAGTAAAGGAAATAGTCACTAATCACAGTAATTAAACCAACTAAACTCAAACGAAAGACAAAAAAACCCTAACTTTAATGTAAGCAGTATTATATATAAGGCAAGAGATCGGCTCTCTCAATCTCTCATTATCATTTTCTCTCAGTTTCTAATCTCTCTCTAATTCCCTTGTGCCTCACGTTTCTGCTTTCAGAAGAATTTTTTTTTCCTTTTGTTAAAAATCTCAGAAGAACTTGAGTCTCCGGTACGATCACGATGAGAAGTATGTATCACGACGATGTTCATCCCACGACTTCAGGAAAGAAGATGTGGTCGAATTTTTGTACGCTGATGGATGCGGCAGTTATGTTATCTGAAGAAGAAACCCTTAAGAGAATCTTTTGTCTCTTTCCGAGAAAAACAAGGTCGTCTGTGGTGAAGAGAAGATACCAACAAAAAATTCTACATAGAGCTTCTACGTCTTCAACGCTCATCGATCTTAACGAGCTCCCTATTGAATATGAGACAGAAGACCCACAAAACCAACTCCCATGGCTCTCTTCTTCATGTGTCACCGCCGCTGATGATTCCGAGACGAAAACCCTACGAAACCCTAGTTCTGAACTCTTACTCTTGGATTACACAACGGCTGAGTCCGAGAAGAGGGAGATGATCAAAGACTCACTAAACCCTAATTCCCCATGTTCTGATCTGTCTTTGTGCTTTGTACCGGGGAGCACAAGCCGCAAGAGACGTGCCGTGAAAGAGAGAAAGCGTACTGGTGGATACAAGAAAGCAAAGGTTTTTCCTTTATCACCGACGGCGGGAGACATGCCTGAGTGGCTTGTCAAGGTTATGAGAGATATGAACGGAGCCAGAGACGCTAAACTGATCTTTGAGAAGACTCTGTTCGTGACTGATGTAAACCCAACACAGAACAGTCTCTCAATGCCTTATAACAACTTACACCGAAACGACTTCTTGACGCCTGTGGAGTCGAGAATCATAGACGAAGACATCAACCACAATAAGAAGATTGGAGTGGGAGCCATTCTCGTGGATCAGTGGTCTAAAAAGTGGGGTGTGATGTTGAAGAGATGGGAGATGAAGAAAGATTCAGGTAAAGGAAGCTGGAATTACAATTTGATTTGTGGGTGGAAGGACATCGTTGAGGCTAACGGATTGAAAGAGGGCGACAAAATCAGTCTTTGGTCGTTCAGGTGCTGTGGACTCCTCTGTTTTGCCATGGAACAGAGTAGCTCTTCCCTTGCTCTCTGTCTCTGCTAAGTGTCTTGTGTCTGTTGAGGCTATATAACTCGCACAGAGATCTGATTTCATGCTATTCTGGAGGTTTTAGTAATTTCTTGGAACTAGGGTGTTACTAGGGTTCCTTCTATTGTATCAGATTATGAACTTAGAATTTTGACATGGAGTTTGGTCTTACTTTAGTTACTGCATTATTACCTTTTCTTGTAATATATCCCAAAGTCCATGTGTGGTGAAAATTATCAGGCAAGTGTGTTGGTTCATTTTATTCATCGGAAATGATCAAATCAGTAACAAAATCAAGTGTGTTTTTGCTACAATTTCCTTCAGGCATTTGAATAAAGTATTCTCAACCTTGATCGCAAACAGAACTGCAGTTGCAGATGATGGTAAAATAAATTATGTTTCTAATACAACACTGTCCTGCTCTGAGACAAATGAAGAGCTTAGAAACAACGTTGGAATGCATAGTTCCTTCCTTTCATACCCTTGCCTAGGTTCTGGAATGTATCAAAGTTTAAATGTACTAACAAATATCTTCTGTTGGAGTAAGCTTGAAATAACTTAGAGATCAAGAAAAGAAGGAAAAAAGTATATTTAGGAGAAAAGCTAAATATACATATTTGTGTTTTAGGAGATATCTAAAATAAGTTAGTTTTCCTATTTGGATTAGGAAATATTGTCTAAGAGTTTCATATAAAAGGAGATGCAGAGGTATTGCATAATGAATGAGCTTTTAGAGAAAGAGAGAGTTTGTAAGCTTTTGTTTTGAGTCAGTTTTTCTAAAGCAATAAAAGAAAAAGTCTTTTATAAACAATCTCTTAAATCTTAGGTGCTTATATTTAATAATTGGTATCAGAGCAATATTGAAACTAGGCACCCTCGATTACTTTTCAAGATGAGTGAAATTGTTGATTTCAAACCGAAGGAAGGCGGTCCCTCGTCTATACAGTGTCCGATGCTCAACACAACTAATTACACGGTCTGGTCCATGCGTATGACGATTGCACTTAAGGTGCATAAGGTGTGGGAAGCTGTAGAACCAGGAACTAGCGATGGAGAAAGATAATCTGGCAAGAGCTTTGCTCTTCCAGTCTATACCGGAGGCGTTAATTCTACAGGTAGGAGACCTTGCTACATCCAAAGAAATTTGGAATGCGATAAAGGCAAGACACGTTGGAGCTGATAGGGTGAAAGAGGCGCGGTTACAGACACTCATGGCCGAGTTTGAACGAATCAAGATGAAAGAATCATATACCATTGATGTCTTCGTCGGCAAACTTTCTGAGATAGCCACTAAATCTGCAGCTCTAGGAGAAAACATCAACGAATCCAAAATCGTGAAAAAATTTCTTATGAGCTTGCCTCGGAACGGTTTATACAAATCATCGCTGCATTAGAGCAAGTTCTCGACCTCAACACTATAAGCTTTGGAGATATTGTGGGGCGGATGAAAGCATATGAAGAGAGGATTCGCACTTAAGAAGACGAAGATCAATCCAATGATCAAGGAAAACTCTTTTATGCTAATATGGACACACAATCGTATCAAGATCATTATGCTGCTGGTAGAGAACGAGGACATGGAGGAAGGTTTTATGGACGAGGAAGAGGACGAGGGCGTTATGGTAATCAACAAAATGGAGGTTTTAGGCAAGAACGAGACAAGTCAAAAATAACCTGCTATCGTTGTGACAAAACAGGGCTATTGATCATGGCATGTTTGGGACTTAGCCACAACCGTACGGACGTCCATACATATGTCTAATAAAGGCCGAGTCTCACCAAGATTACATAAGGAGGGGAAGAGGCCTGTTCATCTAAGGCCCATGCGATCATGAGAAGTCTCAAAATATCTCTTATAGCCGTTAGGAGATAAGAGGAGGAAGAGTCACATGTTTGCATAGTCACATGTCTCGTCCTAGGAGACTAGGAGAGGTCACTATCACCTTGGGGATCAACCCTCTTAGATATTCGAATGTAAAAGGGGAAAACCCTAGTTGTCTCCCTATTAAAAGGCTTGCACCTACATTGTAAACCTTCGAATAATAATAATAAGAATCTTTCTCTTATCCTTCCACTCTCTTCTAAACTCGCTAATTCTCTATTTACTTCCGCTAGATTCAACATGGTATCAGAGCATGTTTTTCGATCTTGATTCTCTAAACATACTCTTCTTATTCTTATTCTACTAGATTCCACACTCTATTCTACTATTTTCAAAACTTTAAATTCTATACTCGATTCTTGCTATGGAGAACACTAAACCAATCATTACTCCGGTGATAGTGAAAGGTGCAAACTATCTATTGTGGAAAAGGACCACAAAGACCGCTCTTAGTGGCCGGGGACTATGGATCCACATTGAAACGGACCAACTCCCCAAGAAAGCCAACAAAGAAGACGGAAAAGAAGTGAAGGAAGAAGACAAGGAGGCTGAACTCGAAAAGGAAGTCAAATGGTTCCAAGAAGATCATACCGTGCTTGCTATCCTTCAAAAGTTGCTTGACGCACCCATCCTTGAAGCAAACTCATATTGCAAGACGGCTAAGGAGTTGTGGGATACGCTTGCGAATGTGTATGGAAATGTGACTAACTTGACTCGTGTCTTTGAAGTCAAGAAAGCTATCAACTGTCTCCATCAAGAAGACTTGGAGTTCACGAAGCATTTTGGGAAATTCAGATCCTTATAGGCTGAGCTTGAGATGCTTCGACCAAGCACAATAGATCCGGCCATCCTCAACGAGAGAAAAGAGCAGGACAAAGTCTTTGGCCTACTTCTCACCTTGAATCTGGCGTTCAATGACCTTATTAAGCACATAATAAGAGGCGACAAGCTTCCTACTCTTGAAGATGTGTGTTCTCAAGTACAAAAGGAACAAGGTTCACTGGGGCTCTTTAGTGGGAAGGAAGACCTAGTCACCGCCAACAAAGGAGTCTACAAACAAGAGGAAAGAAAAGTGGTGGTGTGTGACCATTGTAAGAAAAGAGGCCATGTGAAGGACAAGTGCTGGATTCTTCACCCTCATCTCAAGCCGGCCAAGTTCAAGGCGCATCTCTCTCAAGAAGGAACAAGTGGACAGGGATCCTGTGCTGCAAACCAAGGAAACGCCACTGTCATGGCCGCATCCTATGGGGACTTTGTGAGGAAATCAGACCTAGAGGCCCTCATTCGATCCATTGCAACACTAAAGGATTCTGGTATCACCTTCTTTGCTTCTAAACCCAGTAGATCGCTTGTTGTTGACTCTGGTGCTTCTCATCACATGATAAGTAATCCTAGTTTATTAAACAACATAAAACCGGCCCTAGGAAATGTTATTATTGCAAATGGAGATAGTATACATGTTAAGGGAGTAGGAGACTTGAAATTATTTGATAAGAACTCCAAAGCTTTCTTTATGCCCAATTTTACATCAAATCTATTATCGGTAAAAAGGGCTACTACTAATTTAAATTGCTATACTATTTTTGGTCCTAACAGTGTGCATTTTCAGGATATTGAGACAGGAAAGGTTCTTGGGAAAGGAAATGCTAATGGCGACCTCTATGTCCTAGAGAAAATTAATGATGTTAC
Organism: Camelina sativa; assembly: GCF_000633955.1. Taxonomy (NCBI): domain Eukaryota; kingdom Viridiplantae; phylum Streptophyta; class Magnoliopsida; order Brassicales; family Brassicaceae; genus Camelina; species Camelina sativa. Next base: position 13,785,750 of record NC_025685.1, on the reverse strand, counting down.
ACCAAGCTCCTCTCCTTGTGTTTCTTTTAAAACTAGTCTTGTTAGTAGTCCAAGTGATGTTTGGCATGCTAGATTAGGCCACCCTCACTCTCGTGCTTTTGAATTAATGATCCCTAATGTCTCATTTGATAACTCAAGTTGTGAGTCTTGTATTCTTGGGAAACATTGCAAATCTATTTTTCCTAAATCTATTACCATTTATGAACATTGTTTTGATTTAGTACATTCTGATGTGTGGACATCTCCTTGCCTATCTAGAGATAACAACAAGTATTTTGTGACCTTTATTGATGAAAAATCTAAATATACATGGATCACATTGTTACCTTCTAAAGATAGAGTATATGATGCCTTTGTTAATTTTCAGAATTATGTTACTAATCACTTCAATGCCAAAATTAAGGTACTAAGATCGGACAATGGAGGAGAATACACTGGCCATCGATTCAAAGAACACTTAGCTAAGCATGGCATCCTACACCAAACAAGCTGTCCCTACACGCCGCAACAAAACGGAGTGGCCGAGAGGAAGAATCGCCATCTTATGGAAGTGGCTCTATCAATTATGTTTCACAAACATGTTCCTAAAAGATATTGGGAAGATGCTTTGATGACAGCTTGTTACTTGATCAATCGGACACCAACCAAAGTGCTGCAAGATATCTCTCCGTTTGAGGTACTGAACCAAATTAAACCATCTTTGAACCACTTACGTGTGTTTGGCTGCGTGTGTTTTTTCTTAATCCCAGGGGAACAAAGGACCAAGTTAGATGCCAAGAGCACCAAGTGCATGTTTATAGGCTACGCAATAAGTCAGAAGGGTTACAAGTGTTATGATCCAACCACGAGCTGTTTACTGGTCTCTCGCGATGTCAAGTTCATGGAGAATGCTGGCTATTTCGAGAAAGGCGACTGGAATGACTTGAAAGATCTCTCTTGCTCACCGAATGATCGCTCTGCAAGTTTGCGGTTCCTTCTCGAACATCTTGGCAATGCACTGGCTCCTCAAGAATCCGAAAAGGTGATGTCACCAAACAGCATAACTCCACCGGTCGAACCTACCTCCTCGGATACACCTACTACTCCGATGGCACCTCCTGACTTACATCCTACTGATTCTTCGAACTACAATGGTGATGATGAGCCTCCTACCATCTTGAGCCCTGCTTCCTCCCTTGGCGACCAACCGATCATCCAAGAGGAGGTTGTTCCGGTCCAACCTCTTCGCCGTAGTGACCGTGTCAGGTCTCATCCCTCCACATGTAAAAACAAGCGTGTGTACTATAATAACCAAGTTGTGGCTCATCCTATCCAATTTGTCTGTTCGCTTGACCTTCTACCATCAGACTTCCAAGCCTTCATTAGCAAGATTGATGAACATTATATTCCTCAAACTTATGATGAAGCGCGTGAAAGTAAGGAGTGGTTGGATGCAGTTCAGGATGAAACTGGTGCTATGATCCGCAACCATACTTGGAATGAAGCTGACTTACCAAAAGGCAACAAAGTTGTTAGCTCTCGCTGGGTGTTCACCATTAAGTATTTGAGTACGGGTGACATCGAGCGTTACAAGGCTCGCTTAGTTGCTCGGGGGTTCACTCAAACGTATAGGGCTGACTATACGGATACTTTTTCACCGGTGGCCAAGTTGCATACAATATGTGTTGTTCTCTCCCTCGCTGTGAACCTCTCATGGGACCTTTGGTAAATGGATGTTAAAAACGCCTTCATTCAAGGGGAACTTGATGAGGAGGTTTATATGACACCGCCTCCGGGCCTTGAAGATATTGTGGCTCCAGGCAAGGTCTTTCGTCTCCGCAAAGCCATCTATGGCCTCAAACAGTCTCCTCGAGCTTGGTACCACAAACTGAGCTCTACTCTCAAGACTCGTGGTTTTAGCCGCTCCGAGGCCGATCATACTCTTTTCACTCTTCAAGGACCTCTAGGCATTGTTGTGGTTCTTATCTATGTGGACGATATCATTGTCTCCGACAATGACAAGGACGGTATCCTTGAAACTAAAACATTTCTTAAATCTGTGTTTGATATTAAAGACCTTGGTGAGCTCAAATATTTTCTAGGCATTGAAATTTGCCGCTCTCCGGAGGGTTTATTTCTTTCCCAAAGAATATATACACTCGATCTCTTAAGTGAAACAGGGAAACTTGGCGTTAAACCGGCGCTCACTCCACTTCCTAAGGACTATCAGCTCAAGCGAAAGGGGGAGACGGTCAAGGATAGGCCATTGGATCCATTGGACTAGCCATATGAAGACGTTACACGCTATCGTCGGCTGGTCAGTAAGTTAATTTATCTTACGATTACACGTCCGGACTTATGTTATGCCGTGAATCAGGTAAGCCAATATATGAAGTCTCCAACCAAGTATCAGTGGAGTGTGGTGGAAAGAATCCTGACTTACATCAAAGGGAGTCCAGGCCAAGGCATTTGGATGGGAAAGAACTCAAGCACTGAAATAGTTGGATACTGCGATGCGGATTATGCTGGTGACACACTGGATAGACGCTCTACCACCGGATATTGCATGTTTATAGGTGGGAACTTGGTAACATGGAAGTCAAAGAAGCAAAAGGTGGTGTCATGTTCAAGCGCGAAGGCCGAGTACCGAGCAATGAGGAAGTTAACAAATGAACTCACATGGCTTAAAGCACTCCTTAAGGATCTTGGTATTGAGTCCAAACAACCGATCACGATGCATTGTGACAACGAAGCTGCAATTCACATAGCCACCAACTCAGTTTTCCATGAGAGAACCAAACACATTGAAGTAGATTGTCATAAGGTCCGCGAGAAAATTGAAGAAGGAGTGATACTTCCATGCCACACCAACAGTCGAGACCAATTGGCAGATATCTTCACCAAGGCTGCATGTCCTAAGGTTTGTGAGCACATTCATAGCAAGCTTGTACTAGTAGACCTTACACGCCCATGATCGACTTCTCTAACACATGGACATCACACTCTTTTTCCCTTAACATAGTTTTGTCCCATGAGGTTTTCAATGTTAAGGTTTTTAATAAGGTGATGCTTCATGGGTTCCAAGCTTAACCATTTCATTAGGCTAAGCTTGAGGGGGAGTATTGATCATGGCATGTTTGGGACTTAGCCACAACCGTACGGACGTCCGTACATATGTCTAATAAAGGCCGAGTCTCACCAAGATGACATAAGGAAATGAAGAGGCATGTTCTTCTAAGGCCCATGCGATCATGAGAAGTCTCAAAATATCTCTTACAGCCATTAGGAGATAAGAGGAGGAAGAGTCACATGTTTGCATAGTCACATGTCTCGTCCTAGGAGACTAGGAGAGGTCACTATCACCTTGGGGATCAACCCTCTCTCTCTCTTTATGTCTCTATCACTTAGATATTCGAATGTAAAAGGGGAAAACCCTAGTTGTCTCCCTATTAAAAGGCTTGCGCCTACATTGTAAATCTTCGAATAATAATAATAAGAATCTTTCTCTTATCCTTCCATTCTCTTCTAAACTCGCTAATACTCTATTTACTTCCGCTAGATTCAACAAGGGAATTATGCCTCTAATTGTCCTGATAGGTTAGTAAAACTTCAAGAGACACTAGAGAATGAAGAAGATGACACAAAAATTGCTGAAGAATTAATGGTGCATGAGATCGTCTTTCTCAATGAACAAAAGGTGAAACCAACTAAATTTGAAGCAGAAGTATATGGAGCCAATGTTTGGTATCTAGACAATGGAGCTAGCAATCATATGTCTGGAAATTGTGCGTACTTCTCCAAACTGGATGAGACAGTCATGGGCAAGGTGAGGTTCGGTGACGGCTCAAGGATAGATATTAAAGGGAAGAGTTCAATTCTCTTTGTTAGTAAGAAAGGTGATAAGAAAGTCTTAGGTGATGTCTACTTCATACCAGAGTTGAAAAGCAATATTATTTCTCTTGGTCAAGCTACGAAATCAGGATGCAATGTCAGGATGCATGAAGACTATCTAACATTATATGATCGTTTTGGAAATCTTTTGCTGAGAGCAAGCAGATCCAAGAATCGGCTCTACAAAGTTGCCATGGAAGCACTTCAACTAATGGAGCTAGATGATTCAACAAAGTGGCATGCGCGGTTGGGACACATAGGCGTTGACACCATGAAAGCAATGATTAAGAAGGAGTTAGTCAAGGGCATACCGAATATACATATTGAGAAAGAAACTTGTGTATCATATTTAATAGGAAAGCAGACCAGACAATCGTTTCCACATGCGACTTCTTATCGTGCATCTAAGATGTTAGAACTAATACATGGAGATCTATGTGTTCCTATTACACCATATACAACCGCTGGTAACAGATACATCTTCGTTTTGATTGATGATCACTCTCGTTATATGTGGTCACTTCTTTTAAAGGAAAAAGGTGAAGCCTTTGATCGATTCAAGAACATCAAGCAGTTGATTGAGGAAGAAACAGGAGCCACCATTAAGACTTTTCGGATGGACAGAGGAGGAGAGTTCCTATCTCATGAGTTTCAAGCATTCTGTGCTGACCATGGTATTACAAGACACTTAACCGCACCTTATACACCTTAACAAAACGGAGTTGTTGAGAGACAGAACAGGACATTACTTGAGATGACGAGAAGGTTATTGAAACACATGAGGATTCCAAACTATCTCTGGGGAGAGGCGGTATGCCATGCGACGTATCTCATTAACCGATTCGGAACAAGAGCCTTGGTTTTACAAACTCCGTATGAGGTAATGAAGGGTAAGAAACCAAGCCTGGATCATCTTCGTATATTCGGATGTGTTTGTTACGCCAGGGTTGAAGTTCCATATTTGAAAAAAACTGGACAATAGATCGAGGATTCTGGATCATCTTGGCACAGAACCAGGATCTAAAGCTTACCGTCTGCTTGATCTGACTACCCAAAGAGTAATAGTTAGTCGAGATGTGGTATTTAATGAAACTGAGAGTTGGTCGTGGAAGAATCAAGGACCGGAGGAGAACGAAGGTAACAGTATTTTTGAGTTGAGCTTCGGTAATTATGGTGGCGTAGAAGTTTCAGAAGAAACAGAGGAAACATAGCAAAACAGAGCAGTGAATAACGTTCGAAACAATGATGAAGAAGGTTCGAATGAAAGAGAGACATCGCCTAGGCTTATAGAGGCATCTCCGAGAAGAGAAACAAAGGCTGTGATACCTGAGTAAGTGAGTCAGACACCTCACCAACAGCTGAGAATCTCTATGAGAACTAAGACGAAGCCTAAATATTTGAATGATTATGTCTTGTTAGCGGAAGCAGAGAGTGAGAGACTTTTGTTGGCAGTGAATGATGAACCTTGGGATTATAGTGAAGCGAAAGAATTGCAGTTCTGGAGGGATGCGTGTGACGAAGAGATCGCCTTGATAACTAAGAACAAAACCTGGAACTTAGTCGATCTTCCTCTTGATGCCAAACCAATTGGGCTGAAGTGGGTGTATAAAATCAAACGGAACTCAGACGAAAGTATCAATAAGTATAAAGCAAGGTTAGTAGCTAAAGGGTATGTTCAAAGGTATGTTATTGATTTCAATGAAGTCTTTGCTATGGTGGCTCGCATAGAGACAGTTCGCTTTATTATTGCTTTGGCAGCCACTAATGGTTGGGAGATACATCACTTGGATGTAAAAACTACATTTCTTCATGGGGAATTAAAGGAAACGGTGTTTGTGAGCCAACCTGAAGGATATGTGATCGAAGGAAGCAGATACAAGGTGTATAAGTTGAATAAGGCGCTATACGGCTTAAGACAAGCACCACATGCTTGGAACAATAAGCTGAACGAGATCCTTAAGGAGTTGAACTTTGTGAAGTGTACGAAGGAACCTTCTTTGTATCGAAAGACAAATAAAGGTCAACTTCTCCTTGTTGCTGTTTATGTCGATGATTTGCTGGTCACAGTGTCTAGTCTGGATTTAATATTGGACTTCAAAGAGGATATGGCTTCCAAGTTTGAAATGAGTGACCTTGGATTATTGACCTACTACCTTGGAATCGAAGTAAATCAGCAAGATGGCATGATCACTTTAAATCAAGAACGGTATGCGTTGAAGATACTAGAGGATGCTTGAATGGGAGAGTGCAATTTGGTACACATACCAATGGATGCAGGTCTAAAGTTATCAAAGGCACTAGAAGAGCAAAACTTTGATGAAAAGGAATATAGAAAGCTTATAGGTTTTCTTCGATATTTGCTTCACACTCGACCAGATCTCTCTTTTAGTGTTGGTGTTCTTAGTCGATATATGCATGCGCCAAAAGTCTCACATGGATCAGCTTTGAAGCAAGTCCTTAGGTATCTTCGAGGAACAAGCTCACTCGGTCTTAATTTCACTCGTGGAAGCACAACCGGAATCGGAATCGTGGGATATAGCGATAGCAGCTACAACGTGGATGAGGATGATGGTAAGAGTACAACTGGACACATCTTCTACCTTGACGACTGTCCAATCACCTGGTGTACTCAAAAGCAAGAGACAATAGCATTATCTTCCTGCGAGGCAGAATTTATGGCAGCCACTGAAGTGGCTAAACAAGCAATATGGTTGCAGGAGTTGTTCAGTGAAGTAACTAGGAGAACATGTACCACAGTGACACTTCGAGTTGATAACAAATCGGCTATAGCATAGACTAAGAATCCAGTTTTCCACGGTCGAAGCAAGCACATCAACACAAGGTATCATTTTATAAGAGAATGTATTGAGAATGAACAAGTGGAGGTAGAACATGTTCCTGGAGGTGAACAAAAGGCTAATATTTTGACAAAAGTACTTGGTAAAATCAAGTTTAAGGAAATGAAAGACTTCATTGGTGTTCAAGATTTGAAGAAGGATGATTTCAAACTTAAGAGGGAGAATGTTGGAGTAAGCTTTAAATAACTTAGAGATCAAGAAAAGAAGGAAAAAAGTATATTTAGGAGAAAAGCTAAATATACATATTTGTATTTTAGGAGATATCTAAAATAAGTTAATTTTCCTATTTGGATTAGGAAATATTTTCTAAGAGTTTCATATAAAAGGAGATACAGAGGTATTGCATAATGAATGAGCTTTGAGAGAAAGAGAGAGTTTGTAAGCTTTAGTTTTGAGTCAGTTTTTCTAAAGCAATAAAAGAAGAAGTCTTTTATAAACAATCTCTTAAATCTTAGGTACTTATATTCAATATCTTCTACCTGAGTTAAGAATTATTCAACAATTAATAACCAAGTCTAGTTTCAAATCGGCAGTACATGTTTGTGTTGTCTTGTTAACTAAACAGGCTAGTTCAAAACAATGATTAATGAATAGAAAAAGAGATGATGCAAGAAATAAACAAGGTGCTGTAAACATATGACTAATATAAGATTATAAAAATCTCCTCCTTTTCTGTTGCATCCTGCAAACAAACACTGTAACTTAATTACAGGATCTGAACCGAACATGTAACATAAGAGAACACAACTCCAAGATCCGTTTCTCTGAAATATCCATCTTCTCCGACCATGAAACATGTCTTGTAGCCAGCCTCGTCAAAGTATCTGACACCAACCACAGCTACTCATAAGTTGAATACCAACTTAAAGAATTTGCTCCCCGAAACTGCATTGGGCTCAATCTTAGTTGTAATCTATATGATCCATCTCAGATGTAGCTGCCGCAAGCTACTTTGATCTAACACAAGATAAAGTCATGTACCCAGTCCCGTCTTAAAAATTTTGATAACCCTGGGCAAAATACAAAATATGGACCCCCTTATACATCGTATATCAGAAAAAAAAATTCAAATAAAATGAAAAAAATTCATGAAATCAGATAAGTTGCAAATTTACCGACAAAAGAAAAGAAAAAAAAATAGTTCTTCTCTCCTACGTGTAGAGCATGCGTCCATTCATCTAGAGATTTCTAAGCTGCATCAAAAGCTTGGTAGAGCTGAAACAACAACAAAAAAGGTATCAAATATTTCAAAGAGAGTAATAATCAAACAAATTGTCTTCTTCTAGCTTTTGTTGATGCAAAATCATCAATAATTGTTTCAAAATTCATACTCTCTAAAACTTCTTTTTCAATGCACAAAATTGCTAAACCATTCAACCTTTCCTGAGACATTGATGACCTCAAATAATTTTTCAGCAATTTCAACTTGGAAAAACTTCTTTCAGCTGATGCAACTGTCACATGAGTGGTTAATAAGATTCGGTAAGCAATAGCAACATTTGGATAACAACCCACTTCTTTTACAAATTCAAGAACTTCACAAGGTGTCATTGGTTCATTAGATAAAGTTGCCTGCAATACTCTTAATTCAGAGAAAAGTTCATCTAAATCAACATCTGACGAGCCACCATGGGAAAATGTGTTATGAAATTTAGCACAACTTTCTCTTAATTGAATAGCATCAAGTGACTTTAACCTAACCGAGTTAAATAGGAATCCAAAAACAGTTTCAAAGGTTTTCATCTGCTCAAATCTGTCCTTCAAGGAAGCAATTGTCATATCCACAATAATAAAAAAATAATCGACTTTGAAAGCATCCGCAGGTGTTTGTATAACTTCATCATGATCATTTTCATCAAACTGTTTTTTTTTAAACCTCCTACGCTTAGTTGGAAATATAGCATCAACATCCATATCATGAGCAAGATTTTTAGCTATATCCATACTAGATGTAAATCCATCTTTTCTATAATTCTCAAAAAAAAGATATCACACCTTCCACTTGCTTCAAAGCTGTATCAATACACATAGATTTAGCTTGTAAGCTCTTACTTACCATGTTAATAGCATATAAAATGTCATGCCAAATAACCATACCAAGCAAAAACTCATAAGTCTCAAGCGCATCTACCAAACTTTCGGTTTCACTCTTTGATATAGCATCATCACACAAACTATGAAATTCTATCAACGCTGACCTTAGTTGAGGAGCTTGATACCTTATAGCTTTAATACTCTTAATTTGACTCTCTCATCTAGTATTAGACAGATTTTTTACTGTAAAACATGAAATATGCTTAAGTAAAACGTTCCACCTTTTGGTAGAGCTTGAAAATATTGTGTATATGCGTTGCACAATTCCAAAAAAAGATATAGCTTTCAAGCAAGAATGTGCCATGTCACTAACAACAAGATTCAAACCATGGCAAGCACATGGCATAAACAATGCTTTTGAATTAATTTCAAGCAATGTTTTTTGAACTCCTTGGTGTTTTGTTTTCCTTTCATATTAGAACCATTATCATAGTCTTGTCCTCTCACATTCCCAATATCAAGATCAAGAGATTTCAAAACATTTTGTAATTCATTAAAGAGGCCTAATCCTGATGTATCATCTACTTTCAAAAACTCTAAGAAATACTCTTCTATTTTTATCTTTTCACTTGACATATTCACACATCTTATTATTATACTCATTTGCTCTTGATGACTCACATATGGGGTACAGTCAAGAATTACAGAAAAATATTTAGCCTCTTTAATAACACTTGTGATCGAAAATCTAACCTTAAAAGCAAGGAGGGAAATCAGCTCGTTTTGAATGTTATGACCAAGGTAATGGTGATATATATCTTGAGTTTGGATGCGTCTAATGTGATCTTGCATAATTAAATCAAATTCTGCAATCATCTCAATCATTCCTAAAAAATTACCATTACTATCTTGGTAGAGTTTCTCATTAGATCCTCTAAACGCTAAATTTCTTTTAGAAAGACATTTAACAACANCTTCTATTTTTATCTTTTCACTTGACATATTCACACATCTTATTATTATACTCATTTGCTCTTGATGACTCACATCTAGGGTACAATCAAGAATTACAAAAAAAATATTTAGCCTCTTTAATAACACTTGTGATCGAAAATCTAACCTTAAAAGCAAGGAGGGAAATCAGCTCGTTTTGAATGTTATGACCAAGGTAATGGTGATATATATCTTGAGTTTGGATGCGTCTAATGTGATCTTGCATAATTAAATCAAATTCTGCAATCATCTCAATCATTCCTAAAAAATTACCATTACTATCTTGGTAGAGTTTCTCATTAGATCCTCTAAACGCTAAATTTCTTTTAGAAAGACATTTAACAACAACAATTATTCTACATAAAGCTTGCCTCCAACGAATTTTTTCTTTTGCAATCTCTTTTTGGAATTATTTATCAATTGTTAGATTATTTTGAAATCTAACTTTTAACTCATTCCAAGTCCTCATGTTAGACATATGCTCCTCACTTTTCTCATGATTTTTTAGTCTATCATTAATATGTTTCCAGTCTCTTAATCCTTCATTTGCTAATAAACTTGAGTTACCATGAGATGTAAACAACTTACAACAAAAACAATACACCTTATCAACATGCTTTGAGTAAACTAACCATCTTCTATCATCAATCTCTCCATTACACAACTTTCTAAAATAATGCTTATATGCAAAATGCCTTTTAGTATTTTCATCAATAGGATACTTAAGATCCAACTCTCATTTTGGTCCTTTTTCAATCAACAAATCTCTTGTTTTATTATCAAGATTATTCCAGTTTCTAGGATCATAGATATCAAAAGGTGGAATTAATTGCTCATCAATATTCAAATTACCAATATTAGAGGGATTTGACACATCATCATGAGGTTCATTCACTATATCATCTAATCTATCACTATCATTTAAGTGATCACTAGGATCCACACTAGGATTCACACTAGTAGTGTTTCTTCTTTGAACAAACTTATCCAAAGCTCCTCTCTGTGTTTTCACAAATTCTTCATCTTTCTTTTTTCTTTTTCTTTTTTCACATCCAGATACCATGTTAAAAAGAAGAAATAATGTCACCTGAAATTTGTGTAGAACAGCTGAACGGATAAAAGAAAAGACTTGAAAGCCTACACCAAATCTCCAATACGAGCTAGAAAAGTCACTCACCTAGTCACATAGAACATAGAAGAATGTTAGAAAAGTTTTGACAACATAAATTATTTGGATCTAATACAACACAATTTATACAAACATAACCAAACAATTAATCGGTTAAAATTTACCTCAAATTTCAAAATGGAATTGAACTAGGAATTGCTGAGGAAAATCTGGTTAAAAGAAAGAGGATTAATTGGTTTTGGACTTTTGGGAAGCGATCGGAATCTGATCGTCACGACTCACGATGGCAGATGAGTTACCAAAAGTGGTTGTATCGTTTGTTTCAAAAGGGGGAAACATGTCTCAAGATGGGAAACACATCTTTTGCCTTTTGTGAAAAAACTAGGTTAAATGAATGGGCCTCTTTGATTAAAAGAATAGAGATGAATTTTAATCAATTATAGATCTTTTATGGACTATGGATGGGCCTGCGGTACAAACCAAATGTCCAAAATAAATCAAATGGACCCCTAAATATAATTTTTTTTTTTTGAACACTGAACCCCTAAAAAAAATTGGTCCCCTAAATATTGTGGTCCCCCGGCCACCGTCTCTCTCACCGTACCTTTAAGCCGGGGCTGCATGTACCTAGGTTATCTCCAACCTAGAGTTCTAAGGAGGGTTTTAGTGGTGAAGAAAAAGAAAATCAGATTATTAAACAAAAAATGATAAGAGAGCCTCTTATATAGCATACTCGTTTATGGTATAACTGCCGGTACGTGTCAAGGATTCCTTGGCCGAACAAAAAAATAGAAGAAGCGAAAAAGTTTTGTGGCGACAATCAAATTTTCTTTCTTTCTTTCTTTCTTTCATCTCTCTCTCGATGGAAGTCCATAATTGACAAAGGAATGAGAAGGAATCGCTATGGAATCAGAGGAGATTGGGGTCGGAGGAGATCCGAAGCGGAGGAGATTGTATTCCTCTCTGGGATTCCGATGGATTCACAGCAACCATTGCTGATGCTCTAAATCCTAGCCCTGGTTCCCCTCTTCGCAAACTGTAATCGAGATTCTTCCCTTGATCTTGATTTTGTCTTTCCGCCTCAATGCTCTATTTTAACACTTGTAATCTCTTGCGCAGAGAAGAACAGATCCAGCTTCCTTTGGATAAGTATGGCGTCCGAGATGATGTCGGAACCACGGCATTATTGTTCACTTCGTCGACGAAAATGGTGTTTATCAGGTCTTTCCTCTAAGCAACTATGGTTTCAGTAGGAATTTAGCGGCTTTCTCGTAGAGATCAGTGTTTTCTAGTTTAATTTGAGTTCTAATTTCTTCTATTCGATATTACATGGTGGAGCTGCTCTATTATACGGTACCTGTTTTGTTTGTCCTTAGAACTGAAATTTTATTTCGTGCTACACTAGTTTAGCTGAAGAGTAGTGGTGCCCTGGCCTTACGAGTGTTGATTCTTGTTAGACATGAAACTATTACTGGGATAAGTGATATGATGGTTGATTCTTTTGGATTTGAAACTGTTACTGGGATTTGTGTTCATTTCTCCCCTTCACTAGTTGATTGCTTCTTCGATTGTATTACACTAAACTAAAGCTAGAGCCTTATGAGGTGATTAGGTCAGAATGCTGAAAGTTCTTTGACGGTCCAATTTTGGCTATCAGATTTTCATATTAATTCATTATTATCAGAGGACTAAATATAAGTTTGCATCTTCAATGTAGAGACTAACAGAGTTGAGCACTTGAGCTTTGTCTGGCTCATGTATCAAGTTATAACTGTTTGTTACTTTTAGTTGGTTGTTCCAGCGGTGAAGTCACCTTGTGGGAAGTTAGATCTAGGGAGAAGGTTGTCACAGAGCCTTTCAAGATATGGAATATGGAAGCTTGTTGTGTGAACTTCCAGGTTGGTCTTTCACCTTTTCTCAAAACTGGGATTGAGAATCTCATCGCGTTTCTTTTCATATATTATCAATTGGGTCGTATACTTATGATATAACTAGAATGTGGACAACGTAAGAAGCTTTGTTCTGATACATGCTTCAATGAATGTTCTGTTCTATGAAAAGAAGTTTAAGCATTACACCATCAGCCTTTTATGTGATGATGACATCTTCACCTTGTCAATTTGCCAGGGTTCTATTGTCAAGGACCCATCAATATCTGTTAGTCGTGTATCATGGAGTCCAGATGGAAATTTGATTGGTACGCTATTTGAAGATCATCAAGCATATCTTTTCAATTGGATACAATGTTTGAATCTGATTCCTTTTTCTCATGTACAGGGGTTGCGTTTACTAAACATCTGATCCATATATATGCTTACCATGGATCTGAATTACGTCAACACCTAGAGCCATGCCTATTCCCTTTTCTATAGGTTAACATTTTTATGGAATCTGCAAAAAGTGAATAAATAGTTTGTATAGATGGAATCTGCAGAAAGTGAATATATCTTCTCATACAATTTTGTAAACATATATGTCAAATGTAATAATTTCATATTCTAGTTTAAATTTTTTATTTTCAAAAAAAAAAAATCAAATTAAGAGACTCAAAATTAAAACCCACTATTGGAGAGAAAAATTTTAATTAAGATTCTTAAAATTCTTATTCTACTAAAAATACATAATATATTAATTAAAAATTTTAAGAGGCTCAAAAATATAACCCCATTGGGATTGCCCTTAATACTTACTATCAAAGTCAAAGGGCATACATGGTCCAAAAGTCTCCGTTTTAAAATCAAAACAGAGTAGAAAAACTCTTGTCCCTCCTATTTTATGAGAAACAAAGTAAGTATTTCTGTAACGATCTGCTCCCTCGGTACCCGCGGTACATGATATGGTACGTACGCGGTACGGCAATCAGTGCCGAGAAGTGCCGAGAGTGGTACGACAATTAGTGCCGAGAAGTGCCGAGAGCAGTACGACAATTAGTGCCGAGAAGTGCCGAGAGCGGTACGGCAATCAGTGCCGAGAAATACCGAGAGCGGTACGACAATCAGTGCCGAGAGTGGTACGGCAACCAGTGCCGATAAATGCCGATAGCGATACGGTAACCAGTGCCAATACAGATCGAAAGCGGTACGAACCTCGGAACGAGGACAGAACGAATCATGGTCCGTAAAGGACGATGGCCATGGATCGATAGTCATTGGGACTTGGATAAAATAGAGAGTTTGAGACTACTGAAGTAGTGAACAGATGTTTGAACTAAAGAAAAGGAAGTCCTTGGCTTACCTTGTAGATGATGCAAGCATGCAAGTTTCTACATGAAAATGGGAAGATTTCGGTACTTAGTCGGAGTGACAGTCCGAGTGATAGTGGGAGTGAAAGTCCTAGTGATGATGATAGTGATAGTGAAGTAGGACTATCCGGAAATGGTCGCATCAGTGAACGATGGATCGGGCCGATGGACGAGGATGGACCGATTAGATTATGGGCCGATGGGTGGCCCAGGAACTCGGAATCTTGCGGAGATTTAAGCCGACTCACAGGAAAGGAAACCCGAGAGAAATGGAAACTCGCAGAAAAGGCAAATGTTGGGCGGATAAGGATGGATGTGAAAAATATGGAAGTTGGGGGACGATAGGGTTTATCGTTTTGGGGCAACTCAAGGCGGTTTAGTCGACCCTATATAAAGGATAGAACCCTTAGAGAAATTATCTAGAATTCGCATAAGACCTTTTAGCCGCCGAGAGAGAAGAGTTTCCATCAAGCTTGACCGAGAATTTCCTAAGTCTAGATCGAGAGAAGAACGGTAAGTCTTCCTCCACCTTGATCTGTCGATAGTTATGGTTCATACATCGGTGGTTAACGATGTAGCTCTGTCCGTGTAGAAGCGGGGATCAGAATTGGGCATAGGGATCGAGAGATTAATACCGTAGGTCGAAACCGAAGGTGAGTGCGTGACTGTGGCCGAGTTCTATGGTCGATCTCTTGACCGATGGTTATTAGTCTTGATTGCTTGCTTGTCTTGTTAATGTTTATATTGCAATATTTCGGAAGTTGGTCTAAACGATTTGGACAGCTATCCCATGGTTCTTTTGACATGCATGACTTGACTGAACTAACCTATGTTGGATTGAGATTATTGAACTGAGCCTAGTGAGACGGGATGACCGCTCCACTAAGCAAACTTGTTTGCTTACGCCTCCTTTTTATGGACGCAGAAAAAGAAAGGTCTGGTGATCAGGATTTTAGTGGCTGACCAGCTCGTGTGACGGAGGCAAGGGAGAAAGAAGATGGTGGTTTGGGATAGTTTTATTATGGCTTGTTATTTTACGGATTGTATCGTTATCATGCATGAGTGTTAAGGATATTTGAATCTTTAATTTAATGAACGCGTATTTTTAAGTTATGGAACCTGTTATATATGTCCGCTGTTGCAAATTGTTAAACGAACAAGTAGAAAATTAATAGACCCTAAGAAAAAAATTTATCGGCCTGTACAGATTTTTAGGATCGGGATCTTACAATTTCCCTTTATGGACACGCCTCTTTGAGAACCCAATATACAACAACGGTTACAAGTCACATTCCTCCACGAATTAGACTTCAAAAATCTTATATAATAGAAGAAAATTTAGTTTCTATTTTTTTTTTTTTTACATTTGGCATTCTTAATACCCAGTGTCATCTTCTTTTCGCTTAATTATTATCCATGTTTCTAGTTATCCAATTCACATTAATTTACTACATTTTATTTACCATTATTCACATAAATTAATTAATAAATTTTCCATCTCTTTATTTCTCAGTAGTATTTTTCATTCTTCTTTTATTTTGTATTGTCTAACTTAAATTTTGTAAATTAAAGTGGGTTTTGATATTGTAAACTTGAACACTGAAAGTTGATATTTAGTATAGAGACAATTTGCTAATACAATAGCACTTCTAAAATTATAATTTTATTATTATTATCTATGTTCGTTGTTTTAGACAAAAGATATCTTACCTCAGAGATTTATCTTTTGCGTTTTTTTTTTGTTGTTGAAAAATGTCATTGAAAACACTGTTTGAGTGTAAAATAAACTATCTAATGATTAAAATGTTAAGTAAATTATATAAATAATAATATGTTACTTCGAACAACAAAAATAACACAAGTTTTACCAACCTGTTTGTGTTCCATGGTAATTTATAGGTAGGTGTTGTTGGAAACAGATGTCCTCCCGTTCATATGCTGATTGCAGGTGTTATTGACTTCGCAACTTATAATCCATTAGTTAAGGGTGTCAAAAAAAGAACTTATAATTAATTAGTGAAGGGTGTCAAAATAAGTAATCCAATTCAACTTAATTCATTACCTAATGAGTTTTAGACCAAGACCCCATTCCTCCGAAAATAAAGAAAAAGCCGGTTAACCCATGGATATAGATATCACTAAACAATAACAATTTGTTGCAAAAGCTACCAGTTTCTATATAAAGATTACAAATGTAAACATAAAGCTAGATTCTATAAAAAATGTGCTAACCTATTAAAGTTCGTGGAAAAATATAGATCTGAACTATATAATGTTCAATTATATTGATGTGAGACACTAAATGAAAAAATCCTGATGTGAGACACTAAATGAAAAATCAAGCTTAAACTGCTGACACATATATACCATACCATTCGTTAGGATTACAGCTTCACAGAATCACAGACCACACATGTTTCACATGGCTTCTCTGTCCTACTATAGAAACTTGTCATCATAAGGACAGAGAAGCCATGTGATGGTTTGATACCACGTCTTCTTTTGATTTTTTATGTATGGTTTGAATTTTACGTAGAAACTTTCTCAACAGTGACATCAACGGAACATGAAAATATCTCCGACGATAACAAGGACCCTCTTTAATTGTATTAGACCCTAACGAAACCCCACGAAATTGATGGTGTCTTTTTTGGATCTTATCAAGCACTAGGCTAGCCGATAGCTCTATAGATTAAGGGAATCATGCAATTCATTATTAAAAAAAAAACTATAAGTAAACTCATAAAAAAATAAGTTGGTTTTATATTTTCCCGTCAAAGAGGTTGTGATCACAACATTTATCATACATACATAGTTTACCAAATAAAGCTACATTACCTCATAGTTCATATCATACTACTATCCTCTATACAATATTACGGAAGTACATAACATTTTTTCGTAAACTATATAATATTTATATGTTGATTACAAAATAGGTTATAAATTAAATATAGGTTGGTTACAAATAAAGGTTATAGATTAATTTGTCAATTTGTGGACTATATGAATACACTTAAAAATATCCCAATGAATCCTTTTAAAGAGAATATCCCAATGAATTATAGAATTTACAAGAATAAAATCTTTATTATTCCATGTATTGTTACATCATATATATAGCTAGACATAAAAATATACTGTTAGGCATAAAAAAGAATAAAATCTTAGTAATTAATCACATTTAATCGTGATTTCCGAGATCTTATTGTGCAGTTCAAAATAAAATCTTACTCAACATTGTGCTAGATCTCTATTCACTGAAATACATATTCATATATAAAAAAATGACATTGTGCTAGAATATAGCACGGGTTGAAATTTTTTTTGTCTATTTTGTAATTTTTATTCAAAACAAAGTTTTTTTGGATGGAATACTATGCTATGAAATCAATGTTGAATATGACTTACGAAGATAACATCTATTTTGTAAGATATATTCACAAAAATTAAAAAGAAATAAAATAATCACATATACAATGTTTTGAATAAAAGTTACAAAATAAACAAAAGAAATTTCAACGTGTCATATTCTAGTACTATATATACGTGTAAAAATAAAGGTACGTTCTCATTATCTCATACCTCAAACACAATAACCACCATGATTCTTTTCTTAAGTACTCCCCAATTTTCTCTCGTCTCTTTCGCCCTTGCAATCGTTGGTTACATTTTTTGCAGAAAAAAATCGAGTAAATGTGAAGTTAACAGCTCAACCATCCCTGAGCCATTGGGAGCGTTGCCTCTATTCGGCCACCTCCATCTTCTGCGCGGTAAAGAACTCATTTGCAAGAAATTAGCTGCCATGTCCGACAAACTCGGTCCTATCTTTTCACTCAAGTTAGGGTTCTATAAGCTGGTTGTAGCCAGCGACCCAAAAACGGTGAAAGATTGTTTCACCACCAACGACTTGGCTCTAGCAACCAGACCCAATATAGCCTTTGGTCGGTATGTAGGCTACAACAATGCAATTATGGCGCTGGCTCCCTATGGAGAATATTGGCGTGAGTTACGTAAGATTGCCACCGTCCATCTATTCTCAAACCAGAGTATAGAGATGCTTGGCCATGTTCGTTCTTCGGAAGTAAACACGTTCATCAAACACTTATACGAAAAGAGTGGTAGTACGTCCACGGTGAATATTGACATGTTATTCGAGTTTTTGACCTTCAATATAATCCATAGGAAGATGGTCGGGAAGAGGATTGGATTCGGTGAAGTGAAGAGCGAGGAATGGCGTTATAAGGAGGCAATGAAGCGCAGCGAGTACTTAGCTGTGGTTCCTATGATAGGCGACGTTATTCCATGGCTGGGTTGGTTGGATTTCGCAAAAATTTCTCAAATGAAGAGAACGTTTAAGGAGCTTGACGTAGTCATCACCAAGTGGCTCCAAGAACATCTCAAGAAGAGATCAAGAAATGAGAAGGATGGAGAAAGGACAATCATGGATCTACTGCTCGACATCTTACCAGAAGATGTTGTGATATGTGGACATGTACACGATGTCATTGTGAAGGCAACAATTTTGGTAGGCATAGTTTCACCACTCTCGTTAATTAGGATATATGATAATAGTCTCATTTATGACTTAACTCACACATTACTAATTTGGATTTGAAATGAACGTCTACCAACATGAATGTTCTGTTTCTTGTTGTAGGTTCTTACAGTAACAGGATCAGACAGCACATCCATTACTCTAACATGGGCGGTATCGCTGCTACTCAACAATCCAGCTACTTTAAAAGCAGCACAAGAAGAAATTGACAGTTGTGTCGGGAAAGGTAGATGGGTTGAGGAATCTGACATACCAAACCTCAAGTACTTACAAGCTATTGTTAAGGAAACTCACCGGCTTTACCCACCGGCTCCTCTTACAGGTCACAAATCAAGTTTTCTTAATTGCCCCTCTAATTATTACATAACCTTGTTAACCTTGCAAAATCGTAAACCTATTTGGTTATACAAAATGATGAATGCTCAGGAATCCGCGAAGCAAGTGAAGATTGTTTCGTGGGAGGATACCGTGTTGAAAAAGGCACACGCTTGCTCGTCAACATTTGGAAACTTCATAGGGATCCCAAGATTTGGCCTGACCCAAAAATATTTAAGCCTGAGAGGTTCATGGAGGAGAAATCACAATGTGGAAAGAGCGACTTTGAGTACATTCCTTTTAGTTCAGGAAGAAGGTCGTGTCCAGGGATCAATCTTGGTCTGAGAGTTGTTCACATCGTGTTGGCTAAGTTGCTTCAGGGGTTTGAGTTACGCAAAGCATCTGGTGAACCATTAGATATGGCTGAAGGGCCTGGTTTAGCTTTGCCAAAGATTAACCCGGTCGAAGTCGTTGTAATGCCTCGACTCAATCCTGAGTTGTACTGTTCACTCTAAAGTCTAAACCATTTGTGTTACGTGTACTACTAATTATTATGAACTTCTTGTGACCATTCCTTTCTGATTTTACAAATGTATTATATAGTATGGACGGTTTAACGACCAATCAATCAGAGACATATGGTTGTAAATCCCCACGTACACAAATTTATTTATCAACACAATTCTTATTTTAAAAAAAAACTGGATTGTAATGTTTTTTTTACTATATGGTAAATATATGTACTTCACTACAAAAAAAAACTGTATTTGACCTCGTTTATTATTGACTGTAGCGTCATTACTAAAGTAACTTTAAAAAAAAATAACGTCGGCTTAAAAACTGTTTTAAATTTTAAGATTGTACTAGGTTTTAACCGCGGTACTATATTTTTAAAAGTAAAATAAAAATATAATTTTTTAGTAGATTAACTATATATATGACTAATGTTTTTTAAATTTTAAATAGATATCCCTTATATCTATATTATTTAGGTTTACTGGTTTAAAAATTTAGGTTTACCAGTTTAAATTGTTAAATTCAGAATATAACATGTGGTATACCATAATACTGTTTGTTTATTTTACATAATCGTAATTTAATAAACTTAATTAGATATGCATAATATTGCCGATGATATTAACAAAATAATGAACTGATGATTTACTAACAATCAATGAAATAATTTTCAGTTTATAATAATACCCAAATTCATCCCGCTAGATATCCAAACACAATTTTTGTTCTTTGCTTAAGTACAACATGCACGTTTTTCAAAATCCAAATAACGAAAAATGCAAAAAAATACATTACCAAAAATCTAGCTAATCAAGTAAACATTATCTTCAAAATATATTAATTTTAGAATTGTTTACATATGATTCAGAAATAAGTTATGAAATATGATAATTCTTTTTATTTTACATTTTTTTTGCAGATAAAACGGACAACGTAAAGATTTCTTTGGGATTTGCATATACATTTTTATTGTTAGCATTAAATATTGTAATGAAGTAAGGAGATATTTTAGGAAATATTTAGGAATTTTACAAAACAAATATTTAATGAGATATTGTAATTAGTTGTTGATTGATTAAGGAGATATTTTAAGAATTTTTGTTCTGCACAAAATCTTGGTTTTAAATATTTTTGTTCTAGATTTTCACCCGCAGTATACCGCGGAGCAATATTTTCTTGACCGAAAACTTTTAAATTTGAAGTTATAATTGTTTGTTGATTTTATTCAGTGTTTAAAATCATTTAATTGTATTTAGATTGTTAATTTTAGGATTTAATATGTGATTTATTGCATGACATTTTTGTTTACATAAGCGTAATTTAATTAAAAAATTTAATATTCTAATATTGCTGATGTTAATAAAATAATAATAAGATAAACACCAAATTAATAGTATTTATATATATATATATCAACCCAAATCTGTCCTGCTATATAACCATGATATTCAAAACTAAAATTATTCTAAAACAATTCTTTTGGCATAAGCATTTAATTTAGTATTTACTTAAATTACTTTAGTAACCCACAAGATAATTTTTACATTTACATGTTACATTTTTATTTTTAATTTAGTAAATGCATTTAAAACATGAAATTACACACTATAGGATCTGGTAGATCAAATGAACCATCTAAATGTCTTTACGTTGGCGTACATTAGTTTACATAGTCTTACTTTACAGAGTTTACTCTAAGTGAGTTTTATTAACTCTAAGTATATAAGAGCCTTTAATGATAATGGTTAGATAGTGATTCTAATCTATATTAACATTTGAAAAATACTTAGGTTCACTCTTAGGGTGAACATTCTTATTCACTTCTTCCTTTTCAACCAATCAAAATCTTCTATACATTATCTTGTTTAAAAAAGTAAGTTAAAATTAAATTAAAAAGCAAAACAGATTAAAGAAACAAATTTTGTATATTTTTTTTAATGAAAGTTAAATATTGGCTTGGTTTAGATTTACAATTAGAATGAAATGATGTATCGGTTTGGGTTTACAAATAAGATGATGAGGGTTTAGATTTTACAATTCAAACAAAATTATATGTCAGTTTGGGTTTACAAATAAAATGGTTAGGGTTTAGATTTTACAATTAAAAACAAATTATATGTCAGTTTGGGTTTACAAATAAAATGGTTAGGGTTTAGATTTTACAATTAAAAACAAATTATATGTCAGTTTGGGTTTACAAATAAAATGGTTAGGGTTTAGATTTTACAATTAAAAACAAATTATATGTCAGTTTGGGTTTACAAATAAAATGGTTAGGGTTTAGATTTTACAATTAAAAACAAATTATATGTCAGTTTGGGTTTACAAATAAAATGGTTAGGGTTTAGATTTTACAATTAAAAACAAATTATATGTCAGTTTGGGTTTACAAATGAGATGGTTAGAGTTTAGATTTTACAATTAGAACGAAATTATATGTCGATTTGGGTTTACAAATGAGATGGTTAGGGTTTAGATTTTACAATTAGAATGAAATTATATGTTGGTTTAGTTTACAAATAAGATGGTTAGGGTTTAGATTTTAAAATTATAATGAAATTATATATCGGTTTGAGTTTATAAATAAGCGGTTTAAGATTTTAATTTTATAATAATATATACAGATTTTGTTTCCTTATTTTATAAGGAGGTGAATGAATATGTTCTTAAATGTATTATGACATGTCATATTCTCATTGGCTAAAATAAGTAGAAGTTAACAAAGGGGTTCACCTTAGGAGTGAACCCAAGAGTTGTTCTTAACATTTTCACAGCAATTTTTTGAAAAAAAACTTTGGAGTTCTAAACAAAAAATCCTATGTCATTGGCAATTATTATGCTTTCACATATTTAGCAACAAAAAATCAAGTCAACCATTTTCCTTTATCAGAACCCTATAAATCAGTTTGAAATCAATTTTGTATATGCATCATTATTACTCACCACATCCAATTCCGAAATTAATTTTCTCCTTAAATCTCTATATGCAAAACCAAAAAAAAGAAACAAATTAAAGTCTCAAAAAATATGAACAGATAAATTTGGTATATTCCTAATAATCAGAAATTTTGCGAATATTTAATTCCTAATTAGTAGCATTAACCGTCAAATCTATTCGTGCAAAAGTTAAAATGTTCAACCTAATTAGATCCTATAAATTACCTAGCCCCTTATTGCAAGTTAGCATCACCAACAATATCAAACATACGGCTTAATTGTTTTGTCAAACACCCTTTCTCTTCACATTTAGCATCTTGTATATTGTTTTACTCATGACTAACCACCATCTGTATTCTCATGTTTATATTTTTCGTTAACTAATATGCATTATATGCTAATTATTTTGTTGATATATTAGATACATATAATTCAATATCACCCACTTATAAACAACTTTTGATAGAATTTTTAAATTTCTCTTTTATTATCATTTTTATATTATTAACTAATTTTTTACAGCATGTTACTGTTTAAAATATGTTATCCAATGGGGAAAGAGAAAGACATTTGAGCTCTATAATACATACATGTCGATACTAATCAAGTCTATATGAGATTCTTATGCATTTTTTTTTTCAAAAGACAACAAAATAACTAATGTCACCAAGGGAAAAACTAACACATGTTTTTGACAGTAACATTATCTTTTCTAAAATAATATTTTTTATATTTCGCTTGGTTTGTTATTTTTAATATATTTTAACATCATTTAAAAAATTTCAAAGTATGATTATTGATATAATTAGAATTACTAAAAACTTAAAATATTATGTGTATATGTGAACTTATAAATGTTAAACATGTTATAAAACGGGGTTATATTGCAGAATGTATTATAAGGTTAGACGATTTACATTAATATTAGTATAAATTTTAAAAATAGCATTAATCCCACGCTTGAACACGGGTTAAATCTTCATCTTATTTGTTTTGTTAAAGTTGATTTATTATGATTATATAAAACAAATTGTACCATGTGTAAAATTCTAGAATTGATAATAAAAAAAAATTACAATTTTAAACATTAAACAAAACAAACAATATTAACAAAAAAAAAACAAATGTAAAAATTTAAAATTTTAGCTACATAAAATCTAGTTGTTTAGGAAAGTTGCGATTAGGTGGGGGATTAATTGTTTAAAAAATCGGGAAGCTAATAACATAAGAATTGTCAATCCAAAAAACATAAAATATGATAAATATTTTGTTATTCTTAAAAGTAATAGTTTGATGCTAATGGACTTGGGCCTTTATAAGAGAGAGAAATATAATCAAATTATATTTATAAATTAAAATAAAAAAATATTTAATGCTAATTGTATGATTTTAAATAGGTTTGATTCAAGTTGCATGGAAACGGAAACGGATACGCGGAAACGAAACGTTTCGAAAACGGGTAACGGTTTTTTTCAAAAATTAGGAAATAGAAACGTTTTGGAAACGTATGTACATATACATATACATATATATATATATATATATAATAAAACACCAAACATAAAAACCATATCAAAAAGTTTCAATAAATAAAACTTCAAATATAAATATTAAATAGTTGAATTAAAACACTAATAATATTATATATTTATATCTATAATGAAGTTTTATATTTTAAAAATATTTATTTATTAAGTTTCAAATTAAAAAAGAAGTTTTCGTCGTGTTTCCAAAACGGAAATGTAGTTTACATCGTGTTTCCAAACAGAAATTTCTAGGAATCGTGTTTTTGTGCCTTGTTTCCAAGTTTCCACGAGTTTCTGTTTCCGAAACATTTCGGAAACGGGAAACACACCTCGAAAAGAGTTTCTATGCAACATAGGGTTTGACCTTGCGGATTTATTTCATAAATGTCTCCAAAAATGTATATATAGATGACGTTAAAAAGCGACGTATACTTTTACATCAGATAAGTTGCGTCGGTTTTATTATCTGCTTTTGTAACACTGCTCTGACCTGAAATCATATCCAAATTCTAAAATTAGATATTCATAGTACATTATAATGAAAAGATGTAGATGTTGGTCGTTTGATACAATATATGGTTTTTTGAAACCGACGTTACCATAGATGTTAACACATTTATTTTTTGATACAATAGATGTTGCTTTATGAAGAATGTCAAATGCTGCTTGATGAATTATGTTGTTAAGCTCTATATCTCCACCATTTTCATTTACCTGTAAAAATTATGAAATGTGTTACCTACATGTCTCTTCTTCCATAATACAATTCCAGTTACAAAATGGAGTCAAGCAAATACACTAGAGCTTTAAGAGATGAACTTCATAAAGTTTTTTTTTTTTTTGGACAAACAAGCATTTCATTAAACTAAAACCTCAAAGACGGATATTCATACAAATTACAAGCAAAAGAGTACATGAAAGGTAAAGATAGAGACAATGTAGTGCTTACCCTAGTGGGTAAATTATATGCTACAGCCATAAGGGGGTTTTTTTAATTACTTAAGGTCAAACAGAAAATCAGTTTCCACCTTTTAGCCACCAGCTAAATTTTAGACAAATATACCCTTAAACCAAATCATATACCCTTAAGTCAGTTTAGTTAGCTACAGTATTTTTACTTTGCTGTTAAATAAAAAAAAATACAGGAGAGAGAAGAATATAAAAAAATTTATTTTCTTTTGTTTTCTATTTTTTCTCTTTAAACTTTTCTAATAAATTTTGTTTTTTTTTTGTAATTTAAGTACATTTTAATTTTCTCTATCTTTTAAGTTCCATTTTTCTATGTTTTTAAATTATATATCTATATTTTTAATTCTTAATCTTGTTGTTTAAAACAGTTTTAAATATTATCATTACCATGTACGCACATAGTTATGATTTTTGTTCATATGTACGTACACATAAAAATAATTTGTATACATGTTAACATTTTTATATGTTTGTTTACAAATAAAACATTCAAAACATGTACATCACGAGTTATTTTAATGTACGTACATATGAACACACAAGTTGTTTACAAACAAGACATTCAAAACATGTACGTACACGTTCAATCTTGTGATGACAATCATCATTAAAGTGAACTATGTCATTCAATCTTGTTTGAGACTAATTAGGGAGATAAGTGAAACAATAACACATAAATATATGTATAACTAAAAGGTGCAATATCACATTCTCTCACCATATTCTCACAATTACAAATAAGCCCACCGTTGAACATAGTCATAGAGGTGTCAAACCCACCGTTGAACATAGTTATAGAAGTGTCAAAAATATAAGCTATGCATGTTGCAGTATGGTGTACGTACATAAGTTTTTTTGTTTAATGTATGTTGTAGTTTGGTGTACGTACATAACGTTCTTTTGCTTAGTGTACGTCCATAAATCCGTTTTAATGAAGGACAATATTGTAATTTTTTAGTCATCTTCAACTTATCTTCTTCTGCAACCCTAGCTAATATTGTCGTTTTTGTTCACCGGAAATTTTCTCCTGTTCTTCTTCTCACCAGAGTTCTACACACCCATACAGAAATTTCCTCCTCTTTTCCTCACCGGATTTCTACACACCAAAACTCACCAAAAATTTCCTCCACTTCTTCTTCTCGCTGGAATTATACACACTCAAACTCATTGAATCTTCTAACACATCCAAACACACCGGAATTGTACACATTCAACTCGCCGGAATTTTACACACCTAAACTCGCCGGAATTTTACACACCCAAACTCGCCAAATTAAGTAGCCTAACTATTAATTTTACCCAAGTTCCCTAATTTTTACTTGGTGAGATGGTGAACTTCATGTTCTTTTCTCTCTATTTCTAGTTTTCTTAAGGATTAATTACACCCAATATTTGATTATTTTTGTTGTATAGAAACTAAACAATTAAAATGGTCTGCTAACTAAACTAAAAACTGGTTATCTACTTATAAGGGCATTTTTGTTAGTTTTTGGTTAGTGACTATTTCATGAAAAATCCATATGAGTATATGACTTTGTCATTTGGTGAAAGAAAATGTTTACTTAGGGTGATATGTGAAAATTTCTTTTATAAAAAGGGCACTTGCCCACAGCCACATTTTATATGTTTGTTTTTTAGGCACTTGCCCTTTATAAAAATGACATACAAAAAGAGGTATTTTTGAAAAATCCCTTGATTTTTAGGCCATATTATTAAAAATATTTTGTTGATTTAGTAGGTTTAAGTTGTTTTACATATGTATTTTGCTTGAAATATTCATGTCATTAACTCATTATATACATTGAGACCCTTAATTTTGTATTGCCGCTCATTTATTCTCTTACGTTATATTTAGGTTTAGTTAAAAATTATGATTTAACTAAATTAATTAGGCCACATCTTTTTTACTGGATAGAGACTCCATGAATCTTCCCAAGAGATGCAACAACTTTGACGAAAGGATGGAAGATATGATGAACTTCATAAAGTTTTGTTAATAGAAAGATGAGATTTTAGATAAATGATAAAAAAAAAAAGAACTAATTGGTAACCGGCGCAAATGATTGAGACGGTTTCTTAAGTGACGCAAAAGTACTTCTCTAGTTAAAAGTGTAACGTCGATTTACTAATTGATTTTAATATACCAAGGTTAATCGGCGTGTTTTAAGAGATTCACTAGTAAATTACACAACTTACAACCGTACATAGTGGAGAATAAACCGACTCAAAAAAATTATTATGAATAAAATTAGAGAATTTATTATAAATACCTTTTTTAATATATCTCTTTTCAAAAATATCCTTTTTGAAATTTTTTTTTTTATCCTCTTTTACACAATTACAATATGTTAAATTAATACTTAAAATTGAAATTATTATTTAAGATCTAAAATTTGTTTATATATATATATATATATATATATATTTTAATTCAAATTTGCTTTTATTTGATATAAAAATATGTTTTACTCAGAAATATTTAATCTTGGCAGAAATTTTTTTGATAAAATATAATTGTTTATGGCAATATGACTTATTGTGATTCTAGAAATCAAATCCATATCTTTTATCTTTCACAATATTTTTTACAGAAATAAAAATTAAGAAAATTTATAAGTATTTAACAATATTTAGTTGTCTCCAATTAACAACAAAGATGTAATACAAAAATGAAATTATGCTGGTGAAACAATATATTAAACTTCTTTATAAAACAACAAAGTGAATGTGTTATTCTAGTTAATCAGTTCTCTTGTATTATTAAAATATTTTCATCGCAATTTATATTACACTAGGATTTACTCCGTGGTATACCACGGGTCAATTATTTTTAAAGTTTGTTTATATATAATTTAAATGATTTTGTATTATAGGTAAATAGAGTTTATTTGATTTCGAGTATGAATGTTATAGTGTTATATATATATTTTATAATTGTTTTATTTGAATACTTAGTTGTATGTGTTATTGAAATTGGGAAAAATTATAGAGAAGGTAAAATATCAAAAATGTTGGATTTTTCTGGTATATTAAAACAAAACACAGGGTAAATTGATATAAAGTAGTGTTTATTTTAAATTCTTTAGTCCAACTTTAAAATTTTTGTTTGAATTTGGTACATAAATGTGAAGTTTGCATAGTTTTATAATTTAATATAATGTGGATAAATTTATTTTTTAATGTATTTTAGATTTTTTATTTTAGAAACATTTGTAATCGTATAACATTTGCATAGTTTTATACTATAACTTTTTATTTTCGGATTGGGCTTCGTAATGGTTTGGGCTGTATTCATTTTTTTTTGGTTGAGTTTGTAAGTTTCCTTATGTTTTATACTTGTGTTAAATTTACTTATGTTAATTCCTGAATCATGCTATTTGTTTACATCAAAGAAAGCAAAAGCATGTTCCTTTTCTTTTAAATAACGTTAATCAAGAAGTTTCAAAATTTGTGATTTGAGAGTTGTTAATTACAATTTGGTAACCTAAAAACCTCAATTTGTGTGGGAATTTCAATTTCGACTCGATCATAGATGGCGTTTAGATTCAGCTTTGAATCATTTTCTATTTAATCTATATGTTTCCTAAACTAACTCTTTGTTTAGGCATTTCCTGCAATAACTTTATATAAACTTTTTTCTACTATTAGTTAGATATAAAATATTGCGAGCAGATGCAAAAGAACATTATTCTAAATTCACTTTGTTCATGCTTTGTAGATGTCACTTGTATATAGAAACACTTCAAGGAAATGGAGATGGAGTATTTTTCCTGACGAAGGTTCTTTTTTATCATCTTACTTGATTTATAGCGGAATATTATACGCATTGTGTTTCTTGCAAGAATGGTGATAGAAGGGTGAGGCCATCATAGGGAGTCTTTATATCATTAAGAATTGAAATTATAAAAAAAAATCAATGGAGTGTATTAAAAGTAAACCAATATTAACGAACAAATGAAAGTAAACTTACGACTTAGTTTTCACATCAACTAAGGGTTGTATTGAATTTGATATTTTAGGAGATTTTGGAGTATTCTTAAATCTACTGTTATTTAATTGGTGATTTTTAAAAATCACCTGAAATCCTCTGTTATTGGATGTGAAATTTATAAAAATCATTTATAATCTCTTGTTATTCAATCAATAATTTATAATTCTCATCTCAAATCTACTGTTATTTAAAAAATCACAATTATTTTTAAAAAAGCTACTGAGTGGGATTGTAAGAAATTTTTCTATCATTTTTAGTTAAAGCATATGACTTGCAAAATCACACTTTTGAAGGTGAAACTTTGGAAAAACAATTTCTTTTAAAAGAGATTGACACATACTTGAAATTTTTTAATAAGAGCAACTCTCTTTCTCACTCTTCTCTCTTCGCTGGAAAACACAGAAAAAAAAAAGCAACTCTCTGATTCGCTGGAAAACACAAAAAAAAAAAGCATAATAAAAAGAAAAAAAAACAAGAAGCGAAGAAGAAGCAAAGAAGCACTGATAAATCTCTGCAACTCAACAAATTCGTTAGCTATGGCATCTTTGTCTTCGTTAGTCTCCAAATCGGACGGTGAATTGGATGAACTGCTCGTTCCTCTTACCATATCTTCTCTGCCTTCTCAATCTCCCCTTCTTCGTAACAAGGCAAGTTTGAGATTTACAACTAATTTCAAATTATAGAGTTATACAAAGGTTTGGTTCATCTTATTTGTTTTGTTGTTGGGTTTTCTTTTGCTTTTTGATATGGTGGAAATGAGAGGAAAGTATTTTGGAAATGCATACAGGGGAGATCCAGGAGTGCCACATGCTGAACGTATTTTGGTGTTTCGTGTTTGGTCTCTCTCTCTCTCTCTCTCAATGTTTTTTTTTTTTTTTT
>NC_025685.1:13734291-13755795 GCF_000633955.1 Camelina sativa | reverse complement strand
TTTTTTTTTTTTTTGAATCTTCTCTCTCTCTCAATGTTGTACATGTGTTTAGGGTTCCGAAATTGGTTTCTAGTTCATGTGTTTGGTTCTTCCTGTGATTTGCTTTAGCGAGAATTAAGTTTCAGTATAGCCCTTTGATGCTTTTATGTTTGATTGTTTAAATTCTTCTGTTGGTGCTAGATTAGATTGGTTACAGCGTAATGTTAGAAGATTGTTATCATAGGCATTGCTAAAAAACCTCCGGTTTCATGTCATCTAAGTTGAGGGAGTGTTTTGTCATAGGAAGACTTGTACCTTTGATTTTACTGTTTTGTTTTAATAGGAACGGGAGGAAATAACATATGAAGAACGCTGGAGAATGCTGCATATAGTGCTAGTCTTAAATGTTCTATGTGGAGAACAATATCTGGTGATCTACACTATTATAAAACGTAAGAGAAGACCATTGGCAGCTTTGTTAGTGATTTCACTTGGATAGATGACAATTTTAAAAATCTATAAGCTTGTTCATATTAGTACTCGCTATCATCTCCAAGACTTTAGGGGACAAGGAAAAGATCCTGCAAATGCAAATGAGTTGTTTAACCATCACACTCTAGCTTAATAGAGAGAATTGTTCTTTAAATAAGGAAACAAAATCTGTATACATTAATATAAAATTAAAAACTTAAACCGCTTATTTATAAACCCAAACCAATATATAATTTCATTCTAATTGTAAAATCTAAACCCTAACCATCTCATTTGTAAACCCAAACCGATATATAATTTCATTCTAATTGTAAAATCTGAACCCTAACCATCTCATTTGTAAACCCAAACCGATATATAATTTCGTTCTAATTGTAAAATCTAAACCCTAACCATCTCATTTGTAAACCCAAACCGACATATAATTTCGTTTTAATTGTAAAATCTAAACCTTAACCACTTCATTTGTAAACCCAAACCGACATATAATTTCGTTTTAATTGTAAAATCTAAACCCTAACCACTTCATTTGTAAACCCAAACCGACATATAATTTTGTTTGAATTGTAAAATCTAAACTCTAGTCACCTTATTTGTAAATCCAAACCGATACATCATTCATTCTAATTGTAAAATCTAAACCAAGTCAATATTTAGCTTTCCTTAAAAAAAAATATACAGAATTTGTTTCCTTAATCTGTTTTGCTTTTTAATTTTATTTTGATTTCTTTTTTTTTAATAAAATAATGAATAGAAGATTCTGATTGGTTGAAGAGGAAGAAGTGAACAAGAAGGTTCACTCATAAGTATTTTTCTTATAAATATTACCATTTTGAATTCAATTCACAAAGATCATGTAATGCGAGAATAGTTCGCAACAAGATGTCTCTATATATGTAAGTATGTAACTAGATTAATACCCGTGCTAGAGCACGGGTTGAAAATCATTTTATTTATATGGTAATTTTTATATAAAATATAATTTATGTGATTGTTTTTAAAAGTTTTTTTGGATAAACCTTTATTCAATAAAATCATATGATAAATATGATAGCTTGAAAAAACACACCTATTTTGTAAGTTTTAAACACACCTATAGGTGTCTTTAAAAACAAAATTGGTGCTTTAGCACGGGTTCTAATCTTAGCTCTAATACACCATGAATTTTTGTAGGGCTTAAAACGGTTTTGCATTGTAAACTGAGAAACTATTGTCATTTTTATATTTTTATGAATATGTATTCTGGTGAAATGAGATTTGCATGTTTTATATTGAAAGTTTAGAAGATTGTCGTTAAGATTTGATTTTTAATTTCAGAATAAGATCTTGGAGATGTGATCATCTTGTGTAGATTTTATTCTTTTTTTATGCTTCAGAGTATCTTTTTATTCTCTTTTAAAAACATATTAACAATGTTGTATAGCAATCAAATCTGCCGAAAATAAATTTGTAAGATTGTGATTTTAGATGTTTGGAAAGAATGTGGTGTAGCTTACAAATCTTCCGAAAATAAAGTTTGTACGGGATAATACAAATTCATTTAACAGTTTGGAATATATTCTCTAGCATGATTTTCGGAAACAATTAAGGTTGTAACCAGTTATTATTTTGTAACTAATTAATATATCATTTAATCTATAACCTATTTATAATTAACTTATAAAAATAATAAAGTCTACAAAATAATATTGTGTGTACTTTATTATATAGGGGATGTTTTCTCTTATAACTTATAGATTATAAGCTAAGTTTCTATTTCGGTTATCAGCTTTTTGATTATTTTTTAAACGGATGCATCTAATTTAGACATGGTTTTTTATTAATATAATTTAAGAGTTATACAAAAGTTAAAGATATTTTTTTAAAACGAGGGAGTAAGTTTTGATGACCCTTGTTAGTTTTGGTGAAACTAGATTACAAACACATACAAATAAAAAAAAATCCCAAACTATGTTACTTTTTCAATTTTGGGTAACATGTTTTTTTTTTGGGTGTTTCTCTTTCGTAGTTTTTTTTATCGACAATCTTCCTCTTTTCGAATAGAGCCGAAGTCAGTACTTTACAACTGTTTACTTTTACCAGTAAACATCTTTGTATTTGTTAGTATAAAGACCTAGGCCTCGAGACAACAGAAAACTTTTGTACCAAAAAAAAACTCAAAACTCCATCAAACAATTCGAAAGAATCAAATTTATTTAAAGAAAACTTCCTCTAAAACAATGGAATCCCAAAAAAGAATCTCCAAAAACCGTGTTTCATATCCTTAACTTAGAATCAGACGTTTTTTTTTTCAAATATGGATTAGCTAAAACTAGCGTCTCCTCTAACCTCTATATGTACCCATATCCACACATCTCACTTTTAAACAATAATCACCAACGGGAGGAAAATAAAAAGGAACAACAAAAATGAAGACATGTATGATAATCTTGTTGGTGATTTTTAGCATCTTGATTGCAGGAGGAGTTGAGGCTAACGGAACCAAGAGGAAATATCTGAATCTCAACCCATGTTCACGTCCTAATCCTCCACCAGGATGTCATCCTCACCATTCCCACCACAAACCCCGTGCCCCGGTTCACAAATATAGCCGTGGCTGCACCAAAATCAACCGATGCCGCCGACATCCGTAATGGCTGTCCTAAGCATGAGATCTAATGACATGTTTTACCTAACATATGCCACCACATAAGTCATATTATGTATGGCGTTGTATGTGTTTCAAAACATTTCACAGGATTAATCTTCAGTATTGGCGGTGACATGCTCACGGGGGTTTAATTTGAACTTTAATACATCCATGTGTCATATAGTAACAATTTTTTTTTTACGAAGCCAAATAATAATTTGGTATATACAATATATATCTATATATATATATATATTTTTTATTTAACAAAAATATGTAATGGTCTATTCCCACCCAAAAATATATATATATGTAATGGTCTACTATAACGAGGTATAAATTATTTGATATATTTTGTCTTCTTTTATTATTGAATCGAAATGTCTATTCTACATAGGTATTATTAGGTCGTTCTTAATAAAAAAGAACCCAAAATTCACAACATGAAGCTATTAATTAGAGACATAAGATTTTGTTTATTCTCATCTTCCAACTCAAGCATCAAATCTGTTAAAAAGCAATGAAAAGCTAATCATCTTTTTCTAAATTCATAAGCTAAGACTGGGTCTACTATAATTCAAAAGTATAAATTCAAGCTAATTCAGGTATACTGTGTATGTAACACCCGTGTAATAGTTTTTAACAATGAGTTTTATAACAAAAATGTATTGGCTCGCCTTTAAAAATTTTGAGTTTTTTTTTGAATAAAACCAAAACGGAACAAAGCAAAAATTGTATTAAACCGAACCGAAATACAGTTTTAACCGTAAATCAAGAAGGCTAAAAATCAGATACAGCTTAAATTAGCTTGAATTCATTGAATTTGACATTTTAGGAGATTGGTGGAATATTAATATTTTTTTTTAGAATTTAAAGACATTTGAGTGTAGTTTTAGGTGATTTGGTTATTTGTAAAGATTTTTAAAAGAACGTGATTTGGTAGAATTTTATGATTAAACTTTGGGTGATTTTAAGATATTTTCAAATAAAATAAAAAGAGATCAAGTCTTTCTTTCTATTTCAACGTCGTGACTTGTATTATGCTTGGAAGAGACGAGAGAATGTACAAGCTTAGTAATCCCACCAAGATGATCCATCATCCAAGCCTATATATCTAGTCCAAAAGCTGGCATCGTTGTCAAGACACCATTGACACCATTTCAAGAGAGCTCCCCTACTACTACTAGCTACATCAACTCTCAGTAAAGTAATTCAAAATTAAATTTTTAAAAGAAGTCAAAAATGTGACCTTAGAAACTTGAATATATTTATGGAATTGAAATCTCCCTTTGAAGCAGGTCAATACCAGCATTCCTCACGGTACCAAGATCATCATCACTATTTACTCATCTTCTCAAGCCAAGCATGACCATCCGGTTGAAGCATGAACACGGGCATGACGTGTCCCGTTGGCTCATCACACCTAGCATCATCCAACGCCTCGACAATAAGCTTCCCATGTGCATCTTCACACAAACGACCAACGAAGTAACTAAGTAAGTCGGATACATAAGCTTAGCTCTCCACACGCCTTCTGGTTCGCGCTTTTTTCTTCGGCGAGCATTTGCCTTGTCTTGGCCGAGATCATTTCCCCTTTCTTGGGCAACCTCTCGATCTTCACATATATGTCGGCTTGCACAGGTCGTACAACCACCAGAGGTGGTGCATGAGAGTCGACGACTAATTTAATTAGGGTTCTGATTCGCGGATGAATCAACGACATCAACAAGATTGAGCAACAACATCTTTGAGCTGCATGTTATCTAGCTATGATCAACTGGATTGGCTCCTATAAACAAATTTGAGATTTTTTGATAGAGCAAATCATCTTTTTGAAAGTAATAAGTATATATAATGGAAGAAAGAGAAATGGGTCTGAAAAAGACGGAGCCGAGAGCCCATTCGAATCTATGGCCTCAAACGAAGTCTAGGAGGGTTGATTCCAGCATAGGCAAGTCTTGGAGAAGAAGAAGACTTGCCTCTGCCGTAATCAATCCTCCTAGACTTCGTTTGAGGCCACAGATTCCAATGGGCTCCTGGATCTGTCTTTTTCAAACTCATTTCTTTTTCTCTGCTTATACTTATTACTTACAAAAAGATGATTTACTCTATCATTTTTTCTTCACCTTATGTATTTGAGAGAGAGAGACACACATACAGAGAGAAAGTGAGAAAGAGAGAGAGAGTACTTGCGAACGCAAGTTGCAGAGATGGAGGCAAAGTTTCTACAACTGATTACCTTTCAGACTCCCTTCTTTTTTCTCTTTAAATCCTTTTTTTATCTTCGAGGGTGTGATTTTGTGAATCATATTTTTCTACTAGAAATAGGAAAGAAATCTCCTAGAATCACTTTCAATAACTTTTTAAAAAGTTTATTTTGAATAACATAGGATATGAAATGAGATTTCTATCATTGATTAAATAACAAGAGATTTGATTATTATAAATTTCTAATTTTAAATGATTTCTGTATATTTCTGATTTAATAACACAAGATTTTAGAAGATTTTTAAAAATTATCAATTAAATAACAAGGAATTTTAATACTACAAAATCTTTTAAATATCAAGTTCGATACACTGTCCTAAGTTGTATTGATCTTTTTGCTTCAATCTTGAACCGGAGTTTTTATTATACAGTAAAACCTCTATAAATTAATAAGGTCGGAACCACGAAATTTTATTCATTTATAGAGGTTTTAATTTATCGATAAATTAATAATTATTAATTTATCGATAAAATAATAAAATATTAATTTATGAAGAGATTTTTTCAATTTCATATTTTTGACCATTTTTTTATTAAAAATAAAATACTTTGTTATAATTCACACTTTTATTAAATTATCTTAATTTATAATTTTGGCTATCGTAATATGATGGATGTCAATAGTTTACTTGATTATCCAGGTGAAAATGATAAATGTTTAGAAGTTCAATGTTTAGAATAAATCGTTGTTACTATCCTTCATGATGAAGTCCAAGA
The DNA here is from genome assembly GCF_000633955.1 of Camelina sativa. Lineage (NCBI taxonomy): Eukaryota > Viridiplantae > Streptophyta > Magnoliopsida > Brassicales > Brassicaceae > Camelina > Camelina sativa. The sequence continues at coordinate 13,749,710 of NC_025685.1, read as the reverse complement.
AGATATTGCGGTATCTTTAGAACCAATGATTTGTAAGGAAGCAACTATCGCGTCTAGTATGATCCACAATTTTTTGATGCAATGAGAAAGATTATAGATGAGCTCAAACAAGAATGCAAATTCGAGAATAAGCAAACAACAATAGTCATATTTCACTAAATTTTGATATATATATATATATATTTACTTTATATCATTATTAATTTATGATATTTATGGGATCATATTTTTACATAGGATTTCAAAAAAAAGTATTATGTTATTATTTTATCGAATTATGTCATTTTTTACACTGGTCCAACTTGGGACTAGAAAATTTTATTAATTTATAGTAAGTATTAATTTATAGAGGTTCTACTATAGAGATTTTGAGAGACGTGTCGGCATATTTTATGAAAGAAAAAAAAAGTCTATCTAAACCCTTAATTGTACCATTACATAATTTACACATTTACGTAAAATCGATCTCTGAGTATCCAATAATCAAAAGAAAATAAACCTCTTTTTTTTTTTTCTGGTCCACGATTCTGATTTTGGCCTCCCAAATGATTCAGATAATCTTACAAAACGGGCAATAAAATTAGTCAAAATACATAACTTAATTTCCTAATAATAAGGCCTTCATAACCCAAAGATTTGCATTTCAGATTTGTTACCAAAGAAATTAAAGAACCATCACCCACTCGTGTCTCAACTTTATTCGTTGATCAGATCAGAAGAAATATATATATACAATCACCACGTCATCGACCGCATGCCCTCGTCGTGTCTCCGCTTACTCAACAAAACGTATCCTTAACTTTCACGGACGTCGCATAAAAGCTCTGACAAAACACACAACACAACCGAGGGAGAGAGATTTGTAATAATCGAAAAAAAAAACAAAAATCATGGGGAAGACGAGAGGTGTATCCGCCGTGAACGTGGTTTTCGGGTGGCTAAGAAAACAATCGAACAAGGTTAAGATAGCTTTAGGAATTACCATCTCTTTGATCCTCGTCGTGCTTTTGAAATTCACCGTTCATAATGACAATCACTTTTTTATCGCATCCGAGCTCATCCACGCCACCGGAATCTTGATCCTCATCTACAAACTCGCCAAAAGACTTGCTCCGGTAATCTCTATAATCAATCTCTATCGTTTTATCATAAAGAGTCTATGTCATTTATATTGTCACAATGTTGTGGAATCTTATAAGCTTTTTTTTGGTTTGGCTAGTGAACATTTATGTTTATATTGTGTCAATAATGTTGTGGAATCATATACGTTCGTATTGGTTTTGGCTGATAACAAAATTGTGATTAATTAGGTCTTTCTTTAAAGTCTCAAGAAGTGACAGCAATATTTCTTGCTGTGAGATTGATATGTAGCATAAACTTCGAAGGTGATATCCATACAGTACTCGATTTCGCCACCTTGGCTTCGACGTTATGGGTCATTTATATGATTCGATACAAGCTGAAAGCATCTTACACCAAGACTCTCGACAATTGCCACAATTACTATGTGGTAATGCTTTGATTTAAAGAGTGTGAAAATGTTGTTTGTTATTCGATTCTCTCTAGATGATTTCGTAATATATGTTTCTCGCTTTTAATGTCTGCCTACCAGCTTGTACCATCGGCTATCCTTGCTTTTGTTATTCACCCGAGTACGAGTTATCCTTACGTCCACCGTATCTTGTGGGCGTTTTGCGTTTACACGGAATCTGTCTCTGTTCTGCCTCAGCTTCGATTGATGCAAAATGCTCAGGTCAGATGCTTTTGACATATCTATGTATGTTTTAATTGTTTTTGATCAATGTATAGTTAGCAGTTTAACCAATTATAATGGTCTTGTGGCTGAGTATTAACTTCGTCACGTTGGTTGATAGATCGAGTTACACTCAGTTCACTTCTATGTTGGCCATTGTAGACGTTTTAAGTGGCAAGAAAATTTGGTTTCTTGCAAGCCTCGGATTAGTCTAGACTTTAGGCCAATGTAGACATTTTAAGTGGTAACAAAACCTTGTTTTCTACAAGTCTCTCGGGATTTAGTTCCAAAACTTATCCGTTTATAAAAATATCAAGCTTAACATTTTCTAGAACAATCATTTCAGATCATAGAGCCTTTCACAGCTCATTACGTTTTCGCTTTAGGAATCGCTAGATTCTTGGCATGCGCTCATTGGCTTATCCAGGTAAACTTCTTTTTTTTTTTTTTTTTCCCTTAAATCTATAATTAAGCTTTCGTGCCTAATCAAGTTTCTAGAGAGACTAATGTGGTCTGAAAAATGTAGGTCTTTGAGACTCGAGGACATTACCTATGGCTGATTGGAGCTGGTTACTTTTGGTTCCCGGCAGCTCTAATAGCTGAGATCGTTCAAACCTTCATCCTTGCCGACTTCTGCTACTATTATGTCAAAAGGTAATCGATTCGATCGTGCAAAAACTATCAAAGTCGTCTTTGGCAATGTCCTTGATGTGGATCTTAATATACTCTTTATTATTATATGTTTGCAGTGTTATGGAAGGTCAGCTTGTACTGAAGATGCCGGTTTAGATATATAACTTACAAATGAACAGAAAACATTTTGTTTGTTTTAATTTTTCAACTTAAGCTTACCCTTTAAGCCAAAGTAGATGCTCAAGAAAATAACCTAGAAAGGTTTCTTTCTTCCATTTCATGCTTTTTTTGTTTGTTTAAGAATCTTTTAGATAAGTTAATCATGGAGATGGGAGTACACCAAAATGGTCTTTTCTTTCAAAACTATCTTTTACTCACATTTGTGAAGAGTGTGGAGTGTAAAGTCGAATATTAGTTGAGATTGTACAACGACGTTTTAACCACCAGATTAATGATCTTTGACAACAACAACAAAAACAAAAAAGCAAAAAATTGATTTAACCTCGTCAAAACAAAAGAAAAACTAGTTTTAAAAATATTAAATATGTACGCATTTATTTTTCAAAATGTCAAATATTTCAACAAAATACAAAATACAGTAAAATCTCTATAAATTAAAAAAAAATCTCAACCAAAAAAATATCAATACTATAATATATTATTAATATATTCTGAAATCTGATTTAGGATTAAAAAATTTATTAATGTATTATCGAGGTAATTTATCAAGTTAATTTTAAGATATATATTTTTTCTTACTTTAACTTACAAATAAGTGAATGACCCAAAAAAAAATAAAAAAAACATGGGGAGGAAGAAGAATTATCTGGTACGCACAAGTAGCCAAAGTACAAAACTAACAAAATACATAAACTCTACAAAAGCCACTTTTTTTATTTTTTTCTACAGCTTTTTTTTTTTTTGTTCTCACGTCGCTCCCTCTCTCTCTCTCTCTCTCGTTTTAGATTCAGCTGTAAAACCCTAAGTAGAGCGCCATAGCCAAGCGAGCTTCCTCTGTGAGAGAGAGAAGCGAACAAGAAGATCCTCGCTCGATTTTTTCCCGGTTAATCGTCAGTTTTTTTTTTCTTCTTCAAGGTAAACTCTATTTTTCCTTCTCTGGCCTTCTGTTTCTTCACCGGAAACTTCTCCGAGCAGTGTCGCACTTCTCCACTCTGTTCTTTTACTTGATCGATTTTGATTCTACACTGTTTTAGTGCTTAGATCGGTTCTTTGTTTACTCGGATTTGTGCTTTGCTTTGCTTTGCTTTGTATCTTCGCATTTAGTGGTTTAGCCCCAGTTGTAGCGAACTGATAACAAAGACGATGTGGATCTTAATTGAATTTTGTATCTAGATCAGAGATCTCTCTTGTATCAGTTTTTGTTTTGCGTCTTTAGAAGATGAGATTGAAATGGAGTTACTGATTTGTAAGGTGGTGATTTTGATTTTGATTGCAGGGGAAAAAAAAAAGTAGGCTATGGCGATGTTAGGGGCACCGCAAGTTCCAACACCTGCTTGTACTCCAGATATTGTATGATTTAGTTTTTTAATTAGCAGATGCAATTGTGTTACCTTGTGTTGTTTTTATGAAATGTTTCAGTTACCTAGAAGTACATTGTTGTTTTTGTGTGTGTTTATAGGTTGGGAATGCATTTGTGCATCAGTATTATCACATACTGCATCAATCTCCTGAGCATGTTCACAGATTTTACCAGGAGATTAGCAAGTTAGGCCGTCCTGAAGAGAACGGTATAATGAGCATCACTTCTACCTTGCAAGTGAGTATACTGTATTATTTAGCTCTTTCTTTGCATTCTTGAAACCAAATGTGTTTTTTGCCAACCTTGTGGAAACATTAATTGTTACCAAAGTTCTATTTGAAATTGTGCTGAGTATGTATATATATCTTGGGCAGGCTATTGACAAGAAGATAATGGCACTTTGTTATGGTGTAATCAGTGCTGAGATAGCAACTGTGGACACACAAGAATCTTATGGCGGTGGTGTTCTTGTACTGGTCACTGGTTATTTGACGGGGAAAGACTGTGTCAGGAGGACGTTTAGTCAGACCTTCTTCCTTGCTCCACAAGAGACTGGATACTTTGTCTTGAATGATATGCTCCGATACATTGATGAAGCTGCAATCCTACATGGTAATCAGATTCCAGTGAACAACATCCAAGTTCCTGTCAACACTTACCAGGGTGAGTTGAACCTAGCTTTTGTATTAGCCTCGTTCAAATCAATAAATTCTAAGTTGTTTTTCTTTTAATTAGACTATGGTTTTTATAAGATTGTAAATATTCTTGTGCCTTAGACACCGCTGCTGTGAAAGACACTCCGAATGACCTTGTTCAGGAGAAATATGTCCTAGAGAAACATGCTGTTAAGCAAACCGAGGTGTTGTCCAAGAGCATTAATGGGCCTGAAGTGTTCACTCCCTCTGAAGATGAACAAGTATCAGCTACAGAAGAAACTCCGGCGCCTGAAATAGTTCATGAAGCTCCTATTGAAGTGCAGAAGGGTGGAGAATCTGATTCTAGGACTGGCGAAGTTCCAAAGAGATCTTATGCATCCATTGTAAGAAACATACATTTGGGTTGTATAATATCTCCTCTTGGTCAAGCTGATGTGATGTTTGGCTTCTCTACCCTCATGATTTGATGTCATTTATTTTTGTAACCATGATATGTAGGTGAAGGTTATGAAAGAGAATACTGCACCAATGTCTGCTTCGAGAACCCCAACAAAGGCGGAACCAAAGAAACAAGAAGAGCAAGCAATTCATATCCCTCTACCAACACCATTGTCTGAGAAATCAGATTCAGGAGCAAATGTAGCTGTGAATGAGAATGATCAAGATAGTGAAAGAGGTAAATGCGTTTTTCTGGCTCATAATGGTAAGCATGCTCAACTGCAAATCTTTCTCATTTCTTGTCTCTGTAACAGCTCTAGGTCCATCCATCTATCTAAAGGGCTTGCCCCTTGACGCAACACCAGCCTTGCTTGAGGACGAGTTCCAGAAATTTGGACTCATAAGGACCAATGGAATTCAAGTGAGAAGCCAGAAGGTTAGAGAGTCCATCTTTATTACTTCTTAACAGTTATAATAGTTAGTAATGTGCAGAGTAATTATTCTTTTGAGTATTGTGCGTTACAGGGATTCTGTTTTGGTTTTGTTGAGTTTGAATCCGCAAGTTCCATGCAAAGCGCTATTGAGGTAAGAACAAACGGTATTACTTCTGAACTTTTCAAGGCTCTGAACATTCTAGGCTAACTAAACTGTTATGGGATTTGCCAACAGGCATCACCTGTCATACTCAATGGGCACAAAGTAATTGTGGAGGAAAAGCGTTCTACTGCAAGAGGCAAGTTTGCTTAAATTTTTGACAGATGAGCTCTCAGGATCTTAAGACATCTATTTACCATTCGTTGTTGAAACAGGGAACTATAGAGGGCGTTCGTCGTTTGGTGTAAACACAGTCTACAGAAACGAAGGGGGAAGGGGTCGTGGGAGCTTTGTAGGTGGAAGAGGGGGATATGGCCGGACTGATTTCAACGGGTATGGTAATAACAGGGGAAACAATAGAGGAGGTTATGGAAAGCGAGCAAATGGTGACAATGGTGGGTTCCCGAGGGCCAATGGTAACAACGGACGTGTAAGACGCGGAGGTGGTGGAATTGATGCTAATAGAGCTACTAAACCCGTGGATGATGCTCCTCATGTGTCTGTTACTGCGTAAATGTGCTTTTGAAACAAGAAGCCCCATTGGTTTTAGAGAGTTTAGGCGGTAGATCTATGGCAACAAAAAAAAAACACTATTATTCTCTTTTCACTGTGCCCCCATTTTGTTAATTGGAGTCAGAAATTTGAGAGCAAGAGAGAGAGTTTCGTCGGTTCTTGCTTGTCTATTTTTTCTTACTGCTAATGAAATCTCTTTCTTCATCTGGCTAATTCTAAGCTTACTGATTCAGAAAATGTAGCAAATCTTCTCGAGAGACTGATTATAATTCATAAGAGATGTTCAATTAGACAGTAATGAAACTCATAATACGATGTCATAGAAGCTAAAACAGCATAATGATGAAACATTATAATATATTTAAGCATTGAGCCTTTGATATAGGTTGTCATAGAGTAACGACAGCTATGAACAAAATACAGTATTCTAAACCCCCAAAAATATATGTATAAATAAACACACAAAAATAACTAAGTTAAAACATAAAACGAAGTAACGCAACGCATGCTTTCAGATTTTGATGGTAAATAAAACTTTCAGAGGCCGAAATTGCAAGCCTGAACAAATTCGAGGTCATAGTCGACGTGTTTGGTCCAAAGTGGTCGAAACTGGTTCATAGCTATGTCCAGCCACGGCTTCATGTTACCGTTGAAGTGTACCACTGCAGCGTTGCGAATCTCATCCATGCTAATGCTCGGATTGTAACCCAGCCCAAGCACATGCCATGATTTGTCCAACGGCTTTGTGGTCGAGTAAAACGTGATCAGTCCCGGTGGTAACGTTCCCAGTTTCCATAGAGCCCTGTTCTCGTTCTGCAGCAATTCAAATAAAACACAACACAAAGTCAAAAACATAACACAACGCAATCGCATGGTCAAATGGCGAAAACAAACATCAGAAAAGTTACCAGATTTTGCCAGTAGTGATACTCTTCTGTGCACTTCTCTCTTCTCCAAGCATCAAGATCAAAGAAGTTCATTCCATAAGCCCACGCACATGCTTTGGGATTAAACTTCTCTTTGATCAAAGGATGTGAGAAATTCATGTACTGAGCATACCGATGGAACGACCCAAAACAAGTCTCTACAGCTCCATTCACTTTCCCATCCATATCAATCTCCCACAGCCCCGTTAAATCCTTCTGCACAACCACATCGTCGTCCAAAAACAGAATCCTGTGTAGTTTCGGATACATCTCGGGTAAATAAAACCTCAAGTGATTCAATATAGACAAATACTTGGGATTCCTGAACTTCATATTCGTTGTATCCTTCGTCGCATTCTCCAGCTTATTCTCGAAATAAAACTTCTGAAGATTAGCAGACTCCAACTGCTTCAACACAGGCACATAAGAAGAGTTCAAAAAAGTATAGTCCTCAACAGCTTTCACTTCCACATGAGCTCCTTTATACTCCTTGAGTTTAAACATAACCTGCATAGCCCCAAGATTCATCTTATCAGTCACGACATGAAACACATGCTTCCACGGCTCCTTAGCGTTCTTCACAGCAGAGTTGACAACCACTGAGGCCGCAATCACATTATCCGAAAAGATAGCGTAATGGTAAAGATTCGGATCTTCGAGCTCAGCTGGTCTATCTTTGCCTTCATCAGTATACTTCTCAGGATGAGCAATCCTCTCTTCCATCAACCTCATGGCAAGACAATGCAACCCTTTCGGTATCGATTTCGCAGCGATCAAACTCGAAAACGCACCTTGCTTCTTAGCATTAGTTAACTGTTCGTTAACCGCGAAAATCGTATCTTTCAGCTTCTGGATCTTCAGCTGATTATCAAAGGACTCTTTAGCTTCAGCAATCACTTGACGAGTCATCTTGATCCGTTCCTTGACTTCTTTCTCAAACTGCCTAAGCACAGATTCTTCAATGGAAGCTCCATCAGAATCATACAAAGCTCGGTACGTCGGCTTGTTGATCAGATCCGTGTAGTTCCTGGAGAGATCAGCGAAGATCCTAACGAGCTTCGAATTCTCGAGTTTAAGCTTCCTCGCGTACGAAGCATAAGCTAGCGCTAATGAACGGTGGTCATCAGCTTGTTTCCGGATCTGAATCAACCGTGGCCTAAGCGGATCCGATTTGATATCCAACATGGATCTTCTCATAGATCCGACTCCATTAGAGTACTCCACACCCTAAAAACTCCACACAAAAAAATCAATCACAAATCTACAATTCAATCTCAAATCCAGCTTTTGAAAACGAATTGTTCGGGGAAGATTTGATAAGAGAGAGAGAGAACTTACGGGAAGAAGGAGATCAGATGAATCGTTAGATTCGGAAGCGAAGAAGAAAGAGAGAGTGAAGAAGAGGAAGAGTGCGATAGTGGCGGCGAAAGCTGTGAGTCTGATTCTGACTCCGTTAATCGCCGGAGATCCGCCGCCGCGTAAGAGTCGGTGGTGATTAGCCATTGGTGGGAAGGACGAGAGAGCACTTCACAGTTTCATTCAATATATCAATTATAGAGCTATTAATGGAGTGAGTATCTCTCACTAATCGTGTACGCGGCCAAACCAAAAAAATGTCGGTAGTAGTAACCATTATTTTCAACTTTTAAAAAATATTTATTTTAGGTGTAACAATTATATTAAAATAGTTTTGACTTATAACTTTGTAATAAATTTGCCTAGTAGTTCTACCAAAAAAAATAAAAAATAAAAAATTTGCCTAGTAGTGTGATTTTATATCAGATCTGAGATTCAATCTGTGTTGTTAAGTACCTAACAAAATGGGAACAAGATTGAATATAATTATACAACTTTTTTGACATTAGATTGCTGAATTCAGACTATGCAACTATAGATTATCTCACTTATAAAATGCTACAAGCTGGGATAAAATAACCACCGAACAGAACAAAAATTTCGATTTGGGTCGGCTTCGATTCTGTCAGCTAAACCGATCGACAGGATTTTAATTTTTTGGTTCGGCTACCCATGAATTTTGGTTCGGTTTGGTTCAAAGCAATCAGTTTTTCGGGTATATGTTTTTCTTAATAACCGGATTGTACCAAAACTAGACTAGTTTTCAAACTGAATTTAACTTATACAAAATAACTAGATTTTTTATTAATTAAATCGATTAAATTCAGTTTTAAAAATTAAAAATCTAAATTAACCTATAACCAAACCAAACCGACCAAATTTATGTTGTCTAATATTCTTGGTTAACCGAAACAACAGATCCAAATAACCGAAGTCCCAACCCTTCAATGGTAATGAAAATATACAACAAGTTTTACAATTTACACTTTTAAGAAAAATAATACAAAATTATATATTATAGATTTTCGTTTCATTTGACCTGAATTAACTTCTGCATATAGAACTTGCTCAAAACTATGGAAACTTACAAAATCATAACTATAAGTCTATATCTAGTTACTTATATATATATTTTTTATAGATCGAAATTATATATCAATACAAAGTTTATATTCATCGCCTTTTCAAGCTTTCTTGGAATGTTTGTTAGCATTGTAAAAACGTCCAATGCCTTTGAAAGCCTTGGATAGTTTGAGAAGGTTAGGTCTCGCAATTCCTAAATGCATCTTCCCTGTTGAGAACTTCAAAGCCTGTAAGCAACAAAGCTGCTGATGATCAATCACATCATCATCTTCCTCCTCTACTATTACTTCCTTCTCTATGCTCTTTGTCTTCATCATCGACTTTGTCTTCTTCTTGAGCTTCTTCTTATCTTCTTCAGTTTGATGTTTCTTCTCTGTTTGTGTCTCGTAAGTCTCCCACAGCTGATCCATGCCTTGTCCAACGTCAGCATTGTGTCGTTCTTCGAAGAGCTTGCAAGCCAATGTTCTCCTCCATTCTTTCTCTTTCCTCATTGATCCAAAGCTTTGGAGAGAAACATTGTCTTCTTCTTCTTCCTTTTTAGTGATCACTTCGTTTCTCTTCCCTTCTCCGAGAAAATCGCTAAGTTTTGGGAAATCATAACTTTCATGATTACTATCACCGACAAGGTCAACTTTTTGAGCCTTGGATTCTTCTTTTGTCGGCTCTTCTTCATTATCGAGGACAACGTCTCTTTTTGGTTTGACTTTATGTTCTTCTTCTTCTTCCTTTTCACATTTCTTGGTTTCTTCTTCTTTGTCCAAATCAATCACATCCTCAAACTTCAACGGTTTGATCTCAACGTGCTCCTCACGGGTCTCATCGGTCAAAGCTTCCGGCACCGTGCTCTCATGGCTACAGAATTTGTCAACAAACGTCAATTCATTCGAACACATCTCATTCTCGGACGCAGGTAATTCCATTGAGCAAGCCTCAACAACCATCTTATACGCTTCCAACTCCTCCAAGGACTTAAAACCCTCGTCGTCATTGACCTCAAACTTGTGTTCCAAGACACTTCCAAGCTTTTTACAAAAGGAAAAAAGGAAGCTTGGTTGTGTTTCTAGTGATTCAGAGTCAGGACAAGTGTCTTGAACATGCAAAGTACTGAGCAAGGCGAGAAGCAAGAGTGTGGTAGTTACAAAAAGTGGTGAAAGAAAAGAGAGAATCTTGAAGATGTAAGGTGAAAAGAAGAGCAAGTAAGAGAAATAGAAAGGGTGTGAGAGGATGAAGGAGCAAAGGAGATGAAAGTAAGAGAGGAGAAGAGAAGAGAAACCAATCTTCTTCCTATTTGGAGTCTCTTCTTGAGATGACAAGGCAAATTCAGACATGTTTGCAGCGAACCTTGGTGATTGGATGATATCAATGGCGACAAAGAAGGTTAAGAAGAACTAGCCAAGTTTTTTTTTCTTTTCTTTTGCTTTGCTCTGTCAAGAAGTGGCGTGACTATAAGAAAGAGATATGAGAGAGTGAGAAATGACAAGAAGAAAAAAAGAGAAAGCAACTTTTGAAAGTTACCTTTCCTTTCACCTGTTTGGCCATTTCAATAACCACCACCATTGCCTTTTTCATTTGCTCGGTCTAAATGTTTCTTACCTTGACCCAAAAAAAAAAGAACCCATCATCAACAGATTTATCAAGAACAATTACAATAAGTTCCAGTGTTCTGAATTGTGATCAAGTCCTAAGTAACATAAATTATCAAAGTTATGAACAGAGTTATCTTCAGTTCCATTGATAATGTCAAATGCAAGAGCCTAATTAACCAAACCGTCCTTATTCAATGTTATGAGTGTACTAGCGAACAACACATTCAATTATCTTTATCCTTAAATTAAAACACCATCAATCACGGAGATAGTTAGTTCATACTAATAACTCAAACCAAAGAGAGTAGTACTCTTAGTGGTTGCATATGGGAAAAACATAATGGGTACTCAAGTGTAGTTCATTATTAGTTCTTTTGTCTCTTCACTTTTTCTTTTCTACTTCTTCTAAATGGACCCATAATGGTTTTCTTCTTTTTCAGTCTCTTTTGTCCTTAAAAACTTACTTTCTACTAGCCGAGAGGTATCTTGAGAAGACTTGGTTCCAACTTTTCTCTTTTTATATCTCGTTTCTCTCTCCAATTATCCACTGTGATCACAAATTTAGTAAAAGCAAAATGGTTAGAGAGAGTGAGAGAGTGAGTGAAACTTAAGCAATATTGGAATATCTCATGGTCCGATGATCAATAGTACTACATAGTGAAAAGATTCTTGTTTTTTAGTTCTCAACATCTACCAACATATATGTAATGGCCTGTATTACGTAAATATTGTATTGTAAGCACGCATTACTAGTCATCGTTTTAATCTCCAAGATTAGAGAATCCCCCATTTTTTTTTTTTTTTTGGCAAACAGAGAATCCCCCATATGTTAGATCATTGCCACTAATACCGAATATAAGCAAACTTAAAAGTTAGCCATTGTCAGTTTGACTAGGCTTTCCAATATACAGAACAATAATTATGTATATTCCTCTGCTATAAACACTAGAAGAGCCATGAGGAAGGAACCATTTCCACGTATTCCCGTGAAATGGATTAGCCACGTAAAAATTTGAGTATCGAGTTGGAAAGAATCAATCCAAAATGCTAACAATTAACCTCAAAAATCAAATTGACTCACATAGAAGAGATATTTTGTTGAAGAAACCGTCCGTCGTTTTATATAAAAATCCACTTTTTTAAAAAGCCTTTAAACATGTATATAAAAACTTAAACAAAATTTCTACTAATAACAAAAATTTTACCGATAACAAAAATTTTGATGTCCTAATCCATTGCTTCAGTTGCTTGACATGTTTCACATGCCTGAATCCGCAACATAGAATCGTAGTAACTCTTTCTTTCGGTGCTCAAACTTATGGATCAAGAAAAAAGAGATGTAAGACTAAAGAGCCTAGAGATCATCAAGTGTTGCATTAATAACAAGACACAACTTTTGAAATGTAATGTACATGGTTCTTAGATATGAGTGTTAAAAAATATGAAGAATTGCAAGTTTTGATTTATGGATACAAAAATCTTGCGGAAAACGTAGATTCGTCAATTTTGATTTCCATTGCTTGCAAACACAATCTGTGTTTGAAGTGTTGATAAAAATCACACACACAAAAAAAAAGAATTAAAAATAAACAAACCCAATAAAAACACGTAGGGGCGAATGTCTATTTAGAAACATCTGGGGAACGAAATGAAATTTATAGCATCTTGCAGGATCAGTTCTTAATTACAAAAGAGTAATGACCGGGTCCGGGTTTAGGGTTCAATCTCGGGTTTATATCAACCCGAATCAAAATACACCGTAACATTGAGAAATTGGAGTCGTCTCCTAAGTTCCGTGGCGTCACAAAAATGGCGTCGGGTGATCGGAAATCCCCAGAAGAACGAACGACTAAGCCGTTGTCTCCTCCGACTCCGATCGTGCAGCAAAATGGAACTCCGACGAGGCGTGTGCTGGTCACTTCCCTTTTAGCAGGTTTTCGCATTAACAATCACTTGCTTCTTCGTCTTTCTCTGGGTTTATTGTTACATTTTTGTTCGAACGACTAGGGTTTATGAGTGTACACACCTTTTAAAAAGACGCATTTGTGATTTTGGTTGCACAAATTTGATGTTTCCATAAGTATAATATTACTTTGAAGTTCGCTTTACAAGCTTGTTGTGAATGGAGGAATCCATCAATTTCATTGCTTATGAGTTAGGAAGATGACAACCTTTGGCTTGGTTTTGATTAGTTATTGGAAGATCATAATATAAGTCATAACTGTTACTGAGATGTTGTAAAAACGTTGTGTGGTGTATAGAGAGTTCAATAGTTTGATGACCAGAGCCTTTGGGGTTTTTGGGTTGGTTATTCTATAGCTTAGTTATTGTGTTGTCTGAGAAGATGTTCATGTGCAGGTGTTATTGGAGGAGGAGCTGGTTTAGTGTCTAAACACCGGAAAGCTCATCCAAATATTCCTACTGTTTACGCTACTAATTGTGCTATTGTCGCCGGTTGCTATTGCGGTACCTTATTTTCTTCTGATGTTCTTTTCCATATGGTGCTCTCAAGATTGAAACCGTGGACTGTAATGTCATATTACATTAACATTTGTTTGATTGTTGGTTTTGGTAGGAGCTCGTGAGTTTGTGAGAATAACTCGAAGATCAGAGCACGATGATTTAATGAACTCAGCTATTGGAGGACTTTTCAGTGGTGCTTTGCTTGGACGACTTCAAGGTTTGTGATCTTTATGAATTTCCATAGTCCCTGAAGATTCAGCTGTGTTAATAATACTCTCAACTAGTCTACCATGAGAGTGCTATTTCCTGTTACAGTAAGAGATCAGAACATAATAACTCTGCCGTCTGAATCAATTAGAATGAATCTTTCATGAATACCTCTTTTACTCTTTAAGTTGTTAAGCCTGGGAACTGACATGCTTTTTACGATTGTGCCCTCTCCTCGCTAAATTGTTAATCTCCAAGACCATGACTCCTGTGACCCTTAATTTTATTTCCACTCTTTTGGTGTATCACAGGAGGTCCTCAGGGTGCGATACGCTACTCTCTAATTTTTGCAGCTGTGGGCACAGCATTTGATTACGCTTCCCTTAAAGCAAAACCAATGTTAGAGAGCTACCGTAACATGGAGTCATTCAAGTTACCTGAATGGTCTCCTATTAGAATCCTCGACGAAGAAGCCTTAGCAAAGAAGAAAGCTCAGGAAGAGAAGATATTCCCTGAAAGAGTCCTGGGCAAATTGAACAAGGAATAGTCTTTGACCAACTTAGATTATTTCTTTTCTTCTGAGGTTTGCATTCTTGTTTCTGGGTTTTGCTGTTTCGTGAGAGTAATTCTAGACCTTTTAGATGAGACTTGAGGAGGATTTTGTTTCCTTTTTTTTTGAGTTTCCTCAGGGGAAAAAAACTTTCTTTAGACACAAGAAAACGTCGTTAGTTGTATTCTGACCTACTACCGACTACCGTAAGCGTATTGATATACTTATGGCAAATAAATGTAAATTTGGCAAAGTATTGGAAGGCTTAAGCTTCATATTGTTGAAAAGTTTGGGTGTTTTCTGTATTCATAATTATGTCACACTATTTTGTCTTTATAAACATAATGGCTACTTCAACTTTTATTACTTTTTGGGAGCATGTTTGTGAAGATTTGAGACTTTTCTTTGATTAACATAGGTGATCCAGATTAAGTCCAACTAAATGGATGGATAAACCAACCCATCGCTAGGTTGTCAGCCTTCACGCTACCACATGTCCAAGTTTTTATGTTCTAGAAATTACTACAGTTGCAATTTATGGTTTGTTTTTGGTGAACGTTCTAGACTACACAGATCGATATATCTACTTTTTTAAATCCGTTGGTGAATTTTCCGACTCCGACATAGTAGGTGCATAGTGGGTTAGAAGTAGATATACTAAAACGTGAGTTGTTATGAATTATGCACTATTAGTGGATGCGTATGAGAATGAGCAAACCTGAAAAAAAAAAAAAAAATCTCAACAACACATGTGGACAAGAAAAAGTCTTCAACCTCGTTTGCAAAAACAAAGTCACATGATTAAACCGAGAAGACACGTGCTTGCTTTTGAGCTATATTACAAAAACAGAGCACCACAACAAACAACAACACTAGCCAGCCAGACTTTTTAATTTAACACATTCATCTTTGACAATTGTCCCCAACAATGGCAAGCAATGGCAAAACCGTAATTTCAGACTCCACCAAGTGGCAAATTTAAAAGTCGTACTTTCTTCACCTTTCGCCTCGGACCCATCGGAGGAGATTCACATTCACAGTGTTTTGAAATCGAAAAAAACAGAACCTTCATCTTCTCTATTGCTTCTTTCAATTTTTTTCCAAAAAAAAAAAAAAAAAAA
>NC_025685.1:13708018-13733831 GCF_000633955.1 Camelina sativa | reverse complement strand
ATCCGTCGTAGAATCGTCGCATCTTCCGTCTCTTGTTCTCAGACGAAGAAGACGGGTTTGGTGGATCCTTTGCGAGCGGTTGTATCTGCTGATCAAGGAAGTGTGATTCGAGCTGAACAAGGTTTGGGTACTCTCGCGGATCAGCTCCGATTAGGTAGTTTGACTGAAGATGGTTTGTCTTATAAAGAGAAGTTTGTTGTCAGATCTTACGAAGTCGGTAGTAACAAAACCGCTACCATTGAAACCATCGCTAATCTCTTACAGGTCAGATTTTGTCTCTAAAATCTATGATTGGTTTTGTTCTTCTTCTTGTCTTCTTGATATGTCACAAAAGTATGAATCTTTTTTTATTTTTGTGTGTATATAGGAGGTGGGATGTAATCATGCACAAAGTGTTGGGTTTTCGACTGATGGGTTTGCAACAACACCTACGATGAGGAAATTGCATCTCATTTGGGTTACTGCTAGGATGCACATTGAGATCTACAATTACCCTGCTTGGTTTGTTTATTTTCATTTCTTATATGTGTGCATGTTGACTTTTTAGTGAGCCAGAAGTTTGAATCTTTGGTTTGGTTTACTACAGGGGTAATGTGGTTGAGATAGAGACATGGTGTCAGAGTGAAGGAAGGATTGGGACAAGGCGTGATTGGATTCTTAAGGATTGTGCCACTGGTGAAGTCACTGGCCGTGCTACAAGGTATGAGTAAATAATATTGCAAAGTTTGGTTAGGGACCTTTTTTTTTTTTGTCAAACGGTTAGGGACCTTATGTTTTAATATTTGTGCCATGGACTTAATATTGGAGTTACATGTTTTATGTTAAGATAAAGGTTTCTGTAACTTGGATTTATGGGCCTGTTATAATTTGTTGTGTGATGTATGTGTTTTGGTCTCTCAGCAAGTGGGTGATGATGAACCAAGACACAAGACGGCTTCAGAAAGTTTCCGATGATGTCCGGGACGAGTACTTGGTCTTTTGTCCTCAAGAACCCAGGTAAAAGGACAGTTTAGTAACAGGGCAAAGCTTGCTGGTCGATTAAATTGTTATTGCCATGAATGAATGAATGCTAAGTTTGTTTTCTTTCTATGTAACTAATAGATTAGCATTTCCGGAAGAGAATAACAGAAGCTTGAAGAAAATCCCAAAACTCGAAGATCCGGCTCAGTATTCAATGATTGGGCTCAAGGTACAAACAACAGTATTTTAGGACCCTTTCTCCAACTTTAGGCTTCAGAATTACTCAACGCTTTGTGATCATTTTTTTGCAGCCTAGACGAGCTGATCTTGACATGAACCAGCATGTCAATAATGTCACCTACATTGGTTGGGTTCTCGAGGTAAGTCACTAGGTTTTATGAGAAAAGCTCCATGTCCTTTAACGAAGAACTTTAGTAATCATATGATCTTGTTTCCTGGTAATGGCAGAGCGTACCACAAGAAATTGTAGACACGCACGAACTTCAGGTCATTACTCTGGATTACAGAAGAGAATGTCAACAAGACGATGTGGTGGATTCACTCACCACCTCGGAAATTGGTGGAACCAATGGCTCTGCCACGTCTGGCACACAGGGCCACAACGATAGCCAGTTCTTGCACCTCCTAAGGTTGTCTGGAGATGGTCAGGAGATCAACCGCGGGACAACCCTGTGGAGAAAGAAGCCATCAAGATAAGATATACCATTTTGTTCTCAAGTTTCCATCATCTCACTGAAGATTTCGCTTCAGGAGTCTGAGCAGGACTCATTTTTTTTTTCTCTTTCAAATTTGGGTTAGGCTAGAAAGAACTGGATTGTGGGAGTAATCTTTGTTGAACTTGATTATGTTTGTTCATGTTTTTTGTACAAATTTTGGGGATATAGCCAAAACCCATATCATCTTTGGTCTTGTCTTGTGCGCCTGCGTGTATTTTTAATTTATCCTTTCAAAACTCAAAAAGATTGTTCAACAGATGTTTTTATATAAACATAGTTTCTTTGACATCAAAGACCTCAAGCGGTAAGAGTTGTTTGAAACTTTATACGAGTCAAGGACCTTTCACATAAAAACTCTGTGGTTATTTAAACAAGTTACATGATTTGATAACAGATTCTGCTCGTAAAAATGTAAACGGTGTGAGATAAAAATTGGAAACTAGAAAAGAAAACACACTAAATCGAAGAACAACAATAAGATAATCATGAGTCCTACAACTATGTCAGAGCATCTCAGTTAATCTAATCATGAAAGAGTTAACTGCAGAAGAATCCAAGACAATCCATGAAGACTCAAATAGCTCGTGAAAGTAACCAGCTCTACTTTCTTGAGCTGCCTTTCTGAAAGCATTGCCAAAAGCATTCCCTCTGACTGCCCCGAGCCTCGGCTTCCCACAAACTCCAACCACGAGTATCTTCCCAGGTTGTTGAGATGCACAGGCACATAGCATTGGTTTCATCCTAGCTCCTTTCTCTCTCAAAGCATCCATTAGAAAGTAACAGAACTTTGTCAAGGCTTGAGGATATCCCAAATACTTAGCATCCATGGAATCTTCAACTTTCACCCATCTGAATTTCCTACCACTTCGGATGCATCCACTCTTCATGATTGCTGTACTTCCTTGCCTAAGAATTGCTCGTTGAACCTTGATTGCTTGTTGCATTCCAGATCGAAGTTTATCCAAATTGTTCAAAGACAGAGCATCATAAGCTTCGCCAAACTGTTTTGAAGCAGAGGAGCCACCCGAACCAAGAAATGATTCAAGAAGTGCTGTAATACCATAAACAACATCTGCAGCAGAGACCCTTGAGCTATAACCATGAAGCCGTAAGAAACTCCGGTAGTAGAAATCATTAAGACCATATTCAGGCAAAAACCGATCAAACTCTTGCTTCATTTTTCTTTTCACCTCGAGGCTCATGTATGGAAACTTTTGCTGGCACTCGATAAGTGCAAACCCCATACGGGCTAGAAGAAGCTTAAGTTTCTTGATGCCGTTATCGCTCCATGTCTTCAACTTAGTCGCAATGTAAGAGGAACAAAGCATGGAGTCAAACAACGTCCACTCCCTGAGAAGCATAAGCCTAGGCTCTTCTTCATAAGAGATTCTTGAGCAGTCTGGTGCTCGGATCTTGGTTCCATCTTTCAAAGTAACAGAAGTGATCTTATCAATGTTTCCTGAGCTATTGATGTGTTGTTCAAGCTCCATAACCGCAGCTTGGTATCTTTCATCAGTCAACCTCTCGTGAACAAACTGATCAGTCAAAGAAACACAAGCCAGCCAGAGCAACTCATTAGTGTTCTTCCTCAACATATGGGACAGCTCAAACAACAAGCACCCCGATGGCTTTCCATGAAATGTCCCCATCTTGTAATAATCCCTCTTTAGCTTCTTGAAAATCTTCACCCCATCTTCCATTTTCCTCCTCTTACTTGGCCTATCACCATCTCCATCATCATCATCATCACTACCCTCTTCTTCCTCCTCCTCATCATCCTCCTCCTCATCGGATTCACCAGCTTCTTCAGCCCTTTCCATATGCAACTGAAAGCTCTCATTCGCAAGCTTCAACACATCGAAATCATAAGCCAAATCAGCTTGCCTCTCATCATCATCAGTATGAAGAACAACAACTTGCTGATTCTGATCACTCAGGTTATGCAAATGAATAGGCCTATGACTATCCACAACAAAGACACGAGCCGCGGGACCTAACTTCAAAACAACCTTCAAATCACGGTGACAACCCCAATTAATCAAAAGTATAGTAACAGGAGGGCTCTCAGAGGAAGTAGAACACAACCCAGCAGGACCAGCGTACTTGTGAATCTCCAGAAATGAGGATACAGGGAAACAAGAATACTGAATCGAATCTGATTCCAGTATATGAGTTATAACCTTAAGCGCACAGAGTGAGTCAACATCAGATGTAGATGGGAATATCAAAAGCGGGTTCTGTGAAGACAATGAAGTAGCTGACTCACGAAGCTTCGCATAGAACGACTCTACTTTCTGAATCCTCACCATATCCGTGTAATTGGATTACCCACCCAAAACCCAGCTAATCAAGAACCCTAAAAATTGGGGGAAGATCCTAATAATACCCAGATTTGAGACCAAAGAGAAATCCAAAGTCAAAAGTACCTTAGATTTTGACTTCTGGGTAGCTTTCAAGTCACCAGCTTTAGGATTCGTTTGCTCTCTTCTTCGGATTCTTTACGACGATGATGATTACAGAGAAGCAAATGTAACAAAAGAGGATGAGAGAGAAGAAGAGAGATAGGGAGGATAGAGAGAGAGAGAGAGAGAGAGTCTGAGGAAGTAGTATAGAGATCTGAAAGGGTGTATTTGATTTGGCGTGTGGTAATGAAAAATTTGAAACTTTTTTTTTTCATTTTTCGAGTTCGCCGGCGAAATTGTTGAAATTTTTCGAAATTTTTTGATCGACCGCCAGTTTTTTTTGACGTTGGCGCTGAACAGGGAAAAAAAAGAGGAAAGAATACTGTGTAGCGCAGCCCAGGAGAAGATGTGAATCTGGACCGTGCCTTTTTGTTCAACTTGCATGAATAAATTGACACGGTCATTGATTAGTTTGACTGACACTACGACTAGTAATGGGCTTTTTTGTACATGTTCAAACCTCGAGTTTGGCCCAATACAAACCCATTTCTTCGGTTTGCGACGACTGTATTAGCAATTTCAGTTGTTCCAGGAGGGGATATGTATAAGTTTTATTTTATACTTTTCATTTTCATGTCATTATTATGATATATAAAAGATTGTATAGTGATGCATTATGTTTGGCTCCTATTATCCTGCAAAAGAAGATGAAGTGTGTTTTCAAGCTTCAAGAAAATTAATTATAGTGGTTTTCTTTTTTACAATAAAATTAATCATTGTTTAGTTTAGAGAAATTGGAAAAAACAAATATTAGCACACACATAGTTATAAATTAAGTTCTTCATTTTTTTTAATCGATTCAACAAATCCCAATGTAGCAAGCGGCATTTTCAAAACATAATTTTTTTATGGTAAGTACTAACAAAAGAAAATTAAAGATCCTACTCGACTCGTCACCTAAACTGATCAACTACATCAGAAGCTTTACTAAATAATTAGCTTCGTTCTTAGATTTTTCTCAAATGGCTCCTTTGATAGATCTTTGGCTGGAAGCTTCATCTTCTTCCTCCTGCTTGCCCCCCAGGAACTAGCTCCATCATGAATCTCCTTCTTGCTAAGATTTCTGGTGTTTGTGCTCTTTTCCAGCTTCATCTATGTACTTTGTCTTTTCTCTTTCTTTTCTTGAAGCTTGGAGAGGCTTAACGTGATTCATGAATAAGTACATATCATATGTTTTGAAACATTATTTTTTGCATAATGTGTACCATCCTTTTTAACGGTGTTTATTATGGATAGTCAATAATGGTGGACTAACTTCGGTAATAAAACTCTTATCTTCCAACTTGTTGCATTTTACATCTTTTATGGTGAGTGTGATTGATTTGGAATCCACAATATTTTCTATATGAACATGAAAATATGAAGATGTAAGATGTTGATGGAATTACATTTGATTTAATGGGAGGGGCGGAATGTGATTCTTGAAGTGTACAAATCTTTCACTTATTAAGCCGGATTAAGAAAATAGGTCAGTCATTGATAATCATTAATTTATTTTATCTTCCTCCTAACTCAAATTATAGGTTTTCGTAAAATTTAGTGTCTACATTTAACTGTGACTTTCATTTTATATGAACTTACTAGGTTTTAATCTGCGGTATACAGCGGGATAGTTTTGATATTATTTAATATATATTAACTAAATTATGGTAAAGTTATTTGTATGTAGATTACATAAATTTTTAAATAAGTTTTTTAAGTTGTAAGTACCAAATTTGTTTAAAATGTTTATTTCGGAAATGTGTAGTAATATTTTTTTAATAATATCAAGTGATATATCATGGTTTTTACGGTTTTTAAACATAGTATAAAGAGTCTTTTAGAGTTTTTTTGATGTGTTTTAAGGTTCTTTGAGAGTCTTTACAGGTTTTATAGGATTTTGGCACGAATGGAGCAAAATGGAGCAATTTGGATGATTTTGGAGCATTTAATCAAAAGAAAATAACTTGGAGTCGGATCAGAGTTAGAGCATCGATCGACACTGCCTTAGCATCGATCGACACCTCTGTTTGTCTACGAGAGAAGCCAAATTGGAAGTTTTACAATTTTGCCCAAAGTTTTCCATATTTGCAACACAAATCTCTGACGTGTTTTAGGATATATATATAGTGTTTTTGGGTTTTAGAAAACCCTGAAGTTTGATTCTAGCAAGTTTTATTTTTCTGCAACCCTGTGAGATTTTGAGAACTTTTGGAAGAGAGATTTGAACTGCTTTGAGAGAAGAATTCTTGAACTCCCTCTTTACTCTTTTAATTTCTATTGCATATTATTCAGAATGATGTCTTGTGCTTCATTGATTATGTCTGAGTAGTTTGCTTGTTAGGTTCAGGGTTTTTCACAGGGGTTTTATGATTTATTAGATCTGTTTATTTAGGATTCTTTATCTTTCTAAATCTTCATCATAGATTGTTCTTAATGCTAGATCTTTGATTAGCCATCTGGATTTAGATCTTAGGATTATTGATTGATATGAGAATATAATTGATTTTCCTGATAAAACCTTTTGATGAGCAAAATTACTTCTTGCAAAGAGATTTGATTTAGTAATTTTGTGAACAATCTAAACCAGTTTTTAAAGCTGATTTTTAACCTAGAATTTTACAAAGAGATTTGGATTTTCTGGTTTTAAATTTAGATAATATTTGCAGTGAGAACTGATTTAGTTTACAAAAGAGTTTAGAGTTCTAGATCTGATTTTTAATTGCTTGAATCATAATTAATTTATTGATTTAATATTTTGTAATTTCCTGAGAAATTCCCTGGACCTTTTTGATCTCTTGAATTTACAACAGTTTAATTTAATATTTTGCATTGCCTTTTTAATTTAAATAATCTTGTTTAGCGTAATTATAAAACTCTATAATTTATTGTGTTTGATCTTGAGTCTCTGTGAAATTCGACACCTAAGTATTATAGTGACCTCTTAATTTGAGAGAGTAGCTCTAGGGTAAATTTGAGCATATCATCAAGTTATAGTTGTTTTTAAGTAGTTTTAAAAGAAAGTGTAAAGATGAAGTAAAAGTGGCTTTCTAATATATATGACACATTAGTAGTGTGAATGGTAAAAGTTTATATTTTGAATATTTTTAAATATAGTAATAAACATTGGCATATTTATTTATTTAGTAATGAAGTTGTTGTGTGTACACGGTGTTTTGACGCGCTTTAGACGGTGTTACAACCCTGAAGTAGATATTTGGTTGTTTTTTTTTTCAGGAACCTTAAACTGAAATCCATTTGTTAATGATTATATTCCTTTTTCTTGAAAATAAATTATATGGCAAATAGAAAATTTTTTGGTTTTATATTTTTAATATGATTGTAACTAAATATAATACGTCTGGGTTTTTTTTAATAATATTTTTTTATTTTTTATTTTATCTATATCTATAATCTGAAATAAATTAAAATTTTGATTTACTTTGTATTATTATGAGCATAAAGATAATGTATTGTGTATTATTATTATAGATGAAACATAAACTACAAATTAATGGGCCATAATTTTATAAGTGTTGATGAGGAGAATAGATGGGTTTTTATTGTGATTCCAAAATTGGCCCATTAACACTCTTATCCTCTGATTTTGTTATCGGGAGAAAGAAAACAAAAAATCAAGAATAGTCGAAACGATTTACCGATAGAGTTTTCTTGATAAAAAAAAAAATTGAATCAACATCATTGATCGGATTAATCTGATAATCTCTGAGGCAATGATCTTTTCAGTTCGGAATCCCAGTAAAAACTCCATCAGCAGATTTATCCGAAAATCAGTCTTTTTTTAATTCTCTGATTACACAAAATTGATCGGAATAATCCGATAATCTGTCTTGTTGTAATTCTCAGATTTCGACATCAATGGATAAGTAAGCTAATAGATTGATCTTTTAATTCAATATTCTCCTTCTTCGTCATAGATTCGATGTAGATTCCTCAATTACTAAATCTATTGTAAGGATGGATTCCTCATTAACTTATTCTATTATTCTTCGTCATAGATTAGGTGTGGATTCCAAACGTATTCGATCGAATATGGGTCTTCTTTACCAGGTTTGAATCTTTTTCCAATTTGTAATTTTAGGTTTCTTGTTGTTTAAATCGAATTAATATACTGATTTATCTTGAATTTTCTGTTTTCCTTTTTTGTTGATTTGTTCTTAAAAACAGGAAAACAAATAAAAGAAGCCTAAATGAAAGATAAGGATCCAGAACCCCTTTCAATTCTGTCTTTACATCTATTCTGTTGAATTCGAAACTCTAATGTTAACCGTTTAATTTTGACAAGTTTAATTTCTTCGAAATAGGCGCTCATTGGAATTGCATAAATTGGATTAAAGAAGGACTATGAACATACTGGTGTATTGAAAGAAAGTCAATGGTAAGAAAGCAGTACAATTGTGGTTTAACACCGGCTATATATATTATCTTCTTTAAAGAAATATAATGTCTACTTTGCCTATTTTTTCTGCAA
Organism: Camelina sativa; assembly: GCF_000633955.1. Taxonomy (NCBI): domain Eukaryota; kingdom Viridiplantae; phylum Streptophyta; class Magnoliopsida; order Brassicales; family Brassicaceae; genus Camelina; species Camelina sativa. The sequence goes on along the minus strand of NC_025685.1, from coordinate 13,725,201 downwards.
ATTTTGTTTTTTTCGTTAGGTTAAACTACCCTATAAAATCTGAAGTGGAGCAAAATACAAATCTCTACACAATCATAGTAAGTTATTCTCCTGCTAAGTTTTTCAAGATTTTATTGGACACCATTTGTGTTTCTGCTTGTTTTCTTACAAATAATTTATTTAGCCATGAATATTTAGTATTATTGGCTGAGATGGATTTAGTAAACCTCTGGATTTCGGTTGACAGAAATAAACAGAACATGAAAGTTTTATTATTGATGTAATTAAGCTAGAAAGCTATCTAGAATAGAAATTTTAAGAAGATAAAAAACAAACAGGTAGATGGATTGTGATCCTTATCATTTTATTCTTCTAATAAACCTCTCGCCAAACATGCTTCTTTGTATGAATCGTAAATCACACTATTGTATGTCCTCATATCTTCATCACTTATTGGTCCCTTGATATACCTGAATAGGAGTTTCAAATATATATCACCATCAATCTTACTTGAAACATATGTTGTCCTTAGCCTGTTGATGTTTCTTGGCCTTCTTATGAATTTTTTTTCTTTGGGATTCCAATAATAAAATCCTGGTATATCTTCGAAAGTGAGTTGTCTTGCATATAAACATTGATTGTTCAGATCAAACCAAGCGGAAAGGAGTGGATGTTGAGTGTTTTTGTTGATTTGGCTGGTAGTCATACCGAGAGTTTAAGTGATAATAAGAAAAGTGGAGTGGAACTAAGAAATGTGTCTGATGAGTAGCTCTTTCACAATGTCCCTATTCATACTATTCTAGTGTGTATAATTTCTTTCGTTAAGTTTTGGAAGGTTTTGATTATTAAGTAAATGATATCTCGTTATTTACGGTAGTAATGAGATTTTGCAAATGAAAACATATAAAATATTCATAAACTTTGCGGATTTTCTGTAATTTGATAAGAAGTCTTTTTTAGTAGTTTATCTTCTATGAAATATTTTCAGTTTTGGTAATTTTCCCTTTTTGATTTCAATTTATGGTCTTTTAATTTATATTTATTTACCTTTAACAGTTATGTGTAATTAGTACTTTTAAATTTTAATAATGTGTAATATGCAGTACTAATATATCTCTCTTGTTTACAGATATAATAGGCGTGAATTTAGATGTGGATTAAGGTGGGAAAGAGATCAATTTCGGATCTACAATATGACAGGTTAGTTTCTTTCCTACAATATGAAAGATTATTTTATTAACAAAACATAGTTAAAGAAATTTGTTTATTGCTTTATTATAAGAAGTTTTTCAAAGAAAAAATATACCTCTCTTATTCAAAACAAAATGAAATGCATTATTAAAAATTTAAAAAATTAGACACGGAGGCTACATACATCAATATAGCCTAATTCTTCAAGTTCTGGAAAATTTCTTTGAAGACAATATTCATCGTCTGGCTTTGTATTTCACCCTCCTTATCAACAATTAACACCTTTAATCCTTTCTTCGATGTCACCCTTGATAGAGCCATATATAGTTTCCCATGAGAAAATACATGTCTAGGTAGGAAGAATCCAACTTCATTGAGTGATTGCCCTTGGCTCTTATTGATAGTCATAGCGAATGCAACAGCTAAAGGAAATTGTCGCCTCCTCATCCAGAAAGGCAATTTGGGATCTGTTGGTTTTATCATAACCTTAGGAATCAAAACTTTATGTCCAACTCTATCTCCAATTATAACTTTAGCTTCTAAGACGTTATTCCCCATCTGTGATATCTGCAATCTTGTACCGTTACATAATCCACCTTTTGGATCTATGTTTCTGAACAGCATAACTGGAGCACCAATCTTTAGCCGTAGACAGTGATTTGGTAAACCAGAAAGCTTGATACTGTTGAGGAAATCAGAACTGAAAATTGGGTTGGTTAATGATTCCACATCTTGGGGATCTATACTATCAGCACTTAAATAGACCACTTCTTCACCTGTTTTTAAAGTAAGAGTTACAAAGATTGGTTTAAAGTAGCATGTAACGATTGTAATTAGAAAACAAACATAATAGTATGCTTACCTTCTAGTTTCGCAAGCAGGCGCTCATTAATGGTGTTGACATCATTATTTGTTGGACATAAGATAGCTCTTTGCTGGAAAAACTCTGGATCATTTTTCTCATGCTACAATTCCAAATTTCCATACACAGCTCTGCTTATTGCTTCGATGGGATCATCTACATTTGTGATAAGTAATTCTTTTGGGATATCAATTAGAGCTTCACCATCATTAGACTCTCCAAGTCTTCCATCACCAACAGCTAAAAAATCCTTAATATCCTTTGCCTCTGAATCTGTCAAACCATTCTTCATAAGCCGCATGTTCTTCGTCAAACTTAGTACTTTACAGTGTTCCCAAAGATAAGAATTTAATGAAGCCAAAACAATCTGAGCCCTACCAGCTCCATGGATGACCGGAAGCACCTGCCTGAAGTCGCTAAGCAATTCGATGATAAATTCTTGCGCTTCTTTAAGTAGGGATAGTTTAACAACTCCCTGTAGACAGAACAATGAAAATTTTGGTTTCTTTTGGTTCCTCCTCTTGTTTAGGCGCTCAGAATACCACATTATAGCACCACAGTAACTACACTTGTATGTAGGGTCATCGTGATCTAAATAGTTAGAGACAATTGTACAATCTGAAAAATATTGTAAACTGATTATTAATCACACAAAAGCAATTTTCTTAGTGTAGAAGAAAACAATCCAGAAGAGTAAAGTACCTGCTGTTTTATCATCTCTGGATGAAGTTTTCTTATTAGTTTTGGATTTTGTCCCTTTTTGAAAGCGTATTGATTTAAGATTGAATCCTTTATGACTTTCTTTATATCTCCGACAACTTATATATGACGACATCACTTCTTGGTTTTCTTGTGAATCGTGATTATATTGAAGAGAATCATCAGAGTTATTATCTTCTTGACTACTCACATCATAGTTCTAGTCACTTTCACAAACATCTTCACCTATTTTACATAAAGAAAGTAGCATACATTAAGAATAGGATAAATTTCTGATGGTGAGAATATAGGGAACTATATTACCGTCTGATGAGGAAGCATAATTGTTTCGTTGACAGTATGCTCCCAAATTTGGAGGGTCATTAGTTGTTTTCTGTAATGTTTTCCTTGTAAAGCTACTTTGTGTAGAACCTAATAGAAGGAGAAAAAGACGTTGGAGTTGTATTTCTATTTATTTATATTAAAAAGTCATTGTTAATATTGTTTCTGTTTGAATCTCTGTAGATGAGTAACTGATAACGATTCTCTTATTTCAGGTATTCAAAACTTAGTTGAAGATGAGGCATGCATATCGTCCGCTCTTCAAAATACAGGAAAGTTTGTGATGTCTCTGAAAACCATCGTTGGCGTTAATTGTTTCTGTCTTTTCTTCATTCTCAGGCATCCATCTAGTTAGAATAGTCTCTTATTAATGGTGAAGTATTTCCAAAATTTTCAATGATTTTGAAAATAAGAATTTCTGGACTAAAGATTGGCGTACCTGTTGATTTTTTTTTTGTGGTGACTCTTTGAGCAGTCTCTGATATTGTGTTGTTACATATTATTGGAACAGGTGATAAAGAAGCATCTTCTCCACTTGTACAATCATTTTTTTTTGTGTCCGGTTTTGGGTTGTATTTTTTAAAGGAACTCATTTTAGTTGTTTTAGTGATAGCATGCATTTGTAAAAACTATTAGAAATAATGTTTACTCACTTTGTATAGTTTTTGTCCTTAGATGATGAATGAAGTTGGGTGATCCAAGTTCAGCATACGATTGGCGTATTGGGACTGCTGACATATTTGAGCTTGGTGAGTGATAACCTAGATCTGATTTAAGTAAAAAGTAAGAAAGATGGATATCTAAGATGCTATATATATATATAAAAAAAAAACTTTAGGCCTACATTTGACTTCTTTTTTTTTGGTTTTACAGATTGAATCTTCTTGGGGTTCGGATGAGTAACATTGTTTTAAACTAACAGGAACCCAATCTGCTCCATCAGGATCAGGTAATGTGTTATCTGCAATATAAAACGACAAAAAGTTTTCTTTTAAAAAGTATAGTATTAGTTACATATTAGTATATTCGTTTGACAGAGATGATAATATTGTGTTAAACATTGAAGTTAGTAAATAGAGTACCCGTAGGAAAGTTAAACTCATCCTCTTGTATGGGTTGAACAGAGGAATTTAAAATATGAGATTGTAGATTAAATGGTTCGTGGATAGATAATGATTGTTTGAGAAGTACTGGTATTAAGGTTGTGTCCTCTACGGCAGGAATAATATCTACAGAACGAATGACCAAATTATAAGAAAATTTAAAAGACTACAAAATTACAAATGGAATTTTTTGAAAACTACTTACTTTGTGAAGACGCAATAGTACTATTTATAGTAGGATAAGGTGATTCTTCTATGCTAACAGGACTCAGATTTGATATGTCTGTGAGAACCCTTCCATAAATTGAATTGATAGGAACATCTTTCTTTACAGCTGATCCGAAGGCTTCAGAATCTACTACCCTCCTTGTGGCGGTTAACTTTGAACATTTTCGCTTTGATGAGGTAAAACCATCAGTGAACACCTTTTCAGTTAATTCTCTTTTCTTCTTCATCCTATTATCATCAGTTGGTTTTGAGAATAATCAAGTGAAATATTTTGATGTTGTTTTATAAGGGATTATGTGGAAGTTGAAAATTATTTTGGTTTTAAGTAATGCTCTTAAGATTGAACATTAACTTGTTTGTCAAATCCCTTATGTTTTGTTTTAAAGATATGAAACTATGTGATTATTGTCCTGTTATGGTAACATGATAAAATCAAATTAGTTGTTACAGATTTCACGCAAAGTATATTAAATGTTATTTTTCATGTAATTGGCAGGGACCCATCTGTCGAACGCAATTTTAGCGTCTATAAGTTTTCCAGGTAGTAATTATTATGATGATATCTGCCTATAATATATTTGGGTCCATGTTAGTAGATAGACAGAATAGCCTGTCTTTTGTGTAGGTTTTTTATGTAGAATTGTTCTTTAAAACAAAAACACAATAGTCACGATCGCCAAATTTGCTTGTATAGCTTACACGTTAATCTTCTTAGTGAAATACTATGAGATATAGAAACTCGTAGAACATGACAACATAGGTCAATCTCTATTTAAAATCCACGTATCATACCAGTCTGCACAATATTAGTCAACTGTGTGTTGACTGTCTGGTCATTCATTCATATGAGAAAATTAGCACTACATTTTCTATGATTTGCACAACTTCTAATTAATCTTCTTTTAGGACACATGGACGCAGTTAGTAGAAAATATATTAAAACACTATGTTAAAGCAGAATTTGACGGTAAAGAGATTTCTTATAATAAAATAAAAACCAGTAAATGTATTCCATAGAATTGAAGAAAACAATGAGAATCAAGAGAAGAAATCATCTATTCCATAGAATTAAAAAAAAAAAACATAAAGCATTGGAGGTCTCCAAAGACTTCAATTATTCGCTTGTCACCATCCAGATCTTGAAACACTTCTACTTCTTCTGCTTGGCACAACCCAATTTCTCTGGTTCGACCTTAACAAACTTTGGTATGCCGTCATTCATTTCCTTTGTAGCCTCTCGGAACAATTCTGCTTTGGTTAATTTCTCCTGCTTAATCTTCACAACATCTATGCTATCAAGACAAAGCCTTTTCGTAGTGGATGAATGATCCAAAGGAGAGGAGAGATCTTCAATCAGTTTTCTCTTAGAGGATGGAGTAGTAGTTCTTGTTGGGTTTGGACTGTAGGTAAGCATTAGGGATCCTTGATACAATATAAAATTATTCGAGTTAATAAATTTCCTAATGAAAGAATAATATACCGATCTAGTTAAACGTATTGTGATATTTTACCTGGTCATTTGAATCATCTGGAATCTCCTCTTCCTTTTCACCTATATCATTTGACAGTACCCTAGACACCTTATAGGTATCCAATCTAGTAAAGAGATTTTCAGGACCTACACATATTAGGTACTTGAATGTTTTGCCAACCAAGTTCTTAATAGAATCAGGCAAAGCTTCAAGATCAACAATCTGTGAATTCATTAACGATTGGTTTAATAGTTAAAAATCTAGCATCCGTGAAACATTTTCATAGTTGAATTGAGGATCAGTTTAGAAAATAACCTCATCCCATGATCCGTTCAGAAGATTGCTTACAGGACAGCCAACAATGTCAGAAGCCATACTATCAAAAAGCATCAATTTCATCTGCCCAGTCTGGTCCATCACGTTAACATGCAGCTTGTACCTTTGTAAGCAGTGCAAAATTTGGTATTTATAAACTGGAATATGAAAGTAAGCAAGTTGTATATGGAACAAAAGTTTGATATACTAACCTGGCTTGAACATTAGTAACTATTCCTCTGCAAGAATCACAATAAAATTAAGGTTTCGAAGAAGTAGTTACCACCTGAATAACATTTTTATTACACTTCCTACATGCAATGTAATACTAAGCCCAGTCTGTATCTATTGCATATATGGTGCAAATGACCCTAACCCTCCCAACCTAGCATTCATAAAATGCCTATGGTTTAGTTATTCTTGTTATGAAATAGAACAGACTTTATATTATATTAAAGTTTAATATATTTTTTTATTTTTCTATTACCTCTATCATATTGAAAACCTCTTCGATAGTTCTCATAAGAAACTGATCAGCAAATTTAGGACCTGCAGCCACTATCAATTCTTGCATTGGGTTGTTGTCAATGACTTGGAGGGCAAGACCATCATTTGGCAACCTATAAACAACAATTGCATTATAAGTATAAACCATCTTAGTTTCAATACCATTAAAATTATTTTTAATCAACTTAATAAAATATACTTGTTCTTAAACTCCACAATCTCATGGTAGTTTGGATTGATGATAAGTTGCGAAGTATTGAAAGAGTTTGCTATGTTTCGAACATCTGCAAAATTGGGATACATATATGATTTTACTATTTTAACAGTTGAAATATTATTTTTTGCTTATTGAGAATCAAATCATGTTACCTTTGTATGTCTTGATTTTTGCAAATCGTATCAAACAGATCACCATCTCACCATCTGCATTTGAACAGGCTTCAAAAAACTGCTCTGCAAAGGATCCCCAAAGAGTACAGGGAAGTCTGTCATCCCTATTACGATATTAAAAGGTATGTGATGTTAGTAATAAGACACACAGTTTGTTTGAAAACAAAGTTGGAAGTTTGTAGTTTACAGCTCATCTCTTAGTTGGAAAGAGATCTTCTTGGTCGGCTTACTATTGACATCTATGGTCTCCATTTCACCCACATTGACAACTTGTCCAACAATGTCTACAATTTCAAAAATAGAATCATATTCCAGTTTTAATAATAAGACTAACCATGAGAATTAATGTATATATTACCGATTAAAATGTTTGCATTTAGACCAGCAGTCTCCACGTCTTTGAAAGTAGTCAGAGACATGTAGTGGTCATTAGACAGTAGATCAATCCTTGTGACAATGGTTTGAGCCAGGAAATTCATTTTGTAACGATGGATTGTTGGTCTAAATTGGCCTGCTGCATAAACCAATCCAAAGTGTTGAATGTCTTTCCATTCACCAGGCACCATATACTTTTCGAAACGATTCAGACAATCCTTCTTAACAGAAGCATGTATCTTTGTTCCCTGAAATAATGTGTATTTATGAGTTGACATTCTACAATTTGAATTTAGACAGGTAGATGAAGAAAAGGTTGCAGTTTAACTTACATGTACATCTGCGAGGACCATGTCAAAGGTCTCTCCAAAAGCGGTGGTTTAAGTTTTCCAAGAGTGAAGGACTCGGACTTGCACTATTCAGGATGTCTTGTAGGGCTTGACATCATGGAGGTAAGCAATTGCTTGAGCTATTTTGCAATACTAAAAGGAGTTTGAGTTTTGCTATTTGAGTTTTCTATGCTGATTGATGTGATGAGATTAGAATGGTTATAGAATAGATATATTTATAGTGAGGTTGGTACCGTAGGGTTTTCAAGTGATTGATTTGTGATAATCTTGAATGTAAAGTAAGAAATCTTTTTATTCAATTTAATTTTTGATTGTCTAGGTCCAAATTAGGTATGTTCGATCTTGATTTGCGTTTGTTAAGAAATTATGCTATTATGGAATTAGTTAATTGAGACCCTGATTATAAGTTGATTGGAGATATAATAAATTTGAAGCGTAAATTGATATGAACAGATAACAAAGAAGTTGGCTCTCTCTTCTCGATTTATTTTTGGATAGTTTTAGATTTTGTTGGCCAATTAATTATTATTACGTTATTGTTTATTTTGCAGGATTTGTTCATCTACTACAGGCCCAACATGGATAACAAAACAATAAAACAATAGTGAGGCCCAACATAATATCAAGATCCAATCAGTTGGATAGGCAATCGAGTTATAAGGTGGGCAATCGAATAAACACGCGGACCCTACTCTCAAAATCGAATCTGTGATTTTTTATGTCAATTTTGTCCTTCTCAATTTCAATTAAGTGTCTCTTTTAGTAATAATTGAGTGGCAATTTGAGTAAATACATTAGGGATTTTGGACATTCTCCAATTTGTACTTCTCTTATAATTCTTTTAATAATTATAAGAAGATGGATATTTTAATGTTGTTTGATTCTTAATAAGTCACTTTTAATACTCCAATCGGTCATTTTTCATTATTCTAGAAATTCTTTATTTGAATCTCAACAATTGGCGAGTTGATTTTTCTAGAAATTCAATAGCAAATTTTGATTATCATATAGATCCTGAAATTTTGCAAAATATTTACAAAACTGAAAAAAAAAATATAAATAATAAATAAAAAGACAACATGATCTAAATATGGCCTAAGACTTTCTTTAGAAAGACTTATGGTCTTTCCAAATATGAAACTGAATTTTTAGGAATCTTTGAAGCAAAATATAGAAAAATCTTGGGAGGAATCTTCAATGTAAGATGAAGAATGTTTTTTTCCTATGAATTACAAGGATAAAAAAGTTCCAGAAACGAATGGATCAAAAAAAATCCATAAATGAATATCAAAACACTTTCATAAGCGTATGGATCAAATAATTTCATAAATGAATATCAAACACTTTCGTAAACCTGTTTGTAGCCTGTTTGTAATTCTTGCTGAATGTGATTACGGTTAGATAAGTAACTAGTCACCCACTTTTCAAGTATCCACTGTTTTCACAAAAAAAAACATATCAAATTAATTATTCTTTGAATTCCATAAAAAAAATAGTGAAAAATAAAAATACAAGAATATTACATAGGTCCTACACCACAAACTTCATGGAAGCACCCACAAATTTTTTATGAATAAATATTCAAGATCTTGATGGAGTAGTTGTTCATGAAGGGTGAAAAAAAAAACTTTTTATTGCCGGTAATGCACAAAAATGCAACTAAAATGTTAAACAAAAACACAAAGAACATGTTAAACATAAAAAGAGGCCGAAAATGTTATTTTAAAAAATAATTATCTGAGATGGATTGATCAACTTATTAGAATATAGAGGCATATGCATATATGCAAAAACGTTTGAAAGATGTGACATGCTTTACTAGAAAGAGATAAAAATGAACTACAACCATCATGATAATTAATATCAATAATGTATAATGTATCTTACTAATTTTATTAAGTTTTAATGTATTGTAAATATATTAAAAATCAAATAAATTTTAAAGTCATCAAATATGTATTTTCGTTGCTTTTTCATATGGTCTCCTTTATTCAGATTGTCTCAAGTTTCTTCAAAATCACATATAGTAAATTATTTTTGAATCGCTTTGTAGGTGAAAATCTTAATATTATTAAAAGAGAAGTCTATTTTGAACATTTTTCAAAATTAATCATTTGCTTACTTCAATTGCCATTGAAATTATGTAAATTAGTTTAGAGATATATATAGTAAAATTTTCATTTATTTAGTTTAGATATATATATATATATATATATAGTAAATTTTTCTCTCATATTTGGTTGATCATATTTTGAAAACATTAATGAAAACATCTCTTCTACCCTATAATGAATGTTAAAAAAAATAATTTGATTTCATTGTGAATTTTTGCTAAGTGTTTAGTTTTTTTTTTTTTATTATTTTAAAATCATTTAGTATCACTATATATATATATATATATATTCGATCTAGATAATGAACTCAAAAGAATTTTATAAAACGGTAATACCAAAACAAAGAGTTTATTTCATGGTTAAAGAATGTATATAGGTTTTGTTTGGTCCTTGATAAAGGTTAATAGTTTGTAATGTAAATATTGTTATCATCCAAATTGTCATTTTTTCTTAGGAATATGATATATTTCCCACATGGAATAAAAGGTAACTGACTGGAAGAATTTAAAAATCTCTTATTTGAATCCAGAAAATTGGCGTCTTGACTTTAAAGAGAATTCAAATAGAGAATTCGAATTCAACTTGTGTTGTGTCCAAGATACACAAGTTGATTCAAATTAAATATTTAGTAAAAAAATGAAAAAGTAGTAGTTTTACGCTCCTAAAGGAGGAAATGTTTATAAATTTACAAAAAGAAGTTTTTACTTATGATGGATAGATCAATTTCATGAAATAAAAAGACTGAAAAAAAATGTTTGAAAAATGTGTCATGATTAATAAGAAAGAGATGAAAATGAACTATAATTGCCATGATAATTAATGTAATTGTAATGTATCTTATAATAATACTGTTGTGTTATATTGGAAAATTTTCTGTCTAGGGGAGAAAACATAAAGTAAAACTTATGATATATATTTTTATTATTTTAACTATTATAAAAATTGTGAAGTATTGTGCATGAAAGACGATTTACATGAATCCACTTTTGTATGGTTGCAAATTATAACAAATATTGAGATGATACTAAACGGGACATAAAATATAATATCATTTTCAAAGTCAAAATTAAAATTAAAATATTATTAATTAAGATATTCCCTTTATAATAAAAGGACAAGTACAAATTTTAATATTTGTTTTTTTTGTTCTATTTGTTCTTCATCAATTTTGGAATGTAACATTTTTGTTCTATTATTAGTCATTTTATGAGGTTATGTGTAGTATTTATATTTTTGGATAACGACAACGCTGTGACCTTTTTATTTTAGGTTTAGGAAACCACAATCTGAATTTCAATGCTAGCGAATTGAATAAACCGAACAGCTCCCAAAATAGACTACTATCTACTATTACATACGTTCATTTGTCTTTTCCAAACTGACAATTTCTAGATTGAGCCAAGCCTCATAAACAGATATTCTTATTTTTGGTAGAAAAGATGCCTAAGAAAATATGCAGAGACTGCCTAATCCTGGTGCAAGATAACCATGACGGCTCACTCCAGAGTTTACTCTGCCTTCAAAGAGATGAAACTCTCAAACTCGACTGCAGAAAAAAGTCTTTGAATTGTAAGACAATAATAAAATTGTCAGACAAAAAAAAAAGTCTTTAAATTGGCACAAGTCTCAACTTCTCACGAGAGATTTCGCCACCCAATCAAGCTTAATCCCACATCTGCCTAAACGAGGGATTATAAATATCACTAACTAAAACCAAAGTAATAAAGCCCAATACATATATATAAAGCCCAATTTAAAGAAACATACCCAACTCTTTTCGCCATATCACATTCCTACTTGGATCAGCTCTACAGCCCATTAGAGGAACAAAAAAGGAGAATGAATGAAAAAAAAATAATGTAGAACAAAATAAACAATTTTTGAGGAATGAAAGAAAAAAATGCAGAGAAAAAACAAAATAATAACGGGTGACCAAACAATAATAATATTTGTTAAATTATATTGAATATTAAATAAATCAATCAATAAAAATACTACTTTAATATATATAAAATAAATTTTAAATTGATTTAAAAATAAATTTGTGAATTAAATTTTAAATACATCATATTAAATATTTATAGTTAATATTAACCTACAATAAAATTTTAAGAATAACTTAAAATATTCTTTAGTTTTATTTACGATATAAACATCTTTAAAATTTATTTTACTATTCAGACAATTTTTAAATAAAGCCTTCAGATTAATTTTACATGAAATTTTGTATCAAAAATAATTTTCTGCCAATATACTGTGAAGAAGATGAATATTATTGTATTATAAGATTGAAATATAATTAATAAACATAATTTCTATTTATTTTAAAATAAAATAAAAATAAATTTTAATATTTGTTCTTTTTTTTGTTCTATTTGTTCCTCATCAATTTTGGAATGTAACATTTTTGTTCTATTATTCTTCATTTTATGAGGTTATGTGTAGTATTTATATTTTTGGATAATGAGAATAGTGTGGCCTTTTTGTTTCAGGTTTAGGGAACCACAGCATGGATTTCAACGCTAGCTGAAACGACCTGACCCGTTTTTTTTTTAATACATAAATAATAATAATAATAATAATAATAATAATAATAATAATAATTATAATAATAATAATAATAATAATTATAATAATAATAATAATAATAATTATAATAATAATAATAATAATAATTATAATAATAATAATAATAATAATTATAATAATAATAATAATAATAATTATAATAATAATAATAATAATAATTATAATAATAATAATAATAATAATTATAATAATAATAATAATAATAATTATAATAATAATAATAATAATAATTATAATAATAATAATAATAATAATTATAATAATAATAATAATAATAATTATAATAATAATAATAATAATAATTATAATAATAATAATAATAATAATTATAATAATAATAATAATAATAATTATAATAATAATAATAATAATAATTATAATAATAATAATAATAATAATTATAATAATAATAATAATAATAATTATAATAATAATAATAATAATAATTATAATAATAATAATAATAATAATTATAATAATAATAATAATAATAATTATAATAATAATAATAATAATAATTATAATAATAATAATAATAATAATTATAATAATAATAATAATAATAATTATAATAATAATAATAATAATAATAACTAGTAGTCACATACCCACTAGCCACCTAACCACAATCACAACCAACAGCGGAATAACAAATACCAGTATCCAATAAATATCCAATAAATATCCAATAATATTCAATAACCAATATCCAAAACATAACCATTCCAATATCAAACAACAAGAAACAAGGAACCAACAACCTAGCAAGTTCTAAAGACCCAACACTAGCAACCTAACAATGCCAGACAACATCCAATCGAGTCTCTAGAACATCCTCCTCTTCATTGCCTTGATTTCACGATCACACTTTGTTTTTACCTGCAACACAAACACAAATTAAGATGCATGAGTATTTGATAAACACTCAGTGAGACAATCCTCTAATCTACTGGGCTATACACATAAGAAACAGTGATTACAGTGTTCCAAACAAACAACAAACAAAACATACAAACCAGGAAAACAAACATCATCTCGCTGGAAGGGAGGTGTCGACCGACACCAGCCAAGTGTCGAATGACACTGACATTGGTGTCGACCGACACTACCCTACAATGTCGATCGATGCCATTTTGCTGGTGTCGATCGACACTCCACCTGCAACTGCGATCCGCTGCGAAGTCGAATCTCCCTCCCAAACTCCACCAACCCGTCCAATACTCAAAACCCAAGCCGAAATCAACCTTAGAAACCTGTAGCAACCGATCCCCATCAAGAAAACACTCAAAACAACAACAAACAAGCAAGAACAAGGAAATCAAAGGCTTAGATTAGCCATGGTTATGCACTCACCTCTTTGCAGGAAGTCTCTGAACTACATCAACAAATCCCACCCTCCTAACAAGTCTCTAACTCCTTCCTAGCCTTGGATCTCTCGAAACTCCTGAAACACGTTGTTCATCAATCTCATAAACGCTGCTGGCGCATTTGTCAACCCAACGACATTGCCACGAACTCATAAACCCATACCTCGTCCTTCTACTTGACGAACAACACCGACACTCCCTACGGTGAAGTGATAAGACGTAAGAACCCCTTATTTTTCTTCCTCAGCTCTACTAGACTACTAATCAAGTATGCTGACATCAACTCACCACCACCCGGATATCAACACCTCTTGTCCACCCAAGAACCTCTAGCAACTTGTCTCTTAAGGAAACTTCCACAAGATAGCGTATTACAAATTTAGCTTTTCGCTTAGCAATTCTCCACAGCAAATCATCAATACAAGCGTAATAAAACAAACAAGTACCATACGTTCGCACATTCTGATTCACCGCATCAAATGCTTTGCAAGCCGCCAACTCAAACTACTTGCCTTGTTTCCCTCAGCAAGCTTACCAAAACCTTGAATCTAGCAACCCTGTCCATATCCAATGAACGTAATCCAACATCGTCGCAACGATTAGATTATCCTGCCATGAAGGCTTCTCGTGAACTTATGTATCTTGTCTTTCCCGGCTCAAACCTGCTGCAACTCCCCTTCCCGGGACTCCAGCACCACCAGCCTCACAATCCTGGTGCAACAGCCACACATTAATAACCGCTCTGGTCACAAAACCCTGACCCATTGGTCAACACATCCAAAAACCGAGATTAAACCACCGTCAATCTCTCGAGGTCTACATTCAATCGGTTAGTTTATACTCACGTCTTAGGCATTGCTTGCTCCCAACTCCTCTACCCTTAGGTAGCAACCTTCGAGCCATACCGATTTCACTCTCAGACCAGCGTATTTGAGTTATACCGTCTCACTCTTGGACCACAATCCTCAATATCTCGGTATCAGGGGAACTACTCATCCCCTCAGGGGAACATAATCCCCTCTGCCACTCTCACAGCCCCCAGCCCCTCGAGCTATCGGTATTCAGGAGAATCACCATCTCCTCAGGAGCAACAATCTTTAACGACTATAAACATCTCCCGACCAAAAATACCTCCTGTGGCCCGAGTATAACATTGCAATGTTACACCTACCCTCTCAACTTCTCATAACAACCTGGATTACCCACCAAACAGAGAAGTATTTGATCCAACTGCATATGAACACCTATCTGCCCCACTAGGCTCGATACCTCTCGAGAAGACTCTCGTACCGGTCATCTACAACTGCTCCATCCTCTTAACAAAATATGGATAGTCCTCAACATCCGCAGCCCTCGACTGCACCTGCCACATGCGGTACAACTAGAGCCTGCACTGGTACCCCTCTCGGTAATCGCTCCCACAGCACGCTAAGAGATCTGCCAAGCGATCATCTTGACCCTGGGCTCCACCTGCTGCAACCCCACACTTGGGTTCCCAGCACCCCCGACACGCTAACCGGCTACCCCCTCTGGTCCCTCCTGATACGCTTGCGATCCTACGACGTACCTCCTCGTGGAACTCTGGACCACACACTCGCTGGCCTCGGGAACCCGCCCGACCACGACCACGACAACACCCATGTCCACGACCAACAAGTCAAACACCTTTAACCATTGTACTTCCAAGAACAGAGGTTAACAAGCAATCTTAACATAACACAAAAACACAAAAACAAAAACTCACTGTGGAATCACACTGTAGGCTCGAAGAGGATGTTCTAGGACTCCATGCCACACACAATTGACTAACTCACATAATCAATCAAAACATGCAATCCCCAAACATATACAGCACAAAGCCTAGTGAACCCAAACCTAGAACCGTAAGGGCTCTGATACCAAACTGAAACGACCCGACCCGTTTTTTATTTTAAATAAATAAATAATAATAAAAAATAATAATAGTAAAATATAACTAGTGGTCCTATACCCACTAGCCACCTAACCACAATCACAACCAACAGTGGAATAACAAATACCAATATCCAATAATATTCAATAACCAATATCCAAAACATAACCATTCCAATATCAAACAACATGAAACAAGGAACCATCAACCTAGCAAGTTCTAAAGACCCAACTCTAGCAACCTAACAATACCAGACAACATCCAATCGAGTCCCTAGGACATCCTCCTCTTCATTGCCTTGATTCCACGATCACACTTTGCCTTTACCTGCACCACAAACATAAATTGAGATGCATGAGTATTTGATAAACACTCAGGGAGACAATCCTCCCATCTACTGGGCTATACACACAAGCAACAGAGATTCTAATGTTCCAAACAAACAACAAACAAAACATACAAACCAGGAAAACAAACATCATCTCGCTGGAAGGGAGGTGTCAAACGACACAAGCCAAGTATCGACCGACACTGACATTGGTGTCGACCGACACTACCCCACAGTGTCGATCGATACCATTTTGCTGGTGTCGATCGACACTCCACCTGCAACTGCGATCCGCTGCGAAGTCGAGAGTCGAATTTCGCTCCCAAACTCCACCAACTCGTCCAATACTCAAAACCCAAGCCGGAAACATCCTTAGAAACCTGTAGCAACCAATCCCCAGCAAGAAAACACACAAAACAACAACAAACAAGCAAGAACAAGGAAATCAAAGGCTTAGATTAGCCATGGTCATGCACTCACCTCTTAGCATGAAGTCTCTGAACAACAGCAACGAATCCCACCCTCCTAACAAGCCTCTAACTCCTTCCTAGCCTTGGATCTCTCAAGAAACAGCCAAGAATCTCACAAATCTCTCTATAAAGCTCAAAAACCAAGTTTTCTCCCTTTTCTCTCCAAAACAACAAAGCGGCAACAAAACAAACTCTAAAACCCTTCTTGTCGTCGAAACCCACTTAGGTATCCCGGTTCAATGGTTTCCACAAACCAAACCGAACCAAATCGATCAAAAACTCAATCTGGTCGAACCAGAACAACTTGGTGTCGATCGACACCACCATGGCTCACTCTAGAGTTTACTATGCCCTCAAAGAGATGAAACTCTCAAACCCGAAAGGAGAAAAAGTCTTTGAATTGTAAGACAATGATAAAATTGTCAGACGAAAAAAAAAGTCTTTAAATTGGTACAAGTCTCAACTTCTTACGAGAGGTTTCGCCACCCAATTAAGCTTAATCCCATATCTGCCTCAACGCTACCAAATCAGTTACAAAAAACTTGCAGACACAATTTAACCTTTTTCTTTTCGTAAACGAGGGATTATAA
>NC_025685.1:13685269-13704397 GCF_000633955.1 Camelina sativa | reverse complement strand
CAACATCCGCAGCCCTCGACTGCACCTGCCACATGCGGTACAACTAGAGCCTGCACTGGTACCCCTCTCGGTAATCGCTCCCACAGCACGCTAAGAGATCTGCCAAGCGATCATCTTGACCCTGGGCTCCACCTGCTGCAACCCCACACCNTCCCCAAACATATACAGCACAAAGCCTAGTGAACCCAAACCTAGAACCGTAAGGGCTCTGATACCAAACTGAAACGACCCGACCCGTTTTTTATTTTAAATAAATAAATAATAATAAAAAATAATAATAGTAAAATATAACTAGTGGTCCTATACCCACTAGCCACCTAACCACAATCACAACCAACAGTGGAATAACAAATACCAATATCCAATAATATTCAATAACCAATATCCAAAACATAACCATTCCAATATCAAACAACATGAAACAAGGAACCATCAACCTAGCAAGTTCTAAAGACCCAACACTAGCAACCTAACAATACCAGACAACATCCAATCGAGTCCCTAGGACATCCTCCTCTTCATTGCCTTGATTCCACGATCACACTTTGCCTTTACCTGCACCACAAACATAAATTGAGATGCATGAGTATTTGATAAACACTCAGGGAGACAATCCTCCCATCTACTGGGCTATACACACAAGCAACAGAGATTCTAATGTTCCAAACAAACAACAAACAAAACATACAAACCAGGAAAACAAACATCATCTCGCTGGAAGGGAGGTGTCAAACGACACAAGCCAAGTATCGACCGACACTGACATTGGTGTCGACCGACACTACCCCACAGTGTCGATCGATACCATTTTGCTGGTGTCGATCGACACTCCACCTGCAACTGCGATCCGCTGCGAAGTCGAGAGTCGAATTTCGCTCCCAAACTCCACCAACTCGTCCAATACTCAAAACCCAAGCCGGAAACATCCTTAGAAACCTGTAGCAACCAATCCCCAGCAAGAAAACACACAAAACAACAACAAACAAGCAAGAACAAGGAAATCAAAGGCTTAGATTAGCCATGGTCATGCACTCACCTCTTAGCATGAAGTCTCTGAACAACAGCAACGAATCCCACCCTCCTAACAAGCCTCTAACTCCTTCCTAGCCTTGGATCTCTCAAGAAACAGCCAAGAATCTCACAAATCTCTCTATAAAGCTCAAAAACCAAGTTTTCTCCCTTTTCTCTCCAAAACAACAAAGCGGCAACAAAACAAACTCTAAAACCCTTCTTGTCGTCGAAACCCACTTAGGTATCCCGGTTCAATGGTTTCCACAAACCAAACCGAACCAAATCGATCAAAAACTCAATCTGGTCGAACCAGAACAACTTGGTGTCGATCGACACCACCATGGCTCACTCTAGAGTTTACTATGCCCTCAAAGAGATGAAACTCTCAAACCCGAAAGGAGAAAAAGTCTTTGAATTGTAAGACAATGATAAAATTGTCAGACGAAAAAAAAAGTCTTTAAATTGGTACAAGTCTCAACTTCTTACGAGAGGTTTCGCCACCCAATTAAGCTTAATCCCATATCTGCCTCAACGCTACCAAATCAGTTACAAAAAACTTGCAGACACAATTTAACCTTTTTCTTTTCGTAAACGAGGGATTATAAAATTCACTAACTAAAACCAAAGTAATAAAGCCCAATATGACATATATATAAAGCCCAATTTAAAGAAACATACCCAACTCTTTTCGCCATATCACATTCCTTCTAGTTGTATAGATAAAAGGAAAATGAATAATAAATACATGTGCAAAGTAATAAATAATTTTTGAGGGATGAAAGAAAAAAATGCAGAGAATAAACAAAATAATAATTGGTGACAAAACAATAATAATATTTTTTAAATTATATTAAATATTAAATCAATCAATCAATAAAAATACTACTTTTAATATATATAAAATAAATTTTATATTTAATTTAAAAATAAATATGTGAATTAAATTTTAAATACATCATATTAAATATTGATAGTTAATATTAACCTACAATAAAATTTTAAGAATAAATTAAAATATTATTTAGTTTTTATTTACTATATAAACATCTTTAAACTTTATTTTACTATTTATACAATTTTTAAATAAAGCCTTCAGATTTATTTTACATGAAATTTTGTATCAAAAATAATTTTGCCAATATACTGTGAAAAAGATAAATATTATTGTATTATAAGATTGAAATATTATTAATAAACATAATTTCTATTTATTTTAAAATAAAAATAAAAAGAATTTTAATATTTGTTTTTTCTTTTGTTCTATTTGTTCCTCATCAATTTTGGAATGTAACATTTTTGTTCTATTATTTGTCATTTTATGAGGTTATGTGTAGTATTTATATTTTTGGATAATGAGAACAGTGTGGCCTTTTTGTTTCAAGTTTAGGGAGCCACAGCCGGATTATTCTGCATTTCTAGAAGCTAGCTACAAGCACTCTACTCTGGAGATAAAGAACCGAACACACGCCATATACCATTGGAACCACAATGATGATGGGAAGAAAGTAGCAACGGATGAATTTGTGTTACACAACCAGTACTGGTAAGTTCTCTTATTCTCACTTTAGTAATCTTAGTAGTTGTGTAGATGCAGAGCTAAGTGAAATTAATACGCAGGAGAATCACATTCGACGGAGAAAGCTTAAGAAGCATTATATCAAGAGTGTTGTGGCTGACGGGATTGCCAATTGATTCACTAAGTTGCCTTATGCTTTTGATTCAAGTGTGAAGATTCATTTACCAAATCTTGATTACTTGTTATTAAATAAAGGAAGCTTATAATACGTTGTTACTTTTCTTTCCCGCTAAGTTTTATGCCATTTGGAGTATGAAAGGAATTGGAATTATGTATTCTTTCAGTCTACGTCTCGGATTTTAGATTAGCGAATAATGTATTCAGTATAACTGTGTTAGAGCATTTGCATCGGTGATACTCAACAAATTGAGTTCTTAGATTTTATTTATTAATATTTTAATATAAACATATAATCCAATTAAATTTTATTTTATTTTTTAAAAATAAACCTATCAAATTATGACATATAGATATGAGAAAGGATGTTAAAGAGTTGTGATAACGTGGTGTTCACAGATGCAGGATGTGGTAGCTCTGTTTTCTTGTGAAACCGAGTTCATGGCTGGAACAGAGACAGCTAAACTCGCCATCTGGTTACAAGAACTGCTTTGTTAAATCACTGGAGCTCCATGTGAGAAGGTTACAATACGACTTGATAATCAGTCTACAATTGCGTTGACAAAAAATTCAGTGTCCCATGGCCAAAGCAAGCACATACATAGGCGGATCCACTTCATAAGAGAGTGTGTCGAGAATGGGAAAATAGAGATAGAGCATATTCCTGGAAGTGAGCAAAAGGCAGACATTTTAACAAGGACACTTGGGAGGATTAAGTTCAAAGAGATGAGGAATCTTATTAGAGTTAGGGATGTGAATAGCACTTTTAAAGTAAAGTTACCTAAATATCCTGCGGCCAATATATATAAATGTCCGTCAATTTTTTTTGAGTTAGCGATAACGAAAAGCACTTTTAAAGTTTTTTAAGTAACAAATTTGTGGTTATTGTAAAGTGGAACTTTTCCAAAGATATATGAGCATTGTTACACCCGAAAAGAAAGTAAAAAACATTTTTGTTTTTCTTTTTGGTAAAATATTTATTTGCTGCTTTATATATTCAGAACATCGGAATAAGAACAACAAATTTTTTGGTTGATCAGTTACAAGAATATCTGTTGGATATGGGCTTTGCCCTAATATGTCACTCCGCCTAACAAAAGCTTAAACTGTGACTTCCGTCCGACAAATTTAGGAGAAAGTCCATTAAGCTCCGCAAAGGGTAATTTCGGGAATTCGCGTGGAAACTCTAAAATGTCCTAACTCCACTCACCTATATAAATAGCTCAAGACATTTATTGGGAACCTCATTCGGTCCCTTGGAGATTACCCATAGAACAATATTCTCTCTCGAAATAGGAATTTATTATTCTCTTTGTAATTTCTTTCTCGTTTTGAGCTTGTTGCTCTTCGATCGACAGCTTGCCTGTAAGCTGTTGAACTCGATCTCAACTCTTTGTTAGTTTGACGACCTCATTTTTCGTTAATAAAAGGACCTGCTCCACTCACCTTAGTACAAAAAATATCCAATACGATTGTTGGTCTCACGTCCTTGAGGAGTTGTCTCCGATTCCAAAGAAGGTATCATCCGTAACTCTTTTCAATGGAGGTACGGTTCAAAGTTGTTTTTTCTAAACTGCAGAGTAAACACGATAGATACGAAGAAATATATTGAGATAAAGCCAAGGTTGCGTTATGATTTGAGATCTTAGGAGCTTATACCTGTGCTCAGGAACCCACTTGTCCATATGAATAATAGTGATTTCTTTTTGAGCTTATTATATTATTTTGAAATCAGAGTAGAATAAAGCTATATTTTCTTTATTTTCTTTATTTTAGAGATAAATATAGGAAAAACCATTGGAGATGGTCTTAGTTGCTAAATTGCATTACTTGTAAAAACAAAACGAAAGCATAGTATTCAAATCCACTCGATGACAATGCATTTTCGTCCAATCAGAAGCCAGAGGACTCGACTAAAGCTGAGTAAGACGCATTCTCGTCCAAAGTCGTCATCATATCTGATAGACTCCTAGTGAGGAATCTGCTCCTAAGAACACACTTTCAAGGTCTTAAAGATGATCGGATGGATTGATGATGATCAATGGATCAAAGATACAATAGATTGATCAAATGGAAGGTGAATGGGTGGTTTATGCAGCAGATTGAAAAAGGGATTGAAATGAACTTCCAAGAGAGATGGAAATCTCTTAGACTTCAGGCTCGAATCAGACTTAGATATGACACACTAAGAAGAAAACAAGTTGAGAAGATATTACACACTCCTCAGATCAAACAAGTATAAAGAAGTTTTTGATTAAAATGTTTGATGGTTTACAAAGAAGAGATATATGGTCTTTAAATAGGAGAAGAGGGGGACGAAATAGAGAAGAGAAAACCCTAGACAACCTTGCAAGTTCAAGCTCATGCAAGATGTTTAGGAAATGACAAAACATTAAATGCATTGTTTTTGAATGAGAAAAGTTATAAAATGGGCCAAAGCTTTGTAATGGGCTTTAGACCACGAATTGGGCTGGCAAAGGGGGTCTAAAAATGTTACTTAGGCCTCATTAAAAACCTTGTCAAGAAAACCCAATGGGACAAAACTTGACCAAGGGAAAAAGAGCACCAAAGCAACACTTTACCCTTTACCGAGCACCTTGTGCTGTGAGCATGGTGAATGTGGTTTGAGTCACGTCTTCTAGCTTCTTGTCCAACTCCTTAAGTATTGCATTGATGGCTTGGTTGAACCTCTTGGACCGTGACCTTGTTATAGGACCCGCCGGGATGATCAATGCTTCCTCCGCTTCTTCCGCTGGTACAAGCTGCTCCTCCGGTGCTTCCTCTGGTTCAAGCTGGTCCTCCGATGCTTCCTCAGGTTCAAGCTGCTCCTCAGGTCCGTGTGGTTCGGTTGAGCCGTCCATGGTTTCATCAATATCCCTAGTCACCCTTCTGTTTTTGGTCCTGAACACTATTCCATGATCTAAACTAATCAATTCACACAAAGCTAACCTCTGAGATTGGGTTGAATCCATGTCAGCATCCCAACAAAGTCTGAAACAATATATCTTTCACATTCTCAATCTTGTCCTCCGGTACTAAGGTTTTGTTTTGAAGGAGCGCAAGATAGGCATGTATAGCCGCCGTATTTCGAATCTGGATCAAGTGAAAACAATTAAGTCATGTAACCAACATGAATTTCCTAAACAGAGTTTGACAATGCAGAGAAGTGACCTTTGGGTATTGGTGGGAAAGGAACGGTAGAAGCTGAGAGAACGCTTGAGCACTGATGGGTTGGGAGACAGAAGCAATAGAACCAAGTATTAGAACGCCTGTCTCTACCTTTTCGAATATCTTTGAAGCTCTTAGTTCGATGGCTAAGGAATCCATTACTCCCATGTAGAAACCCAGCGTATAATCCTGAAATCAAATTGACACATAAGCTTTGCGTGGAATTTATAAGCTTTGGCAAAATCTAATCTGAACAAGTAAAACTGTAAAATCAACCTCTTGATTCCGAAAAATCTGGTCCAAGAGCTCATGAATTGTCTGTGTCAGAAGAAAAGTCGTTAAAGATCTAAACACATAGAAAATAGAGGTTAATTGATACGGATCGTGGTATCACGTAGAACATAAAGCCTTAACTTGAGCCCAAAGTTTCAAAAGTTTCTAATGATACAAGACTAGTTCTTATTATTAGATTATTAGGTTTCCTTTTCATAATTAGATTAAGGCTTTGGGATATTTACTTATTACTCTTTATGCTAATGAGAATTAAGAGGGAGCTAAGCTTTCTATCCTTCTCAATTCACAAGCAATAAAAGTGGTTCATAACATTAATCGTTTATTTACCTTCAGACAGGGTACGATAACTCGGTCACATTTCTTGTACTCTTGGAGTATCCAGACGATATCCCCACAGATCGCAGATTCTCTAGATTGTTGTTGTGTAAGATCTTTAGCTTCACCTTCTTCCCTCACATACTTCAGTAATGCAGAGAGCGAAGCCGTTTTAAGCGACTTTTGTAACCCTCCAATCGAAATTACTAATCCAGATATTACCTGTTTGCTATAACAATGGAATTTCAATAGTTGAACAAAGCGTGGGAAAGAGAAATCCGGAACCTACAAAAGAACTAAAAAACTTATTGTCTGATAAACGCTTTGAAATAAATGAAGCAACCCAAGGCTCCAGGATTGCATACCGCCCATTGTAAGCTTGCTTTGTTGGGAAGAATTTCTTCCAGTGCTTCTCTATGAGGTATGAAAGGGACAGTAACAGTTTTGTTATACAAAATCCTTTGAAGAGCTTTTGCAGCGGTTTCTCTTAATTTATCCATTTTCTCCATTCCTTGCTTCACAATACCTCCAATCAAATGGTTTGCGAGATTTGAATCAAAAAGCGAAGATGAAGAAGGTGAGTTCATTTCGACCTTCTTACAGAGCATATATGTACATTTCTCAAGTCCATGGATTGCAGCTTCACGAACCCAAGAACCAACATCACCTCTGTTATCAACTGAATAGTCATCAAGAGCTTCCAGTAAAGTAGTTACCACTTTAGTCTTGATAAGAATAAAAAGAGACAGGTCATCGTTTTCAGGATCAGTAGCACTTTGCTGAGTAAGAGTCTCACACACAGATGTGAGTCCTTTCACAGCATTCATGCGTGCCTCAGCATCTCTATCTTCAGGATTCGCCTGCTTGGAAAAATAAATAAAAAACATCCGTCAAAGTCAATGTTTTCCAGGGATTGGCAACCGATGTAGTCACATGTTATCTTCTTTACCTCTATCTGACACGCACTGCAGAGCTTCAAAACTACATCCATCCATTTTGCAGTCAATAGTTCACATGGCAAGACACCTAGTGCAAGTGCAAAACCTCTTCGAACAGCTACGTTTGTGTCCGTTAGATGTTTCAGGTGTTTTGATACTAACTCAACAGCAATCTTATTATTGCAAACGAGATATGTTTGCACAAGCTGTTTAACAGCATTCACAGCTGCATTCTGAATAATATGTGAAACTTGTTAACTAGTGAATTATGCTAACAGGATGAAAATAAATAACTATATGATATTTAGAAACGTAGGTACCTGAATTTGAGAATTGGGATCTCTTCAATTCTCATTGAGGGTATCAAGCAGGATCCGTTCTGTTCTCTCAGATAATGTCACATGCGATAACGAGATACACTCGATAAACCGTGAGACAGCCAGTCGCATTCTTTCTCCACCTTTTCCACGGTAAAGCCTTGCTTTCTCAATGGCAGGGACAACCCCAGCCATACGCTTATGGCTATCTGTAAAAATAAAGTGAACTAGGAACATTTAATATAAGAGATAATGATGCCAACCCTCGAACTTGTTAATTTTCTCCACTAACATAAAATTAAGCTCCAACGGGTCTGCAGATTCCAAGATGAGTCCATATATTTCATTATCCATACCAAAACACCAACCAGCAGAAAAATGAAAGCTGAAAAAGTAGACGGTACCAACCAGCAGAAAGAACATAGCCACACTGGTGGAGAGCTAACACAACCTCTCCAGCTGCCAATGTTGCACCATGGCGCATGCACAAATCAGTTGAAAGGAGACGAGGAGTTAGTTTCTCCAACACATAGTTGGCAAAGTGCTTAGGCTCGTACTTAACAAGAGCAGCAAGAGTTTCTGCAGCAAGTTCTCTCAAGCTTTTATCCTGAAATGACAAGATTGAATAGTTAACATATTATTGGAAGATACAATTGGGATCAACGATTTGATACAGTTCCCAATCAAACTATTGGCTCTAGGTTATGGGTTGTTGGATTTTATAATTAGCATGTCGACCACTTAAGAAAGAAGCGTTTAACAGAAAATACAAGCAGGCTTAAAGAGGTTTTATATTTGCAGAAACCAGAGGCGAACCAATATCAGATAGAACATACCCAGTGGCAGATCTTGTTGTATAGCAATTCATCTACAAAAGGATATAGATACCCTTCATACTGAGCAACGGAAACAGCAACCTGAAGGAACGAGTTTACCCGAGAAGAAAGGGAAAAATAGTTAGCTATGTTCACTATGTCAATCCCATGAGGGTAATTTCCTTGCCTTCCAACATTCTCTTGGAAAGCAGCTGCAGCAGCCCTTCTACAGTTCACCTGATAAAAGACATCAATAAACTTTACGCAGTGATAAAAGAAATCAATAAAATTTATGCAACATTTAGATCTACAAAAATACAACTCTTCAACTGAGTGATTAGTACCTCTCTGTCGAAGGAAGCCACTATCAATAAATCTGGAGCAAGCTGATCGAGGACGTTTTTCATATCTTTGTGGTAATAGGCGCGTCCAAATGCCCAACAAACATAGGCAGCTGCATCACGTACATGAGATCCAACACTGTGCGGACCTCTACGGACATCGTAATGGAGTGCCTGCAAATGACATTTACATGTAAATCCATACAGCTTCTACATAATTTGGGTGAGTGACGTGATGGCTTCGTATGCATTGAGTAGAGAAATAAGTAACCCAGTGAATGGGAAAGAGTACGACCTTCACAATAACTGGGACGACTTGTGGGAAACTTTTAGGCAACAGTAACCCTCTACGAGACAGTTCAGCTAAAGCCAAACAACCCCCATGCCATGAGCCATCTCCCTGAATATCATGAAAATCACAATAACTGTCAGTTAGAGAGTGCCTGTTTTAGTTGGAGTGTCGAACGTGCAAGTTATGCTGCCAGAGATATCCATTAATAATTTTGAGTACCTCTCCTGGTGAAAACAGTTCCAGTACAGATGAAAGAACTTCTTCAGAAAGAACAGATGTTAGTCGTGAAGTTACACGACCTATACCCTTTGCAGCAGACCAACGAACCACGGTGTCCTACACAATTCAGAAAATAGAAAAACATATAAAAGGAAAATGCTTGTAAATACTGGTAACATGTGAAATATTCTGGTTGGCAGCTAAGCCATCAAATATATATAGCATCCAAGAAAAAAATATCTGTTTTAAGTGTTAACTGTCACTCCAGTCTATACCTTAGTACATGCATCATACTTTTACTCAGATTATCATGTTGTCATTTACTTGTATAAGTTGAGATGTAACCACCTGTAGTTATCAGCCTAACAGTAGAATCTCACCCACTAAACGTACCGTGTCTGTCAAACCAGAGAGTAGCATTTCAATTATCTGTTCTAAGATTTCAGGAACATCCATATATTCATCCTCTTGGTCATTCGCACTTTCTGGTTGCGAGACGGCAGCGACAACATGATCAGGCGGCACCAACGTTTGGGTCGAACTCGTAGATATATTCTCATAAAGGGAGGCGGTGTGAGCCTGCACGGTAGTTCCAAACAAGTTTCAGATGACTAACTTGAGAATGAGATTATGACAATTTTACGGGCATAGTCAGAAATTTGAAAATATTAAAGCCCACGAAGGGTGTTTATACATGCTAGAAGGTCTTTACCACATAGAGCCAGGAAGGTGAGCGATGAGAAAGACAAACAAGCCCTATCCTCTGAGTTAACTTGATCAGATACTTGCGAAGCAGAGGACTTCTAGTTGCTGCATTTGATTTGCTTAGCATAGTCACATCTTTCAAAACGACAGGAAGGGCTTCAAGCAACACTTCTCGGCTAGCAGTCTGCCAATGTTAAGACATATAAACCCAGATCAAAATACGAAAACTTAAGTAATCAAAACCATCTATATTCCCTACAAAATAAAAACATGCAAATTAAATCGGATATTTACATTACTAGCATCTATATCTATGTTTAACATGTGGTATATGGACCATTATTGAAAACATAGTGAATATCTCCAGGTTAAAGGAAAAAAGAAAAACCTTAAAAATGGCAGCCAGAGCCTCCATCACACCAAGCAAGCAAAAGTTGTTCACAAAACTATCTCCCTCAGAAGATAAAACTTCATGTGTCCACTCAAAAAAACTGAAACAGAAATGACACAAGGCAACAAAGAAAAGTAGTTGATTTGAGTAATCCGGAACAATCTTGTTGATGAAGTCAAGTGTTCAGACCAGAACAAACACATAAACAAAACTCAAAACTGAAGCTATGCATGGTGATAGAATCAGACGTTGCAAATGCCTTTCGCATATCCGGACGCGTTAAAAGCTTAGAGAGGAGCAACCCCGAAATCCTGCGCATAGGGCCAGCAGTGCACAGATAGTCCTTACAGAAACCCAAAATCTTCAATACCAGAGGAGCAAGGTCGTCCACACCAAAGCTCTTGTCGTTGGCAATGCTTGTATCAACAGAAGAAATATCAAACGGGACCAACACAAGGATTGAAAGCCACAAAAGAGTAACACACTTGGCCTCCATTTCTCCAGTCCTTTCTTGCCTCAAGGATGAAACAGGAGTCATGCTATGGCACTTGTCCAGAAGCGCCACAGCGAGTTCTAGATCGGAAACTTGATGGGGAAAGAACCTGATAACAGATTTGTACCCACAGACAGTAACCAAACTATAGATAATGGTGCAAATGGGTTTGATTATATCGAGAACTTCATCAGGTTTCGCTTCTAATTCAAGTGTTTTAGAGCGAATGATTAACATGAGTGGTGAAACTATGCTCTCTAAGTAGGGTTCCACTAGCTGACCTTGCTCCAGGTATTTGTCCATCTACAATACAGAAAAACAATGTCGGCACACAAGAAGAAGAAGAAGATGAAGCTAAAAAAGAGTAAGAAGCAAGCTTACAATGGAGCGGATGTTGTGAACAGAAGAAGGATCAACGACACGGCCATTTGCAACAATATCATCAACAAGGGATTTAACAATCTCCCATTCTTGCAAAAAGTATCTAAGTAGAAACTTTTCCCTGGAATCATGAATGTCCTCTTCTCCATTCACAACCACCAAACTTTCCTCTTCTCTAGCTGCCATTACTCTCTCAGTGTATAAACTGGAATAGAGAAACGCTAGCGAATTGAATAAATTACTGGTTCCTCTTGAAACTGAAAGAAGAAGATGAAGAACAACTGGCTGGGTCTACCAAGGTGAAGACTTTGCCTGCGAAACCAGGATGAAAAGAATAAACCGAAAACCAACCAACCAACAACAACAACTTGTGAAAAGCGTTTGGAAAAGGCAATCAGTCACAGCGATAAGAACTTAAACAGAGATTCAATAGCATCACCAAATCAAAACCCACAGTCAGAGATCTCAATAGCTTTTTCAAAATGAAAAAATTTAATAGATACAATGAGCAAAAGATAGATCTCACTCAAAAACCCAAACACGGATCTAAAGCCGCCATTAGAAGACTTATCGTCGGGTCATTACAGAAAAATATATATCTGTTTTACAATAATTGGTAACCAAACAATAATAATATTTTTTTAATTATATTAAATATTAAATCAATCAATCAATAAAAATACTACTTTTAATATATATAAAATAAATTTTACATTTAATTTAAAAATAAATATATGAATTAAATTTTAAATACATCATAGTAAATATTGATAGTTAATATTAACTTACAATAAAATTTTAAGAATAAATTAAAATATTATTTAGTTTTTATTTACGATATAAATATTTTTAAAAATTATTTTACTATTCATACAATTTTAAAATTAAGCTTTCAGATTAATTTTACATGAAATTTTGTATCAAACAATATACTGTGAAAAAATATGAATATTATTGTATTATAAGATTGAACTATTATTAATAAACATAATTTTTATTTATTTTAAAATAAAAAAAGACGAATTATAATATTTGTTCTTTTTTTTGTTCTATTTATTCTTTATCAATTTTGGAGAGTAACATTTTTGTTCTATTATTCGTCATTTTATAAGGTTATGTGTAGTATTTATATTTTTGGATAATGAGAACAGTGTGGCCTTTTTGTTTCAGGTTTAGGGAACCACAGCCTGGATTTCAACGCTAGCGAATTAAATAAATTACTCTTGGTATTTGTCCATCTACAATACAGATGAAAATAATAAATCGAACAGCTCCCAAAACAAACTACTATCTACTATTACATACGTTCATTTGACTGACAATTTCTAGAGTGAGCCAAGCCTCATAAACAGNACGACCTATACCCTTTGCAGCAGACCAACGAACCACGGTGTCCTACACAATTCAGAAAATAGAAAAACATATAAAAGGAAAATGCTTGTAAATACTGGTAACATGTGAAATATTCTGGTTGGCAGCTAAGCCATCAAATATATATAGCATCCAAGAAAAAAATATCTGTTTTAAGTGTTAACTGTCACTCCAGTCTATACCTTAGTACATGCATCATACTTTTACTCAGATTATCATGTTGTCATTTACTTGTATAAGTTGAGATGTAACCACCTGTAGTTATCAGCCTAACAGTAGAATCTCACCCACTAAACGTACCGTGTCTGTCAAACCAGAGAGTAGCATTTCAATTATCTGTTCTAAGATTTCAGGAACATCCATATATTCATCCTCTTGGTCATTCGCACTTTCTGGTTGCGAGACGGCAGCGACAACATGATCAGGCGGCACCAACGTTTGGGTCGAACTCGTAGATATATTCTCATAAAGGGAGGCGGTGTGAGCCTGCACGGTAGTTCCAAACAAGTTTCAGATGACTAACTTGAGAATGAGATTATGACAATTTTACGGGCATAGTCAGAAATTTGAAAATATTAAAGCCCACGAAGGGTGTTTATACATGCTAGAAGGTCTTTACCACATAGAGCCAGGAAGGTGAGCGATGAGAAAGACAAACAAGCCCTATCCTCTGAGTTAACTTGATCAGATACTTGCGAAGCAGAGGACTTCTAGTTGCTGCATTTGATTTGCTTAGCATAGTCACATCTTTCAAAACGACAGGAAGGGCTTCAAGCAACACTTCTCGGCTAGCAGTCTGCCAATGTTAAGACATATAAACCCAGATCAAAATACGAAAACTTAAGTAATCAAAACCATCTATATTCCCTACAAAATAAAAACATGCAAATTAAATCGGATATTTACATTACTAGCATCTATATCTATGTTTAACATGTGGTATATGGACCATTATTGAAAACATAGTGAATATCTCCAGGTTAAAGGAAAAAAGAAAAACCTTAAAAATGGCAGCCAGAGCCTCCATCACACCAAGCAAGCAAAAGTTGTTCACAAAACTATCTCCCTCAGAAGATAAAACTTCATGTGTCCACTCAAAAAAACTGAAACAGAAATGACACAAGGCAACAAAGAAAAGTAGTTGATTTGAGTAATCCGGAACAATCTTGTTGATGAAGTCAAGTGTTCAGACCAGAACAAACACATAAACAAAACTCAAAACTGAAGCTATGCATGGTGATAGAATCAGACGTTGCAAATGCCTTTCGCATATCCGGACGCGTTAAAAGCTTAGAGAGGAGCAACCCCGAAATCCTGCGCATAGGGCCAGCAGTGCACAGATAGTCCTTACAGAAACCCAAAATCTTCAATACCAGAGGAGCAAGGTCGTCCACACCAAAGCTCTTGTCGTTGGCAATGCTTGTATCAACAGAAGAAATATCAAACGGGACCAACACAAGGATTGAAAGCCACAAAAGAGTAACACACTTGGCCTCCATTTCTCCAGTCCTTTCTTGCCTCAAGGATGAAACAGGAGTCATGCTATGGCACTTGTCCAGAAGCGCCACAGCGAGTTCTAGATCGGAAACTTGATGGGGAAAGAACCTGATAACAGATTTGTACCCACAGACAGTAACCAAACTATAGATAATGGTGCAAATGGGTTTGATTATATCGAGAACTTCATCAGGTTTCGCTTCTAATTCAAGTGTTTTAGAGCGAATGATTAACATGAGTGGTGAAACTATGCTCTCTAA
This sequence comes from Camelina sativa, assembly GCF_000633955.1. Classification (NCBI taxonomy): domain Eukaryota; kingdom Viridiplantae; phylum Streptophyta; class Magnoliopsida; order Brassicales; family Brassicaceae; genus Camelina; species Camelina sativa. Next base: position 13,689,896 of record NC_025685.1, on the reverse strand, counting down.
GTAGGGTTCCACTAGCTGACCTTGCTCCAGGTATTTGTCCATCTACAATACAGAAAAACAATGTCGGCACACAAGAAGAAGAAGAAGATGAAGCTAAAAAAGAGTAAGAAGCAAGCTTACAATGGAGCGGATGTTGTGAACAGAAGAAGGATCAACGACACGGCCATTTGCAACAATATCATCAACAAGGGATTTAACAATCTCCCATTCTTGCAAAAAGTATCTAAGTAGAAACTTTTCCCTGGAATCATGAATGTCCTCTTCTCCATTCACAACCACCAAACTTTCCTCTTCTCTAGCTGCCATTACTCTCTCAGTGTATAAACTGGAATAGAGAAACGCTAGCGAATTGAATAAATTACTGGTTCCTCTTGAAACTGAAAGAAGAAGATGAAGAACAACTGGCTGGGTCTACCAAGGTGAAGACTTTGCCTGCGAAACCAGGATGAAAAGAATAAACCGAAAACCAACCAACCAACAACAACAACTTGTGAAAAGCGTTTGGAAAAGGCAATCAGTCACAGCGATAAGAACTTAAACAGAGATTCAATAGCATCACCAAATCAAAACCCACAGTCAGAGATCTCAATAGCTTTTTCAAAATGAAAAAATTTAATAGATACAATGAGCAAAAGATAGATCTCACTCAAAAACCCAAACACGGATCTAAAGCCGCCATTAGAAGACTTATCGTCGGGTCATTACAGAAAAATATATATCTGTTTTACAATAATTGGTAACCAAACAATAATAATATTTTTTTAATTATATTAAATATTAAATCAATCAATCAATAAAAATACTACTTTTAATATATATAAAATAAATTTTACATTTAATTTAAAAATAAATATATGAATTAAATTTTAAATACATCATAGTAAATATTGATAGTTAATATTAACTTACAATAAAATTTTAAGAATAAATTAAAATATTATTTAGTTTTTATTTACGATATAAATATTTTTAAAAATTATTTTACTATTCATACAATTTTAAAATTAAGCTTTCAGATTAATTTTACATGAAATTTTGTATCAAACAATATACTGTGAAAAAATATGAATATTATTGTATTATAAGATTGAACTATTATTAATAAACATAATTTTTATTTATTTTAAAATAAAAAAAGACGAATTATAATATTTGTTCTTTTTTTTGTTCTATTTATTCTTTATCAATTTTGGAGAGTAACATTTTTGTTCTATTATTCGTCATTTTATAAGGTTATGTGTAGTATTTATATTTTTGGATAATGAGAACAGTGTGGCCTTTTTGTTTCAGGTTTAGGGAACCACAGCCTGGATTTCAACGCTAGCGAATTAAATAAATTACTCTTGGTATTTGTCCATCTACAATACAGATGAAAATAATAAATCGAACAGCTCCCAAAACAAACTACTATCTACTATTACATACGTTCATTTGACTGACAATTTCTAGAGTGAGCCAAGCCTCATAAACAGAGATTCTTATTTTTGGTAGAAAAGATGCCTAAGGGAATATGCAGAGACCGCTTAATCCTGGTGCAAAATAACCAAGACGGCTCACTCCAGAGTTTACTCTGCCCTCAAAGAGATGAAACTCCCAAACCCGAAAGCAGAAAAAAGTATTTGAATTGTAAGACAATGATAAAATTGTCAGACGAAAAAAAGAATCTTTAAATTGGCACAAGTCTCAACTTCTCACGAGAGATTTCGCCACCCAATCAAGCTTAATCCCACATATGCCTCAACGCTACCAAATCAGTTAGAAAAAACTTGAAAACACAATTTAACCTTTTTTTGTTTTGTAAACGAGGGAATTTTAAAATTCACCAACTATAATCAAAGTAATAAAGCCCAATATGACATATATATAAAGCCCAATTTAAAGAAACATACCCAACTCTTTTCGTCATATCACATTCCTACTAGTTGTACAGATAAAAGGAAAATGAATAAAAAATACATGAGCAAAGTAATAAATAATTTTTGAGGGATGAAAGAAAAAGACGCAAAGAATAAACAAAATAATAATTGGTGACCAAACAATAATAATATTTTTTTAAATTAAATTAAATATTAAATCAATCAATAAAAAAACTACTTTTAATATATATAAAATAATTTTTACATTTAATTTAAAAATAAAATGTGAATTAAATTTTAAATACATCATATTAAATATTGATAGTTAATATTAACCTACAATAAAATTTTAAGAATATATTAAAATATTATTTAGTTTTTATTTACGATATAAACATCTTTAAAATTTATTTTACTATTCATACAATTTTAAAATAAAGCCTTCAGATTAATTTTACATGGAATTTTGTATCAAACAATATACTGTGAAAAAATGTGAATATTCTTGTATTATAAGATTGAAATATTGTTAATAAAAATAATTTTAATTTATTTTAAAATAAAAAAAAACAAATTTTTATATTTGTTCTTCTTTTTATTCTATTTGTTCTTCATCAATTTTGGAGAGTAACATTTTTGTTCTATCATTCGTCATTTTATAAGGTTATGTGTAGTATTTATATTTTTGGATAATGAGAAAAGTGTGGCCTTTTTGTTTCAGGTTTAGGGAACCACAACATGGATTTCAACACTAGCGAATTGAATAAACTACTCTTGGTATTTGTCCATCTACAATACAGATGAAAATAATAAACCGAACAGCTCCCGAAATAGACTACTATTTACTATTACATACGTTCATTTGTCTTTCCCAAACTGACAATTTCTAGACTGGGTCAAGCCTCATAAACAGAGATTCTTATTTTTGGTAGGAAAGATGCCTAAGGGAATATGCATAGACCACGCTAATCCTGGTGCAAAATAACCAAGATGGCTCACTCCAGAATTTACTCTGCCCTCAAAGAGATGAAACTCTCAAACCCGAAAGCAAAAAAAAGTCTTTGAATTGTAAGACAATGATAAAATTGTCAGACGAAAAAAAAAATTCTTTAAATTGGCACAAGTCTCAACTTCTCACGAGAGATTTCGCCACCCAATCAAGCTTATTCCCACATCTGCCTCAACGCTACCAAATCAGTTCGAAAAAACTTGCAGATACAATTTAACCTTTTTTTTTCGTAAACGAGGGATCATAAAATTCACTAACTAAAACCAAAGTAATAAGCCCAATATGACATATATATAAAGCCCAATTTAAAGAAACATACCCAACTCTTTTCGTCATATCACATTCCTACTTGGATCAGCTCTACAGCCCATTAGAGGAACAAAAAAAGAAAATGAATGAAAAATAATAATGTGGAACAAAATAAACAATTTTTGAGGAATGAAAAAAAAATGCAGAGAAAAAACAAAATAATAAAGGGTGACCAAACAATAATAATATTTGTTAAATTATATTGAATATTAAATCAATCAATAAATAAAAATACTACTTTTAATATATATAAAATAAATTTTACATTGATTTAAAAATAAATTTGTGAATTAAATTTTAAATACATCATATTAAATATTTATAGTTAATATTAACCTACAATAAAATTTTAAGAATAACTTAAAATATTCTTTAGTTTTTATTTACGATATAAACATCTTTAAAATTTATTTTACTATTCATACAATTTTTAAATAAAGCCTTCAGATTAATTTTACATGAAATTTTGTATCAAAAATAATTTTCTGCCAATATACTGTGAAAGAGATGAATATTAATGTATTATAAGATTGAAATATTATTAATAAACATAATTTATATTTATTTTAAAATAAAATAATTTTAATAAGTTGGTTACTAAGGTTATACATTAATTGATAGATGAATTGGTTACAAATAGGTTATACCAAAAATCTTAAAGAGAATATTCTAAAGAATCATATCATCTAACTTATTATATTAATTTCTTTTATTAAATTATTCATCAAATAAAATCTTTTGATATCAAACTTAACATATTAATTTGTTAATTATCATTATACTTCACCTTTCATTTTTATATATGAGTCAATTTTGTGAAAAAATAATTATCATATTATTTATTATAATTAAAAAATAGTTTTATTTCTGGATATACCATATGTTGAATTTTTAAAAACAAATAGAAATTGTTCAATCTATAAAATATTCAAACTATAATAATATTATTCTTTAAAAAATAATATCTATTGAATTAAAAAATTTACTGAGTAACAGATCAAAATTCGAATATTTAAATTTAATTTCATATTTTTTGTTGAATTTTATAATTTTATATAATATAATAAACTTTAAATAATTTATTTTGAAATATTTTTAATATATTGAAACTTGATATAAAAGTTAGAAACTATAAACACTCTAAATTGATTTGTTATAGCAATGTCAATAATATGTCACTATAATATGAAAGAATTTCAAGAAACCAAATATATTAAAAACAAAAAGTATAACAATATATTAAATTACTCATAATATAATAACTCGCTTTTTAAAAACCAAATTTACAAAATTATATCTTATAATGACATTCAAGTCATGATGTAGAATCTATCTTAACATTTTTGGAGTACAAATTTGTGCTCCTTTTTTTTCTCACGGGTCGGGTTATTTTTAGGTTCTTAAACCGATTTGATAAATCGGATCTTTACTTATTTGGTTACACGGGTCGGTT
>NC_025685.1:13648633-13684188 GCF_000633955.1 Camelina sativa | reverse complement strand
GTTATTTTTAGGTTCTTAAACCGATTTGATAAATCGGATCTTTACTTATTTGGTTACACGGGTCGGTTTTAAATCAAAAATAAAATTGGTTTTGTCTCGCTTCATGTGAATTGGATCTTACCTAAAAAAATATTTGCAACATCCCTAAAATATCGAGAGAACAAAAACAATTAGGTAAGTGGTTATACGTATATTCCTAATGATTTCCTAATGATCGGATTACATAAATGAAATCCTAACTATACTAAAAATAACGATATCACTTAGCATTATTCCCTAAAACAAAACAAGCACAAATCGCAAGAATATTCTCTAAACTTGCGAATGAAGATTACATCTCACTGAAAAAAGAGAAAACCCTACCTACAACCTTGGAAACTATATATATGTGCCATTCTCTACCCAATAGAAAAACCACCACCTCCAAAAGAAAAAACAATTACCTATACATTTCCGCATCTACTATACTCTGAAATTGCTGCTTCATTCGCTTACTTGAGAGATGTACGCCCTTACAAAACCTCTTGGAGAATTCAGGTGAAAGTTCTCCATTCATGGCGCCTGACTACTAGCGAGACTCTTGAATGTATCTTCTCCGATGAAAAGGTTAATATCACCTACAAGTTATTTTTGACAAGTCCTCATTAATATTATTTTAACCATTCTACAAATGATTTATTCTTTCTACTATTTACAGAATGTTAAGATCCATGCCACGGTGAAAAAGGACTTGGTGAACCGATATGCCAACAAACTTACTGTTGGTGACTGGAAGTTCATTGAGCATTTCCAGCTGACTAATGCTTATGGTTAGTTCCGACCAACAAACCATCTATATAAGATGACATTCATTAACGGAACAGTGGTAACTCCTAGTGACTCTGTCTCTGATTCAAGCTACTTATCCTTGGTTGATTTCCACAAAATTATGAGTGGTGAACAAAAAGAACCCATGTTGATAGGTAAGTACATTCCTAACCACTGTTCAAATCAATAATAGATTCTAATTTTACTTATTCTCTAACTAATATCTATTTTCTATAGATGTCATGGGTCAGATTGTGAACATTGGAGAGATTGAAACTCTCGAGGCTAACAATAAGCAAACTGCGCAGCTGGATTTTGAACTGAGGGATCAAAGGTGAACGATTTTAAAACTATTAAGTATACTAACTATTACACAACACTAACCTCCACAATCATTATGAAACAGTGACGAGAGATTGCCATGTACCTTGTGGGGAGAATTTGCAGAACAAGTTTTCAGAGCTTGTGCTGAGGCTGATGGCATCATGGTTATTTGTGTAATCCGTTTTGCTAAAATCAAGTCTTACAATGGTTATCATCCATTTACAATACCACAGGTCAGTAAACGTCATTTCAAAAGATATACACATACTAAATGTTTTAGTTTTGTTACTTTGCTTAATAAGATATAATTATTTTAAAATTTATCAACAACTATGATTCCTAATGGAAGCATATTTATAATATATTATCATATAAATATATCACAGATGAACAAAACATCTATGATAACTATCAAAACTAGCAACTAAATATATTACATAATTAATCAAAGTGTCAAAAGTTACTAACCACAATTTAACCGATGTAAAGCCATTATGTGTGCTTGCTGGCCTTGCATTGCTTTCCTCTAGAATTATGCACATATTGAAAACAACAAATTACAGTTGTGTTTATTATTCTTTTGTTACACATGATCCATTTTGTCCATTAATGATCCACAGAGAAAAAAAAGCCCTTCAGTGTACTTGATCTATTTTTTGGTTATTGTTATATGCAGGTTCTTTTACACCGACGGGCAAAAGTGAGAAGGCAAACCTAATACGATCTATCCCATGAGAAAAAGAGATTGGTATTAATCAGCAAATACTAAATTTTCTACTAGCTGATTCTCAGTTGTTTCTCCTATTTCCCTTTACCAGTTATTCGAAAACTTTGTTTCACATAACTATTAATTTCCAATTACCCAACAGAAATTTATGAGTTTTAAGAAAAACAGTAGATACAAAGATGAAACTATTGAAATTACCTCTATCTTTGTCGCTTTAATAAGACTATTTTTAACATAATCCAAATTATAACCCGAGATGATGATAAGTATATAACCTCGAAGATCTTCTGCAGCTCTTGAAATCGTTTGATGTACGGGTAATTGAAGACTGTCTATATGGATCTGATAAGTGATCTACTCCAATACTAAAAATCTAACGATTCCAAAAAAAAATTAAGAATATTCATAACTGGGAATAGAGATCGATTTACAAACCTGCAATAAAGCAGCGTGGAGAGTACAATTGGTTTCAACAAGTCGCCAAATCAAATCAGTTGTCTATCTTAACAACGATTAAGAGAATAGACACGAAATTGTCTACTCGATTTTGTGTAAATGAATCGTTTTTTGAAACAAAACGTTCTGGTTTCTGGATTGTTCTTTCTTTAAATGTCGGCAGATATAAACTCAATAAACCAATATTATATATGTATTTTTTAAAACGGTAAGATTATATATTTCTATATCTCACCCTTATTATAATAAATGTTCACATATTTAAATTTATGTGCCGGTGGGCTATGTTCAGTGTTTCTTCAAATTAATTTGTACTACATATTTGTTTTCTTAACTTTCTGCAATCAAAAAATTATATTAAGGAAATTTATATAAAATAATCTAATCTATAAAGATATATGTAAATGTATATAGTTCACCAAATTCATAAATATATATAGTTCCTTTGATTAAAATACTCAAAAAGATATGTAATTATGTAATTAGTTTGAATCTGAAGAAAACAGAGCAAATTCTTTTGAAATGTCCTGTGGAAGAGTAATTTAGAAAGAGGAAAAAAAACAATTGCCGTGTGGTGTACCACGGGGTATATCCTAGTATAAATTGTTGAAATAACTTCACATATATATCCTAACACAACATATTAAAATTTTATTTTAAAATATAAAATATACAAAATTTTGTATAAAATAAAATTTAACCATTATTATATAGCACGGGTACTTATCTAGAATTATTAACAATATAAAACTAACAAAATAAATGTTTTTTTCAAGCCATCATATTTAGCATATGATTTTATTGCATAATGTTTTATCCAAAAAATAATAATAATAATCACATAAATNACTACATATTTGTTTTCTTAACTTTCTGCAATCAAAAAATTATATTAAGGAAATTTATATAAAATAATCTAATCTATAAAGATATATGTAAATGTATATAGTTCACCAAATTCATAAATATATATAGTTCCTTTGATTAAAATACTCAAAAAGATATGTAATTATGTAATTAGTTTGAATCTGAAGAAAACAGAGCAAATTCTTTTGAAATGTCCTGTGGAAGAGTAATTTAGAAAGAGGAAAAAAAACAATTGCCGTGTGGTGTACCACGGGGTATATCCTAGTATAAATTGTTGAAATAACTTCACATATATATCCTAACACAACATATTAAAATTTTATTTTAAAATATAAAATATACAAAATTTTGTATAAAATAAAATTTAACCATTATTATATAGCACGGGTACTTATCTAGAATTATTAACAATATAAAACTAACAAAATAAATGTTTTTTTCAAGCCATCATATTTAGCATATGATTTTATTGCATAATGTTTTATCCAAAAAATAATAATAATAATCACATAAATTATATTTTATATAAAAATTACAATATAAATAAAATAAATTTCAACCGTGGTAGAGCATGGGTCTTAATCTAGTTGAAAAATAATTTGAAAACCAAAATACAAATAAATGGTAGGGAGATGACAAGATAAGCTGTGTGTGAAATTTATAAGGTTTTACATGGTAATTTTGTATGTTTTTCTAAGATTACATATTTCCGGTAGGTCTCAAATCTTAGCCTCAGAAGATCAGTTTGATTCTTCAAATAAGATCATGAAACACCAATTCTATAGATTCATAGTCTGCTCAACAGTAAAAGACATAATTAAAGCCGGAGAATCAAACCTGAATATATTGTGTACTAAAGAGCCAATGGAAGACAAAAGTGTCAATCCGGTCTACTTTGATCTCCACATCATATGGATGGACCATGAGCCATCATCATGCTCCAAAAATCTTCTTAATTTTGATTTAACTCTATACAGTATGTTTGTTTTGTATGAATATTTATTAAGTTGGGTTCATAAAAGTTAGGTTTCCTAGGTAAAGCAGGCTTGCCTCATTTTTAATTTAGTTTGGTGCAGAGTTAAGAGGCTTTTAAAGTTTAAACATTAGTAAAAAAAAAAACTTGGAGGTACCTAAATATCTCTGATTCTTATTAAATTGGTCAGGCCGTACCACAATATAATGTACCTGCAAGCAGGTCCAAAACTGGAATGTGTCTTACGAAAACACCAAAAGTAGTTGGGAAAAATACAAAAGATACATACAAGACTATACTATAAAATCTTATGCAAGTGGTACTGATGCCTTATTTCATCTAAGGAGAATCATTAAGATTACACACACTATATACAATCCTCCGGAAGCATTTCCCTTTCATTTTCCTCCAAAGCCAAAGCAGCAACACTGTCAATTGTCACAAGACAAACCAATTCAGATTTTAGTCCCAAGACAAACCAATTCAGAAAACTATTCGAAGATGTTGTTTTTCACTGATTCTACTTGAAGAAATGAGCTTTTTAAAGGATGTCTTACTGAGGAAGTGTTGGAAGGTGGTTTATTGGAGCTTGGATGAGTCGGCGTTCTTGAAGATCCACTCACGTTTGCTCCAGAACTTCTCTCTTCGCGGACTTTATTGAAGATGTGTGTGTATCCATCAGCTGAGGACGGGTTATTCTCGTCCCAGTCACCAAACTTTGGCACCACTGTGACTTTTTCAGGCTGCAAAACAGTTAAAAAAACTCGGATCATTCAGAACCATAAACACACAGAAGCAACAAACAGATAGGTTCAACCAATAACCTGACATTCTCTGAAACAAGTGATGCAAACATATAGACAAGTTTCAACCAAGAATCTAACATCCTCTGAAACAAATGATGCAAACATATAGACAAGGTTCAACCAAGAATCTGACATTCTCTGAAACAAGTGATGCAACACATGGACAAGGTTCAACCAAGAATCTAATATTCTCTAAAACAAGTGCAAACAAATAGAAAAGGTTGAACTATGACTCTAATATTCTCTGAAACAAGTGTAAACAAATAAACAAGGTTGAACCAAAACTCTAGCATTCTCTGAAACAAGTGATGCAAACAAATAGGAAAGGTTGAACCAAGACTCTAACGTTCTCTAAAACAAGTGATGCAAACAAACAGACAGTTTCAAAGAAGACAGAATTGACACTCATCCTTCAAAATATTGTGGTAAAGTGAGAGATTCTTACACTTTCATCAGCTCTAAGGTTGGCGGGTTTAGGCTTAGATCTTCCAGTGCCATCATATGAATTCTTATGCAACGGTGACTTGTTGTCATAACTATTGTTCTGAGAAGACCTTCCTTGTCTTTTGTTAGCAGCCTCATTTGATGAACCACCAGCATCACCAAACTGCTTCAACTCACTCTCGTCTCTGCTTCTCATATGCTCACGCGATCTTCTAACAGTGTCAACCTGGTCAGGTTTGGTTCTGGAAGGAGGAGGAGGAGGAGCTTGAGATTGTGAATCCGAGTTATACTCCGGGTCATTCGGGTTCGTGATCTTGCCACCAGGAGCTTTAGTCTTACGAGCTTTGTCAAAGTAAGCTGTGTAAGGAACATTCTCCTCAGCTTCCCAGTTACCAAATTTGGGTACATTAGAACGCTGTTTGCAACAATCAGTTCAACAACAATGTCAACATTTCAATACCACTGATTGAGATAGAAACATAAAGACCCTAGAGAACAATCATTACAGAACCAAGATAGCAACAAACAACAACATAATAATGATCTTTGCAAATTCACTAAGAATCCAAAACAGAATGAGAAACACAAAAATCCCAAGTTTGGGTTTAGAACGCTATTGCAACAGAATACATTAGAACGCTGCTTGCAACAAACAACAATTCAATCAGTTCAACAACAATGTCTTCCACAAAAACATTTCAATAGACCCTAGAGAACCAATCATCACAGAACCAAGATAGCAGCAACAACAACAACACAATCACTAAGAATCTAAAAACAGAATAAGAAAGACAACAAAGCCAAATTGCGTTCATCCATTTCATTCAAGCACAATCAGAAAGTTGAAACCTTTCTAATCAAAAATAGAAACTTTACCACAAAAATAGCAACTTTCATCATATAACCCTCTGTTCTTATCTAAGCAAATCAGGATCATAAAGTTGAATAATACACATAGCCATGTTTTCTCAAAAGAAAGAACCATAAATGCAAATAGATAAGAACCGTTTTCTCAGAGATGCACAGAATCGAAACAATAAGTAAAAATCAAAGAGAGACCCTAAAGAAGAAGGAAAGAAAGAGAACACTTACTGCCATGGGAGAGAGAGAGATTGTGAAAAGAAGTAGCTAGAGAATTGAAGTCTAAAGCTTTCTTTGGTTTGAGAGAGAGAGAGAGAGAGAGAGCGAGAGATTGTGAGAAGGAGAAGAGACGAAGAAGAAGAAGAAAAAGTTTTTATTTTTCTTTTTATCAAAGCGTTGACTAGTGATGCTATGTATTCTTTGACCCTTCTCCTGCTCTCTAATTTTCTTCTTCTTCACCTCTTTGTCTCTTGTCTCACTCCAACTCTATTATTAATTAAAATACGAAAATAGATACTAACAAAAACACTCAAACGCCGTTACCGTTACAGGCGGCTATATTTGGGTGTCCATGTTACAGTGTTTCCTCTTAAAGTCGTATTGAATGTTTGTGTCCTAAGATTGGTTATGAATAATGTATGTAGGTCGGAGCACCATTTTCGTCAGTGGTACCAATTCGACTATACAGAAGTTAACCATTTTGAAGCAAACCACTTTGCAAGTTTTCTAAGAACAAAAAAAGAAGTTGTATAGAATTGTACTCCCTCCGTTTATAATATAACATGTTTAGAGAAATATTTTTGTTTCATAATATAAGATGTTTCCAACTTTCTATGCAATTTTTAGATTAAATTTATATTATATATTATGCAGATTTGTTTATAATTGGTTAAACTTTTTAAAAGTAACTATTTTTTAATATACATATTTTTACTAAAACATCGTATATTTTGAAACGGAGGGAATATCACTTATGTAAATACAGTAAAATCTCTATAAATTAATAATATTGGGACCAAAATATTTTATTAATTTATAGTGATATTAATTTATTTATAAATTAATAATTATTAATACTATTTTTATTACGGTCAGTTCACAGTACCAGTTTTTGTTTTCATCATGCCATTTTGTGGCGTCTATTCCAATATGATATAGTGCCAACAATAATAAAATCAGTGTATGCAACTAATAGAATTAAAAGAACCCTCGAGGCGACTTTTGTGGTTAGCAAAGTCAATGCTGCCTCTACGGCTCTACTTAGTCTCTCTTTACACCGAAAGACCCTGTTGAGAATTTTTCTTCCAAGAACAAAAAAAACTAACATATACTACTATATGTCTCGTGACTCGTGGCATCTTCTCCTCTTTATTTATTTTCTTCAACTACCTATTTTTTAACCAATCGATACAAGTTGTTCACTAGAAACCAGGATTCTAAAAATTAGTATTCTCGTAGACAAATTGGACAGTATACAACGTTGATAATTATTAATGCTCCCATACACTTATTAACACGTGGACTATAGTCCAAACAAGTACTGTTTCACATGGTTAATGGGAATATTTTTGAATATGAAGAAAAATAAAAAAGATTGCTCAATCAACTTTCAGTTCCTCAACTTGAGTTTGTCTTTTTTTTTTTCTTTTTTTTTTTTTTTTGACAAGTGTAGTGATCATATAGAGTGTTGTAGAATGTATAGTAAGTTAGGACAACAAAAAGATCGTGTGCTTTCTTATAAATATTTTGTGTTTCTAATTTTTTTTTGTTTTGGTCTTTCGTAACGAACCATTTGATCTTGAGGTTTTGGTTAACATTTGAGGTTATTTTACCTTTTTATTGAAAAGCTCAATGTCTCGAAACCTTTTTCCTTTTTTTTTTTGACAATGTAACAACTAATTTTTTTTTTATCTATTTAGCTATTTTCCATAGGACTCAGATCTCTCGTGATATCACGGGGAAAATATTTTTTCAAAAAGTAAATCATTTGAATGTTTGAATACATAAACATTAAACATAAACTGTTACTAAAAACATAACCATCAAAATGAAAACTTATAAAACAAGAAAATATTATGTAAATTAGACGCAAATTTGTAAAAAAACATTGTTTAAAGTATTATAAATATATTATGAAGAATTATGATAAACAGTTACAATTAAAAAAATCATTATGACAAAGTGATCCTAACTGAGAATATTGAAGTAATAGTTGTAATGAGTAAATGTAATTTTCTATTAAATGATTATAATTAAATATATATTTAATAATGAGTGAAACTGTATCAAAGAAAAATTAAAATTAAAATACACAATTTAAAAAAAAAAAAAAAAAAAATTTAAATATTAAAATAGTTTTTAACGAAAGCTACGATAAATATACGCAAATGTAAATTCTATAGTAACTTTCATTAAATTTTATATTTATATTCTATAGAAAGTTCAAAAGACATGACTATTTAAATAGACACACTTGTTAGAACGAAAAGTTGTGATGAAAAAATATGAATAAAATATAGTGAAAAGACACAACTCTATACAACTGTTTGAGTTTTAAAAAAAACGAATAAAAACAAATTTTCACAAAAAAAAAATACTACAAAAAGCTGCAACTATTGTTCGCATTTATTCAGATTTTTATTATTATATTTAAATATTAAACTATTTTAAACAAAAGTTACGATAAATAGACGAAAATGTAAATTATATATTAAGTTGTATTAAATTTCTCTATTGCTATAATCACTTATAAAATTTTAGTTATATTATAGAATAACGTTAGATATTAGATATTAATATTCAATTATTTAGATTCAACATAAAATGAATTTTTTGTTTCAACGAACTTGTTAGTTACTGATGAAGAAACAAATATAAAGACAGTTAAAAGACATGACTATTTAGATAGACACACGTCAGTGACGTCACACACCTATTAGAATAAAAAGTTGCGATGAAAAATATAAATAAAATATAGTTAAAAGACACAACTCTACAATGAACATGTACAACCGTTTGAATTTTTTTTTTTTTAAACCAAATTAAAACAAAAAGTTGACGAAAAATCGCAATTGTCTGCACTTGATTATACCTAATAACCTATACAAACTGCTTTTAAGTATAATGCATATTTATTACCATATTGAAAAGTCAAATTCAAAAACTCTCTATATAATCTATCTAACTGTTGGGAAAAAACTCTAGATATTTCCATTAAATTTTTATATTTATAATTAACTAAAACTTGTAAATTAGATTTATCATTCCAAAAATATTTTGTTAAATCAAGAATTGGAGGAATTTCTTTATTTTTAAAAGAATGAATGCTAGAGAATTATTTAGAAAGCTGTAAAAACCGTTGAAATTGAAAATTTATATTATTTTGTGTCATGGCAAAAAAATGAAAACAGTTAAACAGACAAATATATATATATATATTTCAAAAGATACAAATATTCGAATAAACACAATTCTACAATGAACAATTGCAACTTTACAAAAAAAACTGTTACAATGAACAATCGAAACTTTTTGTAGAACATACAATTTAAATTTTCTACAGATTTTTTTGAAAAATTATCCAAAATATACGATTAAAAAAAACAACCTTTGGTGGCATTTATTCGGATTGCTATTATATATAAATTTATCAATTAGCTTTGTGTTGGTGCGTTTCTACCTCTTTTACGGAGATCACTACAAACCAAATTTCATATGTTTATATCATTTTATGTTATTTTTATTATTATTGTATTCAGTTTTAAGTTTTTTTTTGTAGGATTGTATTATATGTTTATATGTTTTTTTAATGTAATATATTTGTTTTTTATAAATGTATTCTACAGTACCTACAGTTTTTAGTTTTATTTTCCTAATATTGCATTCATTATATAACAAACATTTATAACATTATAAAATATACTTAAAACACAATTTTTAATAAAATTAATAAGACACTTAGAGATGACTAATGGAAGTAGAAAAAATCAAAACAAGGGTATTAAGATCTTAACTTATATTAATATTATTTTTAAGATTATTAAAAGTTATAGACACTCAAATGAAGATGACTAATGGCAATGCTCTTATATCACATTGCGACCATGAGCTGAAAAATATACAAAGAAATGGATGATACTGTGAACTATAGTAGGTATTCTCGATTTGTCACATTTATAAACGTCTACTAAAAAGTTACTAAACGCTCAAAAATAATCTAGACCAATTACTTTTATTTTATTGGCTATCTATATTTTTACATGTGCATCACATACATCAGAAGCATTTTTATTTTGTAAAGTGAAAAAAATCGGATGGATGCTGTGATTTTAGTAAAAAAATAGCAAATTACACGTGAAAATAGTGATATACCATCGGTGACAAATAAAAAATGATATACCATTAATCACAGAACTTCCGCTAAACAATTTATGAAGTGGAACACGATTACATGAATCATGTAAAGCCAACATTTTAATGGTAATTACAGTAGTTAACACGACACTCGTGCATACATACACATATCACTATTTATGTCAAATTGTGGACATTTGTATTAAAAAAAAATAAGAAGATAAATGAAAGTTCTTTTTCAAAAAAAAAAGATAAATGAAAGGTGGTTGATCACTGCTCCATATTTTTATTGTTTTTACAATCATTTCTGTGGTTTTAGGTTTTTAGCTAAGAATTATATAAACTAGAGTTGTATAAAAAAATAAACATAAATTAAAATTGTATAATAATTTTTAAACTTAAAAAAAAGATATATATCTCAAATGAGTACGAATAAACTAATTAATAGGATTCTATTTCTAGGGAATTTCTATTAGTTTTCCAAATCAATCTTGCCGATACATATAACTCAAAACAATCTACAAGTGATAAATATTATTTCAATAAAAGTATTATTTCAATTATATTTTTGGTTATACTGGCTGAATTGATGATTTTTTTAAATATTCCTCCATCTATTTCATAAATTTTGACATTTTTTCCTATAAAAAGAGTATCATTTTATATTTCTAATGCAGTTTTTAATATTAAATCTCATTTTTATTTTTGTTATTTGAGTTTACTAATTAGAAAGAGAAAACAAATTACTGTATTTAGTGTCGGTTTAAACATATTACATACCCTTAGGCAAACTTAAAAAAAATGCATCTTAACTTACTGAAATATTTTTTTTGAGTTTCTTTGGTTCATATAATTTTTTGGTGCCCTTTCTAGCTTACAAATTATTATTTTTTGCACCCTTTTAGCTTATAAATTTTTATTTTTGTGTCCTTTTTCTTGTTTTATGCCCTTTAATTTATGTATCTGGGGCGGTCATACTGCCCGCCCCTATAGTTAAACCGGCAATGACTGTATTTATTAAGAGTAAAATAATAATTTATATTATTTCTAAAACAAAAAAAAATATTCAATTCTGTGCATTCGAGTTTAGAGGTACAGTATAGGACCGTTCGGGTATTTCTAGATTTCGGGTTCGGATCGGGTTTGGTTTGGGCATTTCGGGTTCGAATTCGGATTATCCGAAGTTCAAAAAACTCAAAATTTTAGTATCTAATTTAATCTAAATTATTCAATAATACGCAATATATTTGAAAATTTAGAGTATTTTTTACCCAAATTTACTAATAAATAGTTTAAATACTTCATATTATCGAAAATATCTAAAAATCTGAATATTTTAGACACTTATATTATTAAAATTATAAATATTACTAATCTATGACTACTATATATTAAAAATATGAGTATATTCGGATATCCGTTCGGATTTGGTTCGGATCGGGTTCAGATTCGGATTTTCGGATTTAGATTTAGAACCCCTTTGGATATTTTATAATTTCGGATACAAGTTCGGATCAGGTTTTTGGGTTGAGTTCGGATCGTATCTTTGGATCCGGGTATTCTGCCCAGGCCTAAAAGAAAACATGGAAAAACCTCTTTTATCTCTCCCCCGTCTTGTCTCTCACATTGACAAAAACGTTAGGAATCGATTCATTTCCATCCACAACCAAGCAAGTTATACCTATATATGTTGATATGGCCTTAGCCTACTATGGTTTACCACCACCCGAGCTCCATAATTTCTTCTAACTTCTAAGTGTTTTTAAAACATCAACTTTGTCTCTGTCTCTATCCTCTAGTCTCAAAAACCATATACATTAAATGTTACAGTCACTGTAAAACAGTTTTAAGGGTTTGAATAAAATTTTACATAAAAAAGAAAAAATACTATACGGCCGACATGCATAAAACCAAAAAAAAAACACACACACACACAACTTGCATTAGAGACATATTTTTGAACAGATACATGACACGTGGATATCAGTCAATCACACAAGTTTAGATTACGATTTGGGATCCATTATTAAGCGTAAAATGCAAACTGTTAACTGTTTTGTTCCCCGTCACGTAGTCTACTTTTGGGTAAGAGAGATGAAACAGAGTTTTTTTGTGATTACCATTATATTGGGTTTGGCTTTCTCCGTGAGATGTAGCTATGATTACAGCAAGAACGATTTCCCCGAAGGTTTCGTTTTCGGATCAGCTTTCTCTGCTTTTCAGGTTTATGAGTTGGAACTTATTTTCTTAAGCATTCTCTATGTTTTCAATGATCGTACAATGTGTTTTTTTTTTTTTTTTTTTTTANACTGTGATGGGTATCATAAGTATAAGGTTGGTCATATAGTGATCTCATGTATATGTTCTTCTTTTGTGTGATTGTTTAGGAGGGACGTAATAAGGTTGGTCATATATGTAGTGAGCTCAAAAAAATTGATAATGTTGATTCAGGAGGACGTAAGGCTGATGTATGACATGGGTTTAGATGCATTTCGACTCTCCATTTCGTGGCCACGGCTTATACCAGGTGGAAGAGGTCATGTGAATCCAAAGGGATTACGGTTCTACAAAAACCTCTTAGATGAGCTCAAAAGATATGGTTAGTGTGATTGTGTATACATAAGTCCTCTGTTTTGGAAGAACATGAATTTGAGTATGTTATGGGTTCTCTCTGTGTTTGGCATGAACTGAGAGTACAGGAATTGAACCGCATGTTACGTTGCATCACAATGATCTCCCTCAGGCTCTTGAAGATGAATACGGAGGATGGATTGACCGAAAAATCATGTAAAGTTTACTTGCAACTAAAAAACTACTCATAACTCTATCAAGTCAAAAGTGTGTGCTGTCTTAAATGATCTTCTTCTGTTGCAGCGATGACTTCACGGCTTTTGCAGACGTTTGCTTCAGAGAGTTTGGGAATACAGTGAAACACTGGTCGACGATAAATGAACCCAATATGCTAGCATCGGGAGGTTACGACTTGGGAGTTATGCCTCCTAAGCATTGTTCTCCTCCCTTCGGGGTAGTCAACTGCTCCAGAGGAAACTCTTCAACTGAGCCTTATATTGCACTCCATAACATGTTGCTTGCCCATGCATCTACCGCTACATTGTATAAGCAAAAGTATAAGGTAACTTTACAAACACCCATATCCTTGATCTCTTGAATGTTCGACTTACGTACCTCTCTCTATCTCGCTGCCTCTTGTGTGATGTTGTATAGTATAAGCAGAATGGATCGGTAGGTATAACATGTTTTGCATACTGGATGGTTCCTTTTACTAACTCTCAAGAGGACAAGATCGCAACTCAAAGAGCCAAAGATTTCTATTTAGGCTGGTTTGTTTGAATTTTTTTTTTTTTTTTTATGTTTATTCCAAACTTCTTCTTTGGCTTCTTTGTTAACAAGGCAAGAACATACATTCTTCCAGGGTTCTGCACCCACTGGTGTTTGGAGACTATCCTGATGTGATGAAGAAAATTGTGGGAAAGAGATTGCCAAGTTTTTCGGAAGACGAATCAGATCTCGTTAAAGACTCATTCGACTTCTTGGGAGTCATACACTACACAACAGTTTACATCAAACACTTATCCAATTCCGTCCAAGGAGATTATAATCTAGACGTGGATGTTGCACTACTCCGTATGCTTTTTATATCTTGGGATCTTTTGTATGCGTTTTTTCTTTCTTTCTAATCTACCATATATACCTGACTCTTTTATTATTATTATTATTTTTTATCTAGGACAGCCATTGGGAATTCTACAATGGTCTCGGTGTGTTTCCAAAAGACTGCCAATAATTTCAGAAGCCCCTTTTCGTATTACACTCTTTTAATCTTGTCTTCTTTTATATATCTTACAGTTTGATGTGCTTCCTTGGGGTCTTGAAGGAGTGTTGGAATACATAAAGCAAAACTATGGCAATCCTCCCGTCTACATTCTTGAAAACGGTCTCTTTCTCTTTTCTTGTTATATATATATAGCTTCCAAAACATTATGAATCTTGAGAGTTTAATTGTGAATACTATAATCAGGTCAACCTAGCAACCACAATTCATCATCGCTTAACGACACGGGAAGAATTGATTACCTTCACGCTTATATCGGTTCCGTGCTTAAATCAGTGAGGTGTGTAATATTGCTTGTTCAACAAGAATTGCCTTGTAAAGCACAATACTAAACGGTGACAATTAATGGTGCAGGAATGGCTCAGATACAAGAGGCTACTTCCAATGGTCATTCATGGACTTGTTCGAGTTTCTCAATTATAATTACACATATGGATTATACTATGTGAATTTTACCGACCCGGAACGTAAAAGATCTCCCAAAACCTCTGCTCTTTGGTACTCTGCTTTTCTCAAAGGGGCGACCAAAGTGCACAAGAACATATCGGTATCTTCTTCTCCTGGTTTTTTTTCCCAGTAAATAATAGAACTCAATATTCTTATTTTCTTGAGTTTCCTTTTACTTAAACAGACAACGAATATATTCCAAAATTTGCATGGTATTTACACCTAAAACATACGTATATTGTCAAGATTGGTACATAAGAGTAACCAATAACAAGCTTGAGAAGCCGTATGATGTAACCTGAAAGTAGATTAATTTTTTTTTACCATACATGTGTTCCACAGTCACCAACATCAACATGGTTTCGACTTAACACTTCAACCTTTTGAGTACTCAAGCATGCTAGCTAGCCTGTCACTGATGATATAGTTGATCTTAGATGACCAACCAACATGTTCTAACTTATTATAATGTAACTCATCTTCCTCTTAACTCCCTTTAATTGCAACTTTATTCTCACATAAACACAACTGAAGCGTAAGTGCAACTTTAACTTAGCACAAGAAAATCCAAGTATGATGGTAGAGATAAAACACAACTGAAGCAAATGAGTTAAAAGTTTAAACCAATCGTTTTAAGAAGGGAAATTCATTTTCCTCAAGAGGAAACAACGGTGGGATCCCGGAACTATGCATTTTCACCATGTCTTCTCTCACTATGAGTTTTGTCTCCACAACTCCCTCACACTTCTTCGACGGAGAGGAACCTCATTCCTCTGCACCTCAATGAACATAGGCGTGGTAACCTCGGACAAGACAACGATGGCAGGGTCGTTTATTCTGAGGAAGTCCCTATAGAGACGGATGGCAGTAGCCTCGTCATACCAGCCTTGTTGGTACTGGTAATGGACGAAAGAGGGACGAGTACTGAGTAACGTGGTGAGATGGTGGTCAGGGCCATGTATATTTTGGCTAGGTGTGATGCAGATGACGAGGTGTGTGAGTGTGGACTCCGGCATACCCCACTCTTGAATAGCCCAGTTTTGTCCCTCCATACTCAGATGAGAGACGGTTATTACCCTTATCTCCTGTCGGAACTCTGCAAAACATATTTTATCATCGGGATAAATCAAATATGCAATAATTTAATTTGATAATGGTTTTTTATGTCTTTATTTATTGAGATATTTGGTAAAATAGACAGTTTTCAAAACATAATTGTAAAATTAGTACAATCACTATTCACAATTAGCAAATTCCACATTTTTTTACTGTTTTCTATTGTTAACAAGACTTTCCAACTATCATCAACATTTAATATTTACAACATATGCCATTGAGTCTTTTATTTTTATTTTTTTTTAATTTTTTTTCTTCTTTATTATATGCTTCATATAATCTAAAAATAAAAATGCTCACTAATTAAAAAAAAAATCTAAATTTTTATAGAAATAAAAAATTATATGTTTTTTTCTTTATAATTAGATATGCATTTTCTTTGGTGATTTTATTTGATAACATTAAATATCTTTTACAAATTTTAGATCCGTACACCTAATTAAGTGTACAGATGTCTGTACACACTATTATGTGTACAAATGTCTGTACACATTATTAATTGTATAGATGAAATTTGTTTAATTCGTAGGGTTTCAAATGTCTGTACATATGCTTGTACTACAATGTTTTTATGCAAATTACATCTGTAAAGTTAATAATGTGTACAGACATTTGTACACATAATAATGTGTATAGACATCTGTACACATACTAAGGTGTACTGATACAAAAGATTTATATAATATATTTAAAAATTATTAAATAAAATTCATATCATATTGTAAAGAAAAAAATGTGTTTTTTTTGTATCTAAGAAGTTTTCAAAAAATAGATTATATTAACAATTATTTGAATAATTATGATTGGAGGGAAAAAAACTTTATTTCTTACCCACACACATACTCATTTTTGTAATTTTCTCATCAAACCTATGCCCTACTATTTATCTCTATCTCACAAACTCTTTATTACACAACACCCTATTTTTCCAATTTTAAATAGTGAATATATTAGTTTTCAATTAAGTTTCCAGAATGTACTAATTTGCTAACAAACCCTTATTTATTTTATTTTTTTTTGTTACCTCCGCTGCGTTGCGCCCTGGTACTCATAGTGTCGGACATTTTCTGACGCAGTGCGCAAAGTCTTGTTTTAAGACATAAGATTTATTTTAAGACATTGTTTGTAGCTATGTAGAGAGAGTGAGATATTCAACTTGATTTATACACAGCTAAAAGACCCGTATCCCTCTTTTTCTTCTTCTTTTTAACAATTATTATGATTTTTTCCTTATCAAAAATGGTCCAACAATTCAATGGGATATGATGGAGTCGTCGAGAAAAGAAAAACTTGCACATACAATTGACTTTATAAAGATATTGGTGCGGTTGCGAATTGGCATGGAGTGGACAGAAGCCTCCGGGAAACTGATTGGAAACTTCTTTGTTTCTCCCCTCATGCAAGCTTCATTTTACAACAAAGTCTAACGATCGAGACACATTGTGGTGGCAAATTGGGGCAAGTGGGAAATTTTATTATTTACAGTTTCACCATAATACCAAAACAAATTTTGTGGAGTGCATCGTCTTTCGAATCTGTCTCTGCTTTTCACGTCAGATTTTAAACTCCGATTTGAATATTTTCACTAAGAAATTTCGATGATCAGGCATCGTGATGATCGATATTAGATCATTTCAGAAAAGAGTAAGAAAAATGATTTGAAATTTCTCTTAAAAGGGCAGTACTACTAATGGGAAATAACAACATTTAGAAATGGGTGTATGTATATACATTCTTCATCTCAGAATCCAAGTTTCTCAACACTTCCAATATGTGATAATGTTCATGGTGGCTCAGATCTTCCATGAAAAAAGTTCGAAGCTGCCCATTTACTTCGATCGCGCTGTAACCTGGTACCTTCTCCATGGCCCCATTTCTCATCAACTTCCTCACTTTGGCCACTTCCTTCCACTTTTATTGGCAGTTGCAAAGAAGTTAGAAACTAGTGTTTGGATCCCGGTGTTATCCGGATTCAACTGAAGAATCTTATTAGCCGCGATGTCCCCAACCGATAGATTCCTATGACTGATGCATCCTGAAAGAAGAGCAACCCAAATAGGCAAAGCATTGTCAAGTTTAGCCGATTTTATCATCTCAAGAGCCTCTTCTACTCTCCCTGCACGTGCGAGGAGATCGATTAAACACACATAGTGTTTTTCGCTCGGTTGGATATTATATTTGTTTATCATGACGCTGAACCAACGTTGGCCTTGTTCTACTAGACCTGAGTGGCTCAGAGCAGAGAGAAGGAATGCAAAAGTGGCATGGTCAGGTTCTATCTTTGATTCCCTCATTTTGAGGAACATCGACACAACTTCTTGACCGTTACCATGGATTCCATAGCAAGATATCATTGTGTTCCAACAAACCAAGTCTTTCTTTCCCACCTGTTCAAAGATTTCTCTTGATTTTGAAACAGCACCACATTTTGAGTACATGTCCATCAATGCAGTTGCGGTAACTCGATCAAGAACATGCCTTTTCAAAATGTAACAATGTACCAATCTACCAGTCTTTAATGACCCGACTTGCGAACACGCCACAAGTACTCCAACAAGAGTCATTAGATCCGGTTGAAACCCAAGGCTCTGCATCTCCACTACTGCTTCAAAAGCATTACTGACTAATCCATTTTGAGCAAATCCAGAGATCAACGACCCCCACGAAACTGTGGTCTTAAACATCATCCTACTAAACACCTTAGAAGCAAGCTGTATTAACCCAACCTTAGCATACATATCAACCAGACTAGTTTCAACAACAACATTCATAGGAAGACCTGTTCTAATAATATAACCATGAACCGAACTACCCATTTTCATATCCCCGAGATCACCAGAAGCTTGTAACAGACCCAACATCACAACCTTATCCCTACCAAATCCTTCACTTTGCATTTCTCTGTAAAACTCAACTGCCTTCAACGACTTACCACCCTGTGCAAACCCTGTCACCATTGTTGTCCAGCAAATAACATCTCTTTCGTCATCTTTCCAAACAAAACCTCCGCTTCATCCATTTTCCCAAACTTCACATACAGATTCAAAACAGAGGAACAAACAAAGACATCATTTTTATACACAAATTCAACTGCTTTACACCACACTTCCTCTCCTTTCTCTAAAGCCATACAACTCAAGCACGCCTTGATCGTCATTGTAAACGTCGAGCTATCTGGTTGAACCTTTTCAGCTATCATCTGATCATAAAGCCGCAAAACCTCATCTGGTTTGTTTCCACGAGAATACGCTACAACCATGGAGTTATAAACAGAAATACCCCTCTGAGGCAATTCGTCGAACACCTTACGTGCATAAAAGATCTCCCCGATTCGTCCACATGAAGCAACGAGATCGCGAGTAATGGAGCTTCCATCAAGTAAGTTACCGCAAGTGATTACGAAAGCGTGGACCTGAGCAATGTGCCGCTTGTAATTACTAGCAGATAGCAAAAGTTTGAGACGTCTCGGACAGAAGAGAGTCCGATGTAACATACAGAAAATGTTCTGTCGAACTAAACCAGACCGAATCTTTCAGACCAATTCGAGCTTAACTCTCTCACTCGTGTTTGATTCTATGATTCTATCTGATAGTTATCTAATTCAATTGCTTGATAACTTCTTCAAAATCAAATTTGATTTTGCAAACCGGAACGCACCGGCCGGTTAATGCAGTTTTTAACACATACGTTGGGACGAAAGGGAACTGTTATAGAGATATTCAGAGCACTGTGTTGTATGCAGAGAAATACGGAGATAACAGGAAACCAATTAAATGTGTGCTTGTGTTTTTTTTAATCATTTCTAAATTTTTAGTTAGATTACAAAATAACGTTTAATATTAGATATTAATATTTAATTATTTATGTTCAATATAAAGTGGAAAAAAAATTTCAACGTGTTAGTTATTGATGAAGAGACAAATATAAAGACAGTTCAAAAGACATGACTATTTAAATATATATATATATATATATTAAAATAAAAAGTTGTGATGAAAAAAACATAAATAAAATATAATGAAAAAACACAACTCTACAATAAACAGATATAACTAGGGTTGGACATACGGGTAACCCGTTCGGGTTCGGGTATTATCCATTCGGGTTCGGGTAAACGGGTTTAGAAAAATAGAACTCATAGGGTATTTTTAAATATATGGATTCGGTTCGGTTTGGGTACTATCGGGTTCGGGTCGGTTTGGGTTACAAATTTTAGAACCCGATTAGTACCCGAACTACCGGGTACCCGAAAAAATATAATTAAATTTAAATAAATTTAGTTAAATTTTGACTTACATAACAAAATATTTTAGATATTTTGATTATTTTTGATATTTAGGTATAAAACTAAATGAAATATTCAAAATTATAATCATAATTTTGGGGTAATTGCATTATATTAATGATAAATATTATAAATATGTTTATATATTCGGGTTTAATGGGTACCCAAACGGATACCGGATATTACCCGACCCTAACCCGAACCCACGAGTATTAGAAAATAGAACCCAATAAGGTTTTATAGAACCCACGGGTTTGGGTATTCGGGTACGGTTTTTATGTCCAAGCCTAGATATAACAGTTTGAATTTAAAAAAAAACACAAATAAAAACAAAAATTGTATGAAAGGTACTACAAAAAATTGCAACTGTTGTGTTTGCACTTGATTATACCTAATAAATCATATAAACTGATTTTAAATAGAAGGCATCTTTATTACCATATTGCAAAATCGAATCCAAAAATTCACTATATAATCAATCTAACTCTTGAAAAAAAACTCTAGGTATTTTCATTAAATTTTTATATTTAAAATTAATTAATATTTGTAAATTAAATTCATCATTCAAAAATCTTTTGTTAAATCAAGAATTGGAGAAATTTCTTTACTTTTAAAGAATAAATTCTAGTGAATAATTTAGAAAGCTGTAAAAACCGTTGAGACTGAAATTTTATATTATTTTGTGTCATGGCAAAAAAAAGAAAACAGTTCAAACAGACAAATATATATAGATTTCAAAAGACACAAATATTTAAATAAATACAACTCTACAATGAACAGTTGCAATTTTACAAAAAAAAAAACTGTTATATTGAACAATCACAATTTTTTGTAAAACACACAATTTAATTTTTCTATAGATTTGTTTTGGAAATTATCCAAAAGGTATGATTTTATAATGAACAAAACTTTTTGTAAAACACACAATTAGAACTTTGTACAGATTTTTTTGGAAATTATCCAAAAGGTATCATTAAAAAGACACAATTTTTGGTGACATTTATTTGAATTGCTTTTATATATAGATTAACTTCAAAAACGCCATGTGAGATTTTTGGCTTTCCCTCTCTCTGTTCCACACATACTGAAAACTATGGAGAAGGATAATACTAACAAGAAGAGTCTCTCAGAGATACTTGATGTCCGGCAATACAGGCACACGAATTCTCCGGTATTCTCTACCGCCATTTTTGCGGTCATAATGCTGCTCGTTGTCTTTGGAACAATCCTCTCAAACATGTCTCTAGAATCAACTATCTTCTGGTCTTCACCAACTTCTGAGGTAATACAAATAAACAGAATGGAGAGAAAGCCATTGGCTCCTCCAAAGAACACTACAAGCAGAGATAGAATGACTTGGCTTCGATCACATCTAACAGAATTCGAGGTTTTTAGGTCAACTAACATTTCAGAGCAGTTTCATCAAAGGGTTCTTGAGTCTCTCGACGACAAATGTGAGGTTAGATTTTTCATGACATGGTTTTCACCAGCAGAGTTTTTTGGGAAAAGAGAACTTTT
The DNA here is from genome assembly GCF_000633955.1 of Camelina sativa. NCBI lineage: Eukaryota > Viridiplantae > Streptophyta > Magnoliopsida > Brassicales > Brassicaceae > Camelina > Camelina sativa. The sequence goes on along the minus strand of NC_025685.1, from coordinate 13,662,351 downwards.
GGCTGTAGAAAGCGTCTTTAAAGCTCATCCTCAAGGATGCTTGATGATTGTATCAGGATCCATGGATACTCTTAAAGGAGTAACCATCCTAAAACCACTACTTGATCGGGGTTACAAGGTTTTTGCAATCACACCAGACATGTCATTGCTGCTTGAGAACACGCCAGCCAAAACATGGTTTCAAGAAATGAAAAGCTGCAAAAGAGATCCTGGAAGGATACCGTTACACCAGAATCTTTCAAACCTTGCGAGGCTAGGGATTCTATAAAAGTACGGAGGTATGTACCTAGATACCGACTTCATCGTCACAAAAAGCTTTAAAGGGTTGAAGAATTCGATTGGAGCACAAACTGTGGTGGAAGGAGACTCAAAGAACTGGACAAGGCTGAACAATGCGGTTCTGATCTTCGAGAAAGAGCACCCGCTTGTTTACAGTTTCATGGAGGAGTTTGCTTCGACGTTTGATGGGAACAAATGGGGACACAATGGACCTTACTTGGTAACCAGAGTAGCGCAGAGAGCTCAAGAAACGATCGGGACAGTTTCACAGTACTGCCACCAGTAGCATTCTATCCATTCAATTGGTTAGACATTCCAAGACTATTTCAGACGCCAAGGAGCAGCAATGACTCAACATTACTCAAAGCCGATCTGGTCAAGCTGAACAGATATAGCTATGGACTGCATCTATGGAACAAGATCACCAGAAAAATTAAGATCGGAAAGGGAAGTGTTATAGAGATTATAATTTCAGACCACTGTGTTGTTTGCAGAGGAATACAGAGATAACAAGAAATCAAACATAGGTGTGTGTTGTGTTTTTCACTCTAATCTTGATTTTCTAGGGTTGTGTCAGATTAAATCTGTGTCCAAAGCCTAAATGGTAAACACTTTTTTCACTTATCATACAAATACGGAAGGCGATTGTTTCTAATACCTGATGTTTGATATATAAACTTTACTGCCTTGCGAATCACGTATCAAAAGCTCCACACCAAGACCCCTCCTCTTGTTGTTATGTTTTTTTGTTTGTTAATGAAAACCCCTCTTGTCTTGATATCTATATTATATTTTAGCAGCTTATGTGGTAGTTGAATGTTCTTATTGGAACTTAGAAATATAGTGACGAATTTGTAGAAATTTTAAAATATTTGTCCAAATGGATCACCAATTGAATCCATGATAGAAACATATAGGTTGAACAGAGTAAACACTTCATCGTTGTCGACGTTTTTTCCATCTGAAAGTAAACTCTTAGGTGAAACAGAGTCAATACAATGAGTCAAAGCGAACAGAGTCAAGGTAGAGAGAATGAGAAAGCGTGGCGTTCAAGATTGTTTTTTGTTGTTTATGAAGTCAGGTTGCATCATTAATTTTAAGAATATCCAATGAAAATACGGTATGATTTAAGAAAAGGGAAATACATTATTCCTCATGTTGCATTATTTTTAATATATATAGAAGATTATCTTAGGAAACAATTAAAAAGGAAACAATTATCCATTTTAAGATTAAGGTATTTCCAAAAACCCACATGGCACCAACGGATTGGCTGATATCGTAGTTCCTTGCAACCATAGCGCAATCCAATTCCATTTAGGGATTCTTAAACCGACACAACTTTGATATATATGGATTACCTCTAGTCTTGTTCTGTCCACGATCTTATATTCTGAAACAAGGATATCCTAGCAAGAGCTTTTTTTTTTTTGTTTCACAAGATAGGATCAAAGATGCAAGCAAGGAAACCCTTATTCGCGATCTATGCGATTTCTGTTCTCGTGTTGTATCTTCTCTTCATTGAATCTCCAAAGTCTGTTGTTCCTGACAACAACTCACCCTTCAAACGAAACTTACCTCTCTCCAGAACCGATGACCCCGTGGCCATGAGTACTCGTATCGTCAAAGTTGTGGACTCAGACCATAACGGAAAGAAAGACCTAGATCCGCTGGTAAATCCAAGCGAAGCTGCCAAGTTTGTGAATATTGACTGGTTCACAAGAAACGTGCCTCTCTCCAGAACCACTGACCCCATGACCATGCGTAGTACTAGTATCGTCAAAGTTTTTGACTCAGACCCTAACGACACAGAGGAGTTAGATCCGTTGGTACCTCCTCGTAAAGATGGCAAGGTTGAGAGAATTATTGACTGGTTCCGAAGAAACGTGCTTCCCTCCAGAACCAATGACCCCGTGACCATGAGTATCGTCAAAGTTGTGGAATGCTCCGACTGTAACGAAACAGACGAGTTAGATCCGTTGGTACCTCTTCCTAAAGCTGGCAAGATTGAGAGCATTGACTGGTTCAGAAGAAACATGCCTCTCTCCAGAACCAATGATCATGACCCCGTGACCATGAGTAGTACTAGTATCGTCAAAGCTGTGGATTGCTCCGACTGTAACGAAACAGATGAGTTCGATCCGTTGGTACCTCTCCCTAAAGCTGGCAAGATTGAGAGCATTGACTGGTTCACAAGAAACATGCCTCTCTCCAGAACCAATGATCATGACCCCGAGACCATGAGTAGTACTAGTATCGTCAAAGCTATGGATTCCTCCGACTGTAACGAAACAGACGAGTTAGATCCTTTGGTACCTCTTCCTAAACCTGGCAAGATTGAGAGCATTGACTTGTTCAGTAGAAACATGCCTCTCTCCAGAACCAATAACGCCGTGAACATGACCAAGAGTACTACTAGTAGTATTGTCAAAGTTGTGGACTGCTCGGACCGTAACGAAACAGAAGAGTTAGATCCTTTGGTACCTCCTCGTAAAGCTAGCAAGATTGAGAGAATTGACTGGTTTAGAAGAAAGCTACCTGATATGGAGATACTGAAATCGACTAGCAAGAGCAAGAGATTCCATTCTAGACTCTTTGAGCTGTACAACAACAACAACTGCTCTGCTCAGTTCTTTATGGTTTGGCTTTCTCCTGCAAAATCCTTTGGACCTAGGGAGATGTTAGCTGTTGACACTCTCTTCACCACCAATCCTGGTGCCTGCTTGGCGATTTTGTCCAACTCCTTAGACTCCTGCAGAGGAGACACCATCCTTAAACCATTGATTGATCGAGGTTTCAACCTCATTGCTGTAACCTTTGATATCCCGTTCCTCGTTAAGAACACTCCTGCTGAAGCTTGGCTGAAAAGACTAAAGAGTGGCCGCATGGATCCTGATTCTGTCCCCTTGTTCATGAATCTCTCTGACCTGACAAGACTCGCGGTGCTCTACAAATATGGAGGAGTCTATCTTGACACAGACATCATCTTCCTTGACGATATATCAAGACTAAGAAACGCCATTGGAGCACAGAGTATAGATCCCAAAACCAAGACATGGTCAAGACTAAACAATGCAGTGATGGTCTTTGACATCTACCATCCGGTTATGAGAGAATTCTTACACGAGTACTCCACATCTTTCGACGGAAACATATGGGGACACAACAGCCCTTACCTTGTCTCTAGAGTTATCAGGAGAGTAGGAAACAAACCTGGATACAACGTCACAATCTTGCCACCGGATGCATTCTATCCAGTAAATTGGATCAAAATCCCAAAGCTTTTCAAGAAACCTGCAACCACAAGAGAAGCAGAATGGGTAGAGAAGACGGTAAAGGACATGAGCAAAGGGGGTTACATGATTCATCTATGGAACAAAGTCACAAGGAAGATAAATATTGAAGAAGGAAGCGTCATGTACAATCTCATCTCTACTCACTGCACAGTCTGCAGAAACATCACAAATTCTCATACTGCCTAAACAGATTCAAGGATTCTAGTTTTTCAAGGAAGCGTTATGTATATAGTTTCATCTACACTCACTGCACAGTCTAAAGAAACATCACAAATTCTCCAACTTTCTAAGCAGATACAAGGCTTCTAGTTTTTTCAAGGAAGCTTCATGTACAGTTTCATCTACACTCACTGCATAGTCTACAGAAACATCACAAACTCTGATACTTTCTAAACAGATACAACAACGCTTCTTGTTTTTCTAAAAAGGTGTTCATATTTGATTTACTTTTTCTTTTTATTTTGTAAAAGACTCGAGTCAGAGAATTGTCTAGTGTTCTAAAGTTCTCAACACCAAACAAATAAACCCAAAAACCTTGACAACTACAGTTTGCTGTATTAGTCCTTGGAAACGTTGATCCATCATATTCTGCTAAGTATTTGGGTTTTGTGTTGAATAATACACATTACTTTAAGTTTCGATTATATGGTCGACAATTGTAGCTAGATTAATTCATTTTATAGAGGAATTCGATTGGAGCACAAACAGTGGTTGAAGGAGAGATTCAAAGATTTTGACAAGGTTGAAAACTGCGGTTCTGATATTCGAGAAAGAGCACCCGCTTGTTTACAGTTTCATGGAGGAGTTTGCTTTCACTTTTGATGGGAACAAATGGGGACACAATGGACCTTACTTGGTAACCAGAGTAGCGCAGAGATCACGAGAAACGATTGGTCAGTTTCAAAGAGTTCTATCCATTCAATTTGGTTAGACATTCCCAGACTAATTCAGACGCCAAGGAGCAGCAAATGACTCCACATTACTCAAAGCCGATCTGGTCAAGCTGAACAGAGAAAGCTATGGACTGCATCTATGGAACAAGATCACCAGAAAAATTAAGATCGGAAAGGGAAGTGTTATAGAGATTATAATTTCAGACCACTGTNAAACATTTTTAGGAGTTTCGGCATATAATATTTTGAGCATACAGAAATACAATTAACTATCTTCTCAGCTGTGATATGAAGTCCTTATAACTTAACTCTCTCCTTAATTAGTACCTCTCGTAAGAAATTTTTGTAGCTTATAAAAAGGAGATTTTAAAAATCCCCTGTACATATATAGCCATATAGGTTATGTTACTTCAGTAACATTCCCTAGGAGGAGTTTGGTACTTAGAGCGATCAGTACAATAGTCATAGTTCATGTACTTGTTCCTAAAATTCTCATACATACTCTGTTCGGGTCCGTTTAATCTTTGATAATTGCCTGCATTCCACCAGTAGTTGGAGGATGCACAAGCGCCGACGTTATTACTCCGACCATCTATGTTGCAGCCTGATAGGGAGAAGTCTTGGAAATGGGCAATGAAAGGAGAGTAAGACCAGTTAACCTTAGTCCGACCTCCATCGGTCGCCCAATCGTCACCGTTCCAGAGACTAGCCTCGACTTGCATAGGCTTTGTTGGATAGCTTACGCCGTTTTCGTTTTTGTACACTCTTATTGGGATGTAGTCCACGTAAAACCTAGGATTCCCACGTGGATTATAATTGCATGAAACCTATTTGTCATGAAATGAATAGAGAATGATAACAAGTAAGAAGAAGGATTGATGTCATCAACGTACACAATTTGGTAAGGGTTCCAAAGAATCCCGTAAGTGTGGTAATGTTTGGTTGGGTTGAACCAAAGCGTAAACCTCTCTTCTCTGTTTCCTTCTCCATTCAGAAACAGATTTGTCTGTAACGTTACGGGTTTCCCGTTGTTGTTCCCTAGAAACTCGAAGTCAATCTCGTCGTGGCCACCTCCTTTCGAAGTCAACTGTAATTATTACGTATATATAGACAATTTTATTGATAATGAGTTTTGAATTAGTGTATAGGTATATATGTGTGTAATTAATCAAGAATACAAACATAAAAGGCCGTGACGATGCCGCCAGTATTTCCTCCGGGAACTTTGATTCTTATTTGGAATAGACCTGATCCGTAGCTGTTCTTGGATTCAAACCCACCACCTGTACTTTCATGTAGAAGCAAAAACTATTGAAGCCTTACGGATTTCACAACTTTTTCTTTGTGTTTTATATAGGCAAAAAGGTAGGGAGACGAACCTGAAGATTGATCCATGTAAAGATCAACTTCTTGGCCAGAGTGGAGTGTGGAAACATGACTTTGTCCCCACGTAACAACATAATTCTGACCGAAAGTAACGTATTTGTCGATCCCTCGTCCTTTGAAAACCCTAGAATCTACCCCTGTGATGATCCATAACGCTAGTGCCAAAACACCAAAAGTTCTCGTATAGTCCATCTTGATATAATTCTTTTTTGTGTAAGATGCTACTATAGTGTTGCACTGGTTTAATAAGTTGAAAAAGTAGAAAGCATGAAAGAAATGAAGGAGACAAAGAGATTAGAGTCACATCAAATTCTCCATACATCTCCTACACGCCATTCTTATTATCCCCATGCCCATCGGCCATCACCATTTTTCATCACATGTTATCTTTTTTTCTAAGACCATTAATTACTATCTTCTACAACAGCTTATATGATAATTATGTTGATTTGATCGAGTATGGGTAAGAACAAATTAAGTATTTGATTTGAGTGTAACGAAATATAGGACTGTCTATGCTAACGTTAAGATTAACAAAAAAAATTAAGCTTCTGATCTATTGCTCCTTTTAGGCCTTCTCGAAATTGCTACCTAACCTAGATAACGAGAGTGGTAGATAAGATTTTAGAAGCCTACTCCACATTTTCCGTAGAACATTACTTCATTACATGTCTCTATTTATTCTTTATAAAAGTGAAGCTCCACATTTCCTCCATATTATAATCTTTAGTCACATTTCCCCCAATTTAAAACAGTTCAAATCTCGTCGTGAATTGTGATGAATATATTACTGTCCTGTCGAAATATATAGTAACACTAACTCGACCAAAAAAGACGAGGGACGAGAAAGTCGAAGGAAAGCGTAATAAGTTAGATTGCTGGAGTTTACATATCTCTGCTCGTTCTCCTCTACTAACCACCATCGGAATAAACTGGTAACATCCCGATGTCGGGCACCAAATTGAATCCGTAGGGTATCCGAGCATTGAAAATTTAGATATTAAGCTGGTAACTGGAGCTTTTTGTTGTTCTTCCAGCTGCAAACATAACGAAAAAAACACAAAAGACAGTCAAAGGCAGAATTTAGAACATTTGGAACAAAGGGAGAAGATGAGGGAAATGTTACCTTAGGAAATAATAATAGAAGAAGTCGGCATATAGCAGTGTTTGAACAAGCCCGGCGATCCATGCTGCATCATTGTAATCATAACATTTTTGAAATGTCAGATCATGAATAATAAACAAGACAATAGATATAGAAAAAGGTGAATCATGAGAGGCAATGATGCATTAGGCGTTTTTCAACATGAGAACAAACATGCTTTCACACAAGATTCGTGTGGCAAAGAGGCTCAACATGTATCTATTGAATCCAGATGCTAAGTTTAGTCTGACCTTATGAGCAGGCCAAAACTGACATCACATTTTCAGTCATAAGTTGCACAACTTGACAAAAACTAATCTAACTAGGAGGAAACCAAAGAGTTGCTCATGCGCTAACGTGTGATGCGTGTAAATGACGTAGGAAAGTTGAGAGAGAGAGGAACATACTTATCCAATGAACAAAGTGTGGCTCAGTGAAGTAACGGTAGATCCAGTTGAGGATGTATAGTCCACGGTAACCCCTGCAAGAAGAGGGCATTCTTGGTCAATCGAACTATGAAACTCAGAGCCAGAGCGTAACTAAATCACAAAGTTTAGCAGAACAGCCAGTCAATGGTGTAAATAGGGTATGTTGGTCAAGAAAAGAAACAGATAGCAATGCATCACAGCATATTAGTAGAAATGTAGAACAGATCACAAAGTGAACAAAAATCCAAAATCTGTTAAGTACCCAGACATGCACAGGAATGAAATATGGATCTAGCCAAGAGAAGTTCAGAAGAATGAAGAAAAAAGGATACTTTTCAAATAAATGAAAGTTATGGAAACAAGATCGTACCCGAGGAGAAAAATATATTGCCCGGTCAAGTTGTCAATGTTTCTAGTCCTTTGCAGCAAAACAAGCTGAGGTAATATGGCAACAGCCTCCAAGTACAACGAAAACGTCCAAAGCACCTGATATCGTAAAGCACATACCAATTGCAGAATAATATAAATCAGCTTGTCAAACAAAAGAGTTAAAGCTCCATGCAAAAAAAAAAAATTACAGTCTTATTGTGAAGACAAACCTCGAGAAAGGTAAACTTTTCATGAATCAGAAGAGCTAAGAGTAGGCAGGGAAGCACAAGGAACCAATGACGAAACGTATCTTGCTCCCTGTCGTAAGTCCTGTGGACGGCCTTATGATACTTCATGTACCAAACAATCGAAAAGGAACTTCCTAAAAACACCAACTTCATAGAAGTGTTGTAGAGAGACACGAAACTCGTGAAAATATCCAAATATCGTGTAGCAAAGACAATGGCATAGAGTACTTGAGTCTTCAATGAGACACCTACAAATATACCAAAACACAAATTGAAACTCTCGTAAACGCTGAATCAAACGTGATGATCCAACGAACTGTACATTTAAAAACCTCAATTCCGTGAGATCCATTCATAGAAAATTTCACCAATGGCGACCAAAAAAGAACCGATACTCGAATTAGATCCATCATTTCTACAATTGAACTACTCTTTCTAAATTCCCAAATTGACAGAAACGTAATCGAGTCAACGTCTCAATTGTGAGAAGCTAATCGAAACAGCATAATGTAAATCACAATTTAGCTAAATCCAGAGACGAATTGAGGAAAAAATGTACAAACCAGCGCAGGATTTGATGGTGTGGATCTTGAGAAGCAAGACGAGAACACTGGCCAGGTGAGTCATATCACCAGCTAATCTGAAAATGTTCATCTTCGATTCGTGACTAATCTAAACCTCCTCCTTCTGAATTTGGAAGAAACAAAGATCTCTAGGGTTTTATGAAGCTCTCTGCTCCTTTCGTCGTTTGTCTTCTCCTACACCCACACTACGGGTTCGTGCTAGATCTCGTCGATGGCGTTTCCACAAATTTTCTCTGCTTTTTTTTGGGAAATAAATGATTAATTTGACTGAAAGCCCAGGAGTTCTCGTTATTGGGCCTAGAAAATGAAAGCCCAGGAGTTATCGGTTCGATTTTAAACCGGTGGTTATCTAAATTGAAAAGAGAGGGAAGTAGGGGTGGGAGAAAAAAACCGTAACCCGATAAATCGAACCGAACCAAAATAAATGGTTATGGACCTTATGGTTTAACCTAAAATCTCATTTAGTTGTTATTTATAAGCGGGGTATATTCAATCCAAAACTGAACCGTAACTAAACCGAAATATATTTGGTTTTTATATGGTTTTGGTTTTTATAAAACTGAAAACAAACCAAACCAAAAGCAATCCGAAAAATCATAAAAAAAAATAAAGGAAAAAAACAAACAAACGAAAAAAACTGTACTGCCGTAGGTGAGTGAATGTAGTTAAACCGGTGAAGCTTTCTTTCTTTTTAGTTAGGTGATTTGCCGTAACCATAAGTGTAGTTGGAGGATTGTTCACGTCTAGCCCGACCACTTATTGATTATTGTTCTTGTTCAAATCAAACATATCAGAGACACCACCAAATTAAATTAAGAATTTATGGTACAACTAACAACTTTTTATTTTTGTTATCTCTACTCTATGCTTATTGCTTAACTTCTTCATTTTAATTTGATTACATATTTTACATGTAAGATAAGATGGGTTTGGTTAAGTTTTCCATTTGAATCTTACAAGCACTAACCACATAATTTCTCTCGAATATTCAATGACAACACATTACAAACAACAAAGGAAACGACCTTGATTATGATAAATTAAGGTAATAAAATTGACAGAATAGTCTAAAAAAGATCAAGAACTTCTAAAATTGTGGTATTACAGAGAGGACAGTTCCCTCTTTGAACCCAAAGCTCTCTCGAACACAACCTACAAAACGTATGACCACACGGAATAAACGCAGCTCCTTTACTTCTCACCATACACACACAACAACTTCTCTCCGCCGCCGTCACCGTCACCGTCTCCTCTGCTTCTCCTTCGACACTTACAAAACTCATCTGCTCTTCATTCTCCTCTAACAACTCCATCAAAGACATCCTCGCCGGCTCCACAAACGTTTCCTCTTCTCTCGCCGATAACGCTCTCTCCTCCGCCAACACAGCTCCTAACCGAACCCTTCCCTCCTCCGCCGACGAAGCTTCCTCCGTTGTTACGTTCCCAGTGCTGGACAGGAGAAACCCGAGCTGGCGGTTTTCGTTATCCCTAACCGGAATAGACGTATCCGAATTCGGGATAGGATTAGCCGAGATCCAAACAGTAGTAGCGTTACGTTTAAGACGGAGCTTTTCACGAAGACTTTTCCAAGCGGTTTTGTCTCGACTGTGTCGGTCGTGTCGGTGTTCTCTCTGCATTACATCAAGAAGCGTCCGGTTCGAGTGATTACTCCTCGAGGGCGGCAGCGGTAGTGGTGTCGGCGGGAGAATCTGCGGCGGAGACGGCGAGGTTACGTTTTTGTCAGACATTAGAATAGCTTCTAGAGTTAAACCCGTTAACGAGCTCTGGTTAGTGTCCACCGTTGTTGTTGACATACGATCTAATAACGTCACTCTTAGCCTATCTCCACCGTCCATTTGAATCATCTTTTCACCAATTCAAAAATCACAATACAAGAATGTGAACTGCAAAACAAGAAATTAAAAAGCTACACTTTTGTTATATATAAAACACAGATCAATCGAAGATACTAAACTTAGTATCTCAGCTTCCTAAACTCAGATTTCTAGGACAAATCAGTTTCAGTTCTCCAAGAAACCCAAATTTTATTTTCTTTACCAGATAAAAACCGACCTTTGTAATCCAGAATCGTATACTATTTCAGCAAGGCAGCTTCAAAGTTACAATGCCAGATTCTTCTGTGGACAAGATATAAAAAAAAGCTTCGGGCTTCAAGTTTGCAGAAGAAGAATCCGAAATCCAAGAGCAGATCTGTAATGAATAGAATATACTTTTATTCATTAAAGAAACAGAGACAGAGAATTCTGATTTCTTCTTTATATATATAAAAAAAAAGATCAATGTCAGATAACAATGATAATATTTCTCAGAGAAATACAAAATAAAAATAGAATTATTTTACATAATGAGCTCTTTGAACACTTTCTTCTAGCTTTCTCTTTTATGTGAAAAGGAAGAGATTATAATTAGTATATAAAAAAAAGGTGTGTACGAGCAGAAGAGGACCACGATTGGTGGTAACGGGTGAGCGTTATTTACAGAAATTAGTTGGTAAAGTTTACTTATTTACCCTATGCATTTATGCGTTTTTATTGATCGATTCTGTTGACTTTTGTGTGTGGTACTGCGAAAGCATAAGTGTATAAGGAAATATTATCATCATATCACCTATGATTACTCAAATCCCATATATTATTTTAGTATACATTAATTATATTATTCTATGTAATCTCTTTAATTATGTCTTTTGATTATGGTTTATATTTATATATAAGTTGTATCGTTCCATTTGATAATACAGTATAACAACAATAATAATACAAACATATTCTCTCTGTCTATAAAGTGTACGTGTGACGGTGTGAGATCATTGTTACGGCTTTGGCTTTACAACTAAATGACGGAGTCGTTTGTTTCATTGTTTTGTGGGTTGTTTTGTCTGCAAGTTTCTTTTAGGAAACGGCAAATTGTTTAGCACATGACAAGTGCATTTGTTTCTTGTCTTTTTTCCACCAACTACTCTATAGTTTTGGACTCCACATCACAAAGTAACATAAGTTAAGGAGTAACTTCAGTTATTGTGTTATATATGTAGTTTGTAAACAGTTTGCTACACGAGTTAATACCCGACAAGAAAGAAACTCTCATATGGTCTCAAGTTGAATTGGGCTATAAGACTGGTCCGTTTTTGACTGTGCATTTTTAAAATGTCTTAAAGTTGAATAGAAAAAATAGTCACCAAACAATAATGACCACCAAAGACTTGCGTTAAGTTTAATACTTTTGTTAGGAGTCCTAACTTAGGACCCCTAAGGCCCTAACTAATCCACTAAAGAAATGCATATGCTTCATGTGTTCCCCAATTATATTTGTAACGCTAATTAGTTAACCTAAAGTTTATCCCCCAATAAATTCACATTAAAAAAAAGGAATTTTTTATTTGAAGAAATAATAACCGGGTGCACTGCATCATTTGTTGAAAACATTTAAGGGCCCAACACATGTAAGACCATCTTGTTGGGTAAAATGATTCATACCCATAACATACTAGTAGTACCGTGATTTAGGGTTTGATTGCCACAATTATGAGAAAATGACTTTTTTGCCAAGGGGAATTTGAGATTCAAGGTCATAAATTTAAATTTAAAAGTCTTTAATCTATATTAGTATTTTTGCAACACTTTTTGCTTAAAAATATGTTTATAGAAATATTTACCATTGAATGTCATTTAATGCTATATTCATATCCAAACATCTATACTAGTATTTTTGCATCACTTCTTGCTCAAAAATATGTTAAGAAAAATATTTACCATTAAATGCCATTTAATGCTATATTCATATCCAAACAAAAGTAACTCTCTATTACCCTTATAACCAAACACAATTAAAATATTTTAAATATACATATATAATATTCTATAACTAATATAAATATTTAGAAAATTTATTCCAGATTAAAAAAATTATTCTCCTATCATCTCTTTTGATTTTAAATTTTAAATATAGTGAATCATCATATAATATATAAAGTTAATAAAAATGTGTACTTTTCCTGCATATATTGTGATTTGAATTTTTTTAAACAAACATATATTACTCAATTAATATAAAAAGTGTGTATTCAACATACATATATAGTAAATTTACCGTATATAGTAAATTATAAAATTTTAAGAAGTTTATAATTTATAACTGATATATCTAAACTTAATAATAAGTTTAAGATTATGAATATTTAAACATATTAAATTTTCAAAATAACAAAAACGAGCTATATTACATGACGAATTATATGATATTATAGGATTTAATTGATAATGCTAAAAAATAAACTATCAATAATATGATATTTCACTACAGGTTAAATCTTCATACACTATTTTAACAACACCAATATAAAATATGTCGAATCAAACTGATTTAATTAAGATTGTATTAAACAAAAATTGTTGTGCGGTATACCACAACACATATTATATAATAAATCACTAAAATTAACAAAAGAGTGTATTAGCAAAATTAGTATTAAAATAGTACATTAACAAAAAAAAATTAAAATAATCTAGTACACTATTATAATTTAGAGAAAGACTGAAATAGTCTAAAGAGTTATTTTCAGTGATGTACTTTTTAATGGGTAATTTTAATGTGAAGTATTTAACAGATGGGATCATTTGTTAGCTTACAACTAAATGACTCTGTTGGAGATGGACTTCGCCCTCCTTCTAAACTCGTCCCATGATGAAGATTGCTTATTAACAATCATTTGACCACTCAAAAAAGTTCGATCCATCTGTTCGATGCCCGGTCCATTAGCTCGGTCAATACATAGGTAACGAAACAATACTATGCAAATTAGTGTTATAGTTTTGTTTTTGGGAACTTGAGAATTTCACTAATTTAACTTAGAAGTCCACATATGACAAACAACTTAGAGAAAAACTTGGAATGAAAACTTAAAATCAACCAAGATAAATTTCTGCTTACTATTGGAAATTCTGTTGGAAATTTCTGTTTACTATTTCCTATCCAAGCTCTAAAGTGTCTCCTGACAGTATTGTAAACTTGACTAATCATAAATATAAATATAAACCGGTATTTACAAAAAAAAAAAAAAAAAAAAAAAAA
>NC_025685.1:13635257-13648305 GCF_000633955.1 Camelina sativa | reverse complement strand
AAAGATCTCTTGAGGAAGAAGTTAGGATTTCTGCTCAAGAACAAGTAAAAGTAGAGAATTAGGGTTTTTTTGTATTATTTACTGGATGCTTTGCAATGGAGAAGTCTCTCCCCTTTTATACAATTTCATCGATCACAGAATATATTAACTTTCCTTATCGTCCAGAATGAGATATGGAAAGTTCTCATCTCTTCCTCAAGTCGGCCGCCGGGCGAATTAGGAAGTCGGCTTCTCATTGATGGGCTGAGCCTCTTTGTCCGAACATGCCTTCATGCAGATCATCAGTTAAGATCCTTAACCGAATTCCCGGTTAAGTAATCAATTTATCTTTCTGGTTTAGATCGGTATGTCGGGGGTGTTAAATCCCGCACCAACAGATTTGCTAAACTTCACTTGTATTTTACTGGTTTAGAAACAATTCTTGATTGCAAACATATCTACAAAACGCCATTTCTTATGCCAACCTGCACATACAATTACAATCCAAGTATGGAGTAAATGGACTTATTTAGGGATAAAATTAAATATAACATATCACATCATTAGCATAGACTTTTATTCAAATTCATGAATCTCAAATAATATTTTTTCATACGATAAAGACTCGATGATACTAAGCTTCTGAGACAACAAATGAATTATATACCTCATGAAAATTGAGAAGAGAACATGCATTAGTAGCTTTCGTTCCAGTATCTCGTTATGGAATCTAATTTGTGTGAATAGGTAAATGCGGTGAAACCTGCAAATGGTATATCCTCTGTTTTTTTTACCAGAAACATATATAAAAGGGTGATCGTGATCTCAACTACTCATAGAATGTTTAGAGAACAATACCTTGTTGATGATTGAGAAAATGACGTATTTCATGCTCAACAAAACGTACAGTGCGTTTTTATATATTAACAAAGAGTTAGTTCATTTTTCTACCTCAACTAAACAACTTTTTTATTTGCGCATAAAACAGAGTTGATGTGTGACTTTTCTTAACTAAAACGACGTTAACTTTTTTTAACTAAAACAGAGTTGAATTGGCGTAATAGCTTTTGTGGGCTGATTAGTAGCCTTTATACATAAAATATTGAGTTTTAGTCTCAAAACACCACGAAAGCTCCAGCCTCCAGTAGTCTCAAATCACCAAACCAAAACTCTCATGCTCTCTCTCTCCTTTCCTCACGTACACGACGTGAGAATGAAGAAGAGTCACTAATAAGATCTAAAGCAAGGAAGATCCGACAAACTTCGAAATCACCTTGCCTTGTCACCAACTTCGAAAGTTGATACTCGACAAACAAATCAAACGTGAGGGCTACGGAATTTGATACTCGACGTCACCAACGCCAATTCTTCTTTGTAAGAGCACGTAGGGCTACGAAATGTCTCTAAACGTATCCAATGTGTTTGTCCTTGTGCCAAATTAATTAATATGATTTTGAACATATATGTGAGAAACTAGAAACTGATGTGGTTCCAATCCAAATTATACGTTAAGAAAGTTATATATCTAACGTGGATTTCACTTCATGACTTGAGTGGCTATGAGCCACTTCCGAATACAACAAAGACGACTTCAGTTAGCTCTAACTTCTTCCAAGTCAAGTTGTGTTCCACTATGCAAAACTACACCCCATCTTTATTTATACCCATCTCTTTCTCACATTTCTTATATCAAAATCCTTTCTTTCTTAAAAAGCTTTCATCATGTCTCAATTGCTTACGCATTTGAATTTTCTCTTGCTCCTCTTACTCTCATGTGTCTTCCCTTCAAGCTTCCTAGCTTTTAATTACCCTCTTGTTGGTCTTGTTGCTTGTGGTCCCCACCAGATTCATGCCTTTACGCAGTTCAAGAACGAGTTTGATACTCGAGCTTGCAATCATAATGAATCCTTGAATGGGGTATGGTGCGATAACTCCACAGGCGCGATATCGAAGCTACGACTAAGGGCCTGTCTCAGTGGAACTCTGAAATCTAACAGTAGACTGTTCCAGTTTCATCAGCTCCGTTACCTTGATCTCTCTCACAACAACTTCACAGCCTCTTCAATCCCTTCCAACTTTGGAATGCTCAACAAATTAGAGGTTTTGCTTCTTTCCTATAATTGCTTCTTCGGCCAAGTTCCTTCCTCATTTAGTAACCTAAGCATGCTTTCCGTCTTAGGTATTTCCGATAATGAGCTCACTGGTAGTTTCTCATTTATGCGGAAACTACACAAGCTCACAACGTTAGATGTTTCTTATAACCACTTTTCTGGAACTCTAAATCCCAACAGTAGCCTTTTTGAATTGCACCACCTCACTTACCTCGTTCTCGCTTCCAACAACTTCACCTCATCTTCATTGCCTTATGAATTTGGTAATCTCAACAAACTAGAGTTCTTGGATATTACCTCTAATAGCTTCTTTGGTCAAGTTCCTCCCACAATTAGTAACCTAACCCAGTTAACCGAGTTGCACCTTCTCTCGAACGACCTCACTGGTAGTCTCCCTCTTGTACAAAACCTAACCAAACTGTCTATTCTAAGACTTTATGATAATCACTTCTCTGGAATCATCCCTCCTTCTCTCTTCACGATGCCTTTCTTATCATGTCTTGATTTAAGTGTAAACAATCTTAGCGGTTCTATTGAAGTTTCGAACTTCTCTTCTTTGTCAAGGCTAGAGAATTTGTACCTAGGTAAAAACCATTTTGAAGGAAAAATCTTAGAGCCTATTTCAAAGCTTGTTAACCTCAAAGTACTAGACCTTTCCTTCTTAAAAACAAGCTATCCAATTGACTTAGGTCTCTTATCCTCTCTCAAATCTTTGTTGCTCCTTGATATTTCTGGTGATTGGATATCTCAGGCTAGTTTAAGTTTGGATTCATACATCCCATCGACACTAGAAGCGTTGCGTTTGACGGACTGCAACATCAATGAATTCCCAAACATCTTAAAGACCCTTCGTAATTTGGAGTATATTGCCCTATCCAACAATAGAATTAGTGGGAAAATTCCAGAGTGGTTATGGAGCCTTCCTCGTCTAAGCTCAGTTTTCATCACAAATAATTCGCTAACTGGCTTCGAAGGTTCGTCACAAGTTTTGGTAAATTCATCGGTGAAAACCTTAGGTTTGGATGGAAACAAATTAGAAGGAGCACTTCCGCATCCACCACTCTCTATCAACTACTTCTCTGCGGCAAGCAATAGATTTGGAGGTGACATACCTCTTTCAATCTGCAACAGAAGTTCGCTTGTTATCCTTATTCTAAGCTACAACAACTTCACTGGTCCAGTTCCTACATGTGTGAATAACTTCTTGATTTTGAATCTCCGAAATAACAGTTTGGAAGGAACTATTCCTGACAAGTTTTATGCGGATACACCTCTAGGTTCACTCGACATTGGCTACAATCGATTAACCGGAAAGCTTCCAAGGTCTCTTCTAAATTGCTCAGCTCTGCAGTTTCTTAGTGCGGACCACAACGGAATCAACGATACATTTCCTTTCTTCCTTAAGGCTTTACCGAAACTGCAAGTCCTTATCCTCCGTTCAAACAACTTCTATGGTCCAATATCTCATCTTAATAAAGGTCCTCTGGGATTTCCTGAGCTGCGGATATTTGAGATAGCTAGTAATAAATTCACTGGAAGCTTGCCCCCAGATTTTTTTGTGAATTGGAAAGCATCATCACTCACAATGAATGAAAATAAGGGTCCATATATGGTATATCAGAAGGATGTTTACGGGTACTATTACGTCTCCTTTTTGGACAAAATAGATTTACAATATAAAGGTCTATCAATGGAGCAAGAGAGAGTCCTTACTTTCTCAGCCACCATTGATTTTTCTGGAAACAGATTTGAAGGAGAAATTCCTGAATCTATCGGTCTCTTAAAGGCTCTGATAGCACTCAACTTATCGAACAACGCCTTCACAGGCCATATTCCTCTGTCTTTGTCCAATCTTATGAAGATCGAGTCACTAGACCTATCATGTAACCAACTCTCAGGGACTATTCCTAATGGACTAGGGACTCTCTCGTTTTTGGCGTACATCAACGTTTCTCACAATCAACTCAATGGTGAGATACCACAAGGAACACAAATAACTGGGCAACCTAAATCGTCCTTCGAAGGAAATGCAAGGCTTTGTGGTTTACCTCTTGAAGAACGTTGCTTCGTGACTAACACGCCACCATCACAACAGCCTAAAGAAAAAGAAGAAGATGAAGAAGAGGAACTAGTGCTGAATTGGAAAGACGTGGCAATAGGGTATGGAATCGGAATGTTACTTGGATTGGCAATAGCACAACTCATTGCTTCATACAAGCCGAAGTGGCTCATTTGTCTGATTAAGTGTGGAAACCGTTAAGATTTTCTTTTGGTTTTGAGTTTGAATTTTGCCAAGCTGTTGTTGGTATTTTATTGAAGCATTTCCTTACGTGAATTTGTTGTATCTTTATCTGATGTTTTTGTTATATTTTGTTTTCTAATAAAGTAAGTATGTGAATTCTTCTCTGTAGCATAATCATAAAGTAGCAGAGAGGCAGGGGAGAGGGTGAATAGGAGTGATGAAACGACATAAACTCAAAGTTGGATTTTAGATTACAAGAAAACATTTATTTATCTAAGCAAACCACAAAAGCTTAAAGGATCATATTTCAGTACTACTTATAATCACATTTCTTTATCGGGAAAACAGAACTGAAAAAAGAAGGCATATATCGGACAAATTTTCCCATTAGCTTAGTAAACAATATAATATGGGCCTTCTAATCCCTCAATGTACACGTGAAGCCTGGGCATTCGCTACAAACCGAAAGAACCGAACCGAATAAACCGACAAATTCGGTTATCGGCACCGATTGTGAGAGGAGATACAAACCGTTCGGCGAGATTTTTTTGGGATTTCAGTATTCGGTTCGGTTCGGTTCGGCGAGCTGAAACCGATCGGGTTTCTCAGTTTTACTCTAACCCTTCAGATTCCGCTCCCATCCAACGAGAATCTGACTCAAACTCTGCAAATCGGCCATGGATAACAATGAGAGGCTATAAAGAAGACGATGAATGTGAAATATATAGTTGCTGTCGATTTGTGTGTTTATGGGCTTAAACTTGATTTTTATTGTTTCACAACCAAACCCAATAAAATGGCTAAAAATTGAGCCCACTAAATCATATGCCATAACTATATAAAAAAAACCTAGTTTATCATTGATTCTCCAGTCACGACCATAATCTTCCTTTTGCCGACATCATATCTATCGCTTCTTCACATGTTGCTCATGAAGTATTCCTTGCTGAGAGATCTGAAGCTTCAGGTTCGTCAAATCTTTTCATTTTTTTTGTTCAAAATCTTTTTCAGTTTCTCTTTAGATTTAATGATTTCTGTTATAGATTTTCATTGTTATTTATTTTGTTTTTCTTATTTTATTCAGTTCTAGTGGGGATGATGATCGAAGGTCAAAGATTTCGTCGAGAAAGATTTCTATGCGGTTAGCTGATATCAAGCTTCATCGGATGGAGAGATCGAATGTGGTACGCCGTCGCCTCACCATTTTGTCGAAAACCCTAAACGTAGTTGGGTTTGAGTTGTAATTTTTAGTTGGACATGTTATAAGTTTTTAAGGTATATATTTGAGCCCATTAACATTTTTTGGTCTAATTCGGTTCGAATTAACCGAATTAGGAAAAGAATCGGTTAATTTTGGAAGATATAATTAATGTTAAAACCGAACCAAAGAAACCGAGTACAAAACAAACCGAACCGAATTATTACTCGGTTTAATTTGGTAGAAATTTTAGATAGCCAAAAAATAAAAAAACCGAAAAAACCGATTGAACCGAATGTCCAAGCCTAAAAAAACCCTAGTTTATAATTGATTCTCCAGCCACTACCATAATCTTCTTTTGTCGACATCATCTCTATCGCTTATTCACATGTTGCTCATGAAGTGTACCTTGTTGAGAGATCTGAAGCTTCAGGTTCGTCAAGTCTTTTCATTTTTTTTTTTGTTCAAAAGCTTTCTCAGTTTCTCTTTAGCTTTAATGATTTCTGTTGTGGATTTTCATTGTTATTTATTTTGCTTTTCTTATATTTTTCAGTTCTAGTGGGGATGATGATCGAAGGTCAAAGAACTAGTCGAGAAAGATTTCTATGAGGTTAGCTGATATCAAGCTTCATTGGATGGAGAGATCGAATGTCGTACGTCGTCGCCTCACCACTTTTTCGAAAACCCTAAATGTAGTTGGGGTTTGTAATTTTTAGTTGGACATGTTATAAGTTTTTAGGTCTAAATTTGAGGCCATTAACATTTTTTTTGGTTTAATTCGGTTCGAATTAACCGAATTAGGAAAAGAATCAGTTAATTTCGCAAGATATAATAAATGCTAAAACCGAACTGAATAAACTGAGTACCGAACAAACCGAACCGAATAAGTCGGTAGAAATTTTAGATAACCGAAAAATCAAAAACTAAAAAAAACCAAACCGAATAAACTGATTGAACCGAATGTACATGCCTAAAAAAAACCCTAGTTTATAATTGATACTCCAGCCACTACCATAATCTTCCTTTTGTCGAGATCATCTCTATCGCTTCTTCACATGTTGCTCATGAAGTGTTCCTTGTTGAGAGATCTGAAGCTTCAGGTTCGTCAAGTCTTTTCATTTTTTGTTGTTCAAAATCTTTCTCAGTTTCTCTTTAGCTTTAATAATTTATGTTATGGATTTTCATTGTTATTTATTTTGCTTTTCTTATTTTTTTCAGTTCTAGTGGGGATGATGATTGAGGTCAAAGAAATCGTCGAGAAAGATTTCTATGCGGTTAGCTGATATCAAGCTTCATCGGATGGAGAGATCGAATGTCGTACGCCGTCGCCTCACCACTTTGTCGAAAACCCTAAATGTAGTTGGGTTTGGGTTGTAATTTTTAGTTGGACATGTTATAAGTTTTAGGTCAATTTGAGCCCATTAACATTTTTTTGGTCTAATTCGGTTCGAATTAACCGAATTAGGAAAAGAATCGGTTAATTTCGGAAGATATAATAAATGCTAAAACCGAACCGAATAAACTGAGTACCAAACAAACCAAACCGAATTATTATACGGTTTAATTCGGTAGAAATTTTAGATAACCGAAAAATAAAAAAACCGAGAAACCGAACCGAATAAACCGATTGAACCGAATGCCCATGCCTAAAAAAAACCTAGTTTATAATTGATTCTCTAGCCACAACCATAATCTTCCTTTTGTCGAGATCATCTCTATCGCTTCTTCACATGTTGCTTATGAAGTGTTCCTTGTTAGAGAGATCTGAAGCTTCAGGTTCGTCAAGTCTTTTCATTTTTTGTTGTTCAAAATCTTTCTCAGTTTCTCTTTAGCTTTAATAATTTCTGTTATGGATTTTCATTGTTATTTATTTTGCTTTTCTTATTTTTTTCAGTTCTAGTGGGGATGATGATCAATGGTCAAAGAACTCGTCGAGAAAGATTTCTATGCGGTTAGCTGATATCAAGCTTCATCGGATGGAGAGATCGAATGTCGTACGCCGTCGCCTCACCACTTTGTCGAAAACCCTAAATGTAGTTGGGTTTGGGTTGTAATTTTTAGTTGGAGATGTTATAAGTTTTTTAGGTCTAAATTTGAGCCCATTAACTTTTTTTGGTCTAATTCGGTTCAAATTAACCAAATTAGGAAAAGAATCGGTTAATTTCAGAAGATATAATAAATGCTAAAACCGAACCGAATAAATCGAGTACCGAACAAACCAAGCCAAATTATTATTCGGTTTAATTTGGTAGAAATTTTAGATAACCGAAATATAAAAAACCGAAAAAACCGAACTGAATAAATCGATTGAACGAATGCCCAGACCTACGTGAAGCCATGCCAAACCGAGAGGTAAGTTACTAACTTGTGAACTAAGGTTCTCAGATTTTGTCTACTAGCAGAAGCTCAATTTTCTTACTGCAGTCAAGAACCTGCATGTTAATGAATTACATAAAAGCTCGTATAGTTTATTTTTGGAGAAGTGGGGAAGGAGCAGAGAAAATTCAAGTCATATATGACATATATTCTAAAATTGTAAGATTAACATAGACATATGATTTAGACCTTCTCAATGTTCTCAATCTTAACATCACTAACTTCAGCCAATTTGCAGCAACAACTCAGACAACCCAATACATATATACTGAATGGAATCAGAATACTTTACTCTGTTAATAATATAATATTGGCATAAAACGTTGGCGTAAATTATCCGAAAAATCTGTAGACTCAATTTTTATTAGAACTCACGCTACGCATGGGTATATTTGATATATTTTGATGAAAACTATATATGATTGATGATGGTAGTAAAATATTATCTTAAAAAAATTAAATTAGTATTAAGGAAAAAGTTAAATTTCAGATACACAATTTTTTGAAATATAAAAATCAGTTGTGTTAACTTGTTAACCCATCAAACCCCAAGAACAAAATCATTTCTTTTCCCACAAAAATAAAAAATAAGATAAAAAATTAATGAAAAAATATCAACTCATCTATAAAATCACAACAATATGTTTTATAGCTAATAAGAAATAAAAAGCACAAACGTAGATAAAGAAAATAATTTATGTTTTACATCAATATTTAGAATATTTTAAACTTTTAAGAGGTTTCGAAATATAAAATTTGAACCTTTTTAAAAATTTCAATATTTATAATATTTTAAACTTTTAAAATTTAAAAATTATAATATTTAAAAACTTTTTAAAAGCTAAGAACTTTTAAAAGTTTCAATATTTATAATATTTAAAATTTTAAATTTTTAAATATTATAATATATTTTTTTGAAACTTTTTGAAGTTTTAATTTGATCAAATAAAAAACTGGATCAAACCGAATATAAAACTTTTAAACTTAGACGCCTGATAAATCAAACTTTCATGCTCATTCGTTGTTGGTAGCATATTAATCTTATTTATATTGGTTCTGAACCATTGTCTAAAAAATTTATAGCCGATGTGGGATATTGTGCATAGTTCTTTTATTTCCATATATTTAAAATTTTCCTTTTTCTAAAAAATTCTGGAAATTTAAAAAATGTTAATGAATGACATGTGAAATCGTGATAGGTTGTTTGAAATAATTCTTAATATAGAAAATTCTGGAAATTTTAAAAATGTTAATTAGTGAGGTGGCTAATTACTATTAGTGGTTTTAAAGCTTAGGTCGAAGCTTTAAAGTGCTTATAGCTGCTACTTTTTATTAGTATAAAATGTTTTATTTTATTCCAACAAAAAACAAACTAAACTAGTTAATAAATTTGATACTAATCCAGCGATGTAGCCTGAGATTTGTGTAAAGTTTCATAACATGGAAACTGTTTATGCAACTTATATACTACAAAAAGGCCCGAAACAACAAGAGCAAACAAAACATAAAGAAGGCCTTATTTGGTCAAAATCTCAGGCCCAGAATCCGGGGAGAGAGAGAGAGGGAGAGAGAGTCGCATACTGCGTCGAGGAGAGAGAGAGAGAGAGAGAGAACGAAAAAAACATCAACGAGAAGCCAAATTTTTTTTTTTTTTTTTTTTTTGCCTTTCTTCTCCCGAGAGGGAAACCAAAATTGAATACAAAAATTGCTGAATTAGGAATCAATCTCGCAACAAGCAAAGCAATTTCACCGGATTCCATGTCGTGGGAGCTCTCTCTCATGTTTCTCTGAGAAATTGATTTCGTCTCTGATTTGGGAAAACACAAAAAAAAAAAAGCTTGGAAAGAGGTGTTTTTGGGAAACCCTAGGAGAGAGAAACTAATTTTAGAATTTGGGTGATTTTGCCCGAGTTTTGTGCCCTAGCTTTTTGCGTTCGTTCCCGTTCTACGTTCAATTCCCAGGTAAACTCTAGCTTTCTCACTCTTCTTCTCAAACCCTAGAGTCCAGCTTTGCTGGAAGGTTCTGTGATTTTTTTAACGTTTTGGGTGCACTGCTTCTCATTTTGCTAATTTCTATCAGGAATGTGAATTGTTTTCTGTAATTACGTCTCTGTGATTCTTGTTTCTGCCTCGTTTAGCTTCGAAATGTGTAATACTTGATTGAAGAGTTCGTGGGTACGACATTAAGTAGCTCGAGTTGATCATTTCTAACTTTAGGTTTGGATTAAGCTTCGAGGACCTCTCTGCTTTGAGGCAACACTACATTTTTTTTTGGGTATCGTAGAGTTTTATTTAGCGTTATCCTGGAATGAGTAGTTCTGAGCTCTGTAATGGGTTATTTTGCTTCTCTACATCTGATCTTCTAAATGATCGAAAATGGGAGAGGCGTTAGGTGTAAAGATTCTCTGTCAAATACTAGATTCTAGGGAGTTATCTTCACTTTGATGTTCCTTTGGATAGTGGCTCAAACTTTTGAATGATTTTTGTTTCATTCTGCTAAGCTACTCGATAATCTGTTATCATATGACACTGCCATGACTTTCTCTGGGAATTTTTGTATGTTCTCTGCTTTTTCTGTATCATGAGAACTTACTACATGCGCATAGATTGACCATTATTATTTGTAGGTCGACATTTAGATGTTACTGGTTCTAACTTCTGCAGTATGATCATTCGGAATGCTGTAAATACTGAAACCTTCTTGATTTAATTTTCAGTTAAGTTAGAATTCGAATTTATGGTACATCCAAGGTGGTGATGCATGGAAACGTTTCAGGATATCTTCTAGTAAATGCTGAGGTTGATTCCATGGGAGGAGTTATTGATAGTGGAGGTGGTATTGGTGTTAAAACATCTCCGCGCCGAACAGCAATTGAGAAGGCTCAAGCGGAGCTAAGGTATTTCTGATTGAGACTTCTTGATCTTCTGCAATGTGTTTAAATGCTCTACAATTTCTACAGCTATTAGTCACTTCCGATGTGTAACAAAGATGCTTGTTTCAACAGGCAAGAGTATTATGTCCGTGAGGAAAGGAGGAGAGAATTGGAGTTTCTGGAGAAAGTATGCATACCTATATATCCCTGTTCTCTTTTTCTTTTTCTTTTTTTCCAAAAACTTATGATGACGAGCCTTTACTCTTCTATCTGCTTCAGGGCGGTAATCCCTTGGATTTTAAGTTTGGCATTGCAACTTCACAAAGCGTCCAATCTACATCACTCACAGATCAGCAAGCAGAGCATTTTGTAAACAGGTACACTCTTGTTTGTTGTAGTTCCCCATTTATTTCATGGCTTAGCTCATCATTATTTACCCATAACCCCCACAGTGAAGTCAAGGATAGTTTTGCCCTGACTGCCTCACCACATGGAGACTCTGTGGAGAGTAGCGGTAGACCTGGAGTTCCTACAAATTCTGAACCCAATACAGCAGATAATCTCTTACTGTTTGATTCTGAAAACAAGTCAGTTGAAGGAGAAAGAAATTTGAGATATCCTAATAGGCAAAACAGAACTTCTGAGTCAGAACGATCCTCCAAAGCAAATACCAACCAGAATACCAAAGAAACAGAAGATTCTGCCATCTTTCGCCCGTATGCTCGAAGGAACAGATCAAAGATTAATCGGGATCCATCTCGGTCAAGCTCTACGGATTTAGTTCAGAATCGTGGTGGTCTTGCAACGTCTATATCTATTCGCAGAGGATCAGTGGAAGGAAAGGGTTGCATTCCCGAAGCAGCGAATCAAAAGGATAGGCATACAACTTCCGTATCTTGTCCAATATTTGCAAATTCAAATGGTAATATCGTTCCAAAAAATATAGTTCCCAGCAATTCGCTGAATACTAAGGTGGATGGTGAACCTGTTGTACGAGAGAGTACTGCTGGATCTAAGACTAGTCTATTGAAAGATGAAGCCGACATTACATATAGAAAAAGCTCTGCATATTTGTCAGTTGGAGAGTCTGGCCTTGCTGTGGAGAAGGCACAAATAGTTTCGACTGGTACAGAGATTGGTTCTCCCAAAGCTGTAACAATAGCTGGTCAGAAAAATAATTCTACCCAACTGAATGGCCTAAGAGATTCCACGGGAGAGGAAGAAAGCTTAACAAATAGAGGAGCTGCAGGGACTAAAGGGTTAGAGTCAGAGTCTTCTCTTGCTAACAACATAGAAGTAGATGTAGNTGACGTTTTGGGTGCACTGCTTCTCATTTTGCTAATTTCTATCAGGAATGTGAATTGTTTGCTGTAATTACGTCTCTGTGATTCTTGTTTCTGCCTCGTTTTGCTTCGAAATGTGTAATACTTGATTGTAGAGTTCGTGGGTACGACATTAAGTAGCTCAAGTTGATCATTTCTAACTTTAGGTTTGGATTAAGCTTCGAGGACCTCTCTGCTTTGAGGCAACACTTCATTTTTTTTGGGTCTCGTAGAGTTTTAGTTTGCGTTATCCTGGAATGAGTAGTCCTGAGCTCTGTAATGGGTTATGTTGCTTCTCTACATCTGATCTTCTAAATGATCGAGAATGGGAGAGGCGTTAGGTTAGGTATAAAGATTCTCTGTCAAATACTAGATTCTAGGGAGTTATCTTCACTTTGATGTTCCTTTGGACATTTGAATGATTTTTGTTTGATTCTTCTAAGCTACTCTATAATCTGTTATCATATGACACTGCCATGACTTTCTCTGGAATTTTTTGTATGTTCTCTGCTTTTTCTGTATGATGAGAACTTACTAGATGCGCATAGATTGACCATTATTATTTGTAGGTCGACATTTAGATGTTACTGGTTCTAACCTCTGCAGTATGGTCATTCGGAATGCTGTAATACTGAAACCTTCTTGATATTGTTTTTCAGTTAAGTTAGAATTCGAATTTATGGTACATCCAAGGTGGTGATGCATGGAAACGTTTCAGGATATCTTCTAGTAAATGCTGAGGTTGATTCCATGGGAGGAGTTATTGATAGTGGAGGTGGTATTGGTGTTAAAACATCTCCGCGCCGAACAGCAATTGAGAAGGCTCAAGCGGAGCTAAGGTATTTCTGATTGAGACTTCTTGATCTTCTGCAATGTATTTAAATGCTCTTCAATTTCTACAGCTATTAGTCACTTCCGATGTGTAACAAAGATGCTTGTTTCAACAGG
>NC_025685.1:13633277-13634659 GCF_000633955.1 Camelina sativa | reverse complement strand
ACCCAACTGAATGGCCTAAGAGATTCCACGGGAGAGGAAGAAAGCTTAACAAATAGAGGAGCTGCAGGGACTAAAGGGTTAGAGTCAGAGTCTTCTCTTGCTAACAACATAGAAGTAGATGTAGATAATGGAAGGGATCTTTATAAAGTGGACAAACTTGACTCGGATGAAATCTCTATGCAGAAGGCTGTAAGAGTAGAGGGGTTACTGAGTCAAACAGTTGATGAAATGACGAAAACTAAGATTGAGGATGAGACAGGTCGACCTACTACCATTATTAGTGAGTGCATTCCTGAGAAATTGGTTAAAATTGAAAATCAAAATCACAGAAGTACAGCTGAGATGCAAAATGAAGAGAAAGGTTCTGAGACTGAGAAAAGGCTTCAAGATGGGTTGGCTGTACCCGAAAATGACAGGAAAGCTGGTAGTCTTTTACCTGAAAATCCTTGCAGCTCGTTGTACTCTGAAATTCCTCAGGCATCTGTAGACACAAGTTCCTGCGCAGTTGGCGATAATTTATTGTCAGGAACTGACATTGAAGAATCAAAACATCAGCCGAGCTCAGATGCAGTAGTGTTTGATACTGTGAAGGAGGACTCCATTCTTGAGGAGGCAAGGATTATACAGGTTTTCTTTTTCAACTTGGCTTTGTGATCTTAAGTTGTCTACCTATTGAAGAAGTTATATACCTATTCATCGTTTTATGTATGACATAATACACTAACAGGCAAAGAGAAAAAGAATTGTCGAGTTATCTTGTGGTACTGCACCAGTGGAAGTCCGTGAGAAATCTCAATGGGATTTTGTCCTCGAAGAAATGGCATGGCTGGCAAATGATTTTGCGCAGGTCTGGTCTAGCTAAATTAGCTTTCTAACTTAAATTCTGTGTATCTGCATGGAATTTGTCTAACCTAATTTGAAAGCTGCATTTTGTGGATTGATGTTTTGTTTATTTCCAATAGCATCTAGACATTTGTCTGCTTAAATGAGCTTGTCCACTTTTATGTTAATAGGTGAGTGTTCTGATTCCAATTTATTACCTTTATCTTTTCATCTTTTAGGAGCGCCTTTGGAAGCTGACTGCTGCCGCACAAATTTGCCATCGTGTTGCTTTGACTTGTCACTTGAGATTTGAGGAACGAAATCAGCACAGAGAGCTGAAAAAAATAGCTTCAATCCTATCTAATGCTATCTTGCAATTCTGGAGTTCTGTGGAGGTTCCTGGGGAACTGGAGGAGACAAGCATGGAAATTGTTAAGGTATTTTACTGTCAGACCTTAATTTTTGGTTGTGGGAATGGTCTTTGATGGCAATGGTGATCATATGGTTCTTTCCTTGTCTTTTAAATCAGCATTATGCATATATAGATATATACTCGTTAA
>NC_025685.1:13626003-13627173 GCF_000633955.1 Camelina sativa | reverse complement strand
GTTGTCAGAGAAGCTGAGTGTACAAAATCAGAAACACCTTGCTTCTGAGCAGCAGCAGCAGCCTCAATTAGAAGAATCACAAGAAGTATCATCTTCGAAGCCTCCTGATACAAAAGTGGAATGAGAGGCATAACAGATGATGAACCTAGAATCTTGAGTAGCTGTAGACCCTGCAAAGGCTTAATAGGGAAGAAGATGGTGGATAGGATAAAAAATTCATGCAGGTCTTTTTGCCTCTTTTGAACACAGAGAGAGAGAAGGTATATCATAATGTAAATTACCACTTGCATCATAGAGAAGTAGTCTCTTCCGTCCTTCTTCTTCTTCCCATCTTTTGGTTTGGGAGAGAGTAGAAACAGTTTATAATGTTATGTACAGAAAAGTCTCTACTCCTCCACCCACTTTTTTTTTTGTTTCCCCCCCCTTTTCCTCTAACTTCTCTTGTAGGTTTAGGTTAATTTGATGATGTATCATTGTTCTGTCTCTTTAATCTCTTATGGTTAAAAAAAAAAGTTCACATTGCTTCCCATAACATTTTTTTGTCTACTACACATCAACATTAGATTACATGGTGCATTTCTAGAATCGTTAACAACTATGTAACAAAAAAAATAAAAAGAGAAGAACCCAACCATAGCATCGTCATCATCTTCTGTAACTATTATTGGCTTAATTAATAATAATATCTTCTAGTTAGAAAGAAGAACCAAAGGAAGAGTTGAGAAACTGAAGAAGCTGAGCTTGAGAAGTCTGCATCAAATTAATCCTTCTAATCTCCATCTCTTTACGAAGCCTCACTGTCTCTTTAGCAAACTCCATCTTCTTCTTCTCCATTACCATAACTCTCTCAGCAAACGCTCTAATCTCCGCTGCCACAGCTCTCGCTCCTTTCCTCCGCCTCTCACCACCATCACCTCCATCTTTGTTCCTCTTCCTCTTGGACGATCTCTCTCTTTGTCCCCATGACAAGAGTCCTCCACCACCTCCAGCAAATCTATTAACCGTACCAGGTCTTCTCAGTATGTAGTTGATACTCCTCGATTTGCTCTGTCTCTCATCTTCTTCCTCTTCTTCATAGTTATCCTCTTCTTCTTGATCTTCTTCTTCATCGTCTTGGAAGTGCTTATTCGAATTCGGAGGTAGTCGTGTGAGAGGACGAGCTGAGATGGG
>NC_025685.1:13625566-13625943 GCF_000633955.1 Camelina sativa | reverse complement strand
ATGACATGGCTGAAACCTCAGGAAAACCTAAAAAGAAGAAGAAGACTTATCAGGTAGTTTGCAATGTCAGCATATCTCTTACTATTTTGCAGAGTAGTAGTTGCTATTAAATTTAGCATTGTAATTTTCAAATTCATTTGTTGCAGGGATCCGCATATGACCAAACCTGGCATCTCGATCCGTCAGTCCATGTTGAACAGGTGAGTTCATTGGTAATATCCTAATAATCAATTTGAACAAATGTTTAGGGAAAGCATGCCAGGAGTTTAGACGGTGTAAATTAATCAATATTATTGCCCAACTAGTTTGATGTTTGTGTCCAACTCTTGAGATTGTAATACTTGACATGTTTGTTTTTTTTGTTTCCGTTTTTATCT
>NC_025685.1:13616804-13624131 GCF_000633955.1 Camelina sativa | reverse complement strand
ATTGCTATTCCTCACACTGGATCTATTCCATCTCCGGCGGCTTCCCAAATGAGCAATATGTCCAACCCCAACAAATCTATCAAATTTATTGGAGGTCGTGATAGGGGCAGAAAAATAAAAGGCCTCAAGGTATGCTGTGGAAGGTTTGCTGACTCCATTCACTTTTGTCTAAAATATTTGTTTTACACTAGCATTTGTTTTTCTCAGATTTCTCCTGGCCAGCATGGTTCTGGAAATCCGTGGTCTCTATTTGAAGATCAGGTTTTTTATCCGCCGTTTTCATTAGCATCGATATACTGTTAGTTGCTCTATGAGTATCTAATTTTATTCCACCATTTAGGCGCTTGTTGTCCTGGTGCATGATATGGGCCCTAACTGGGAGCTCATTAGTGATGCCATGAACAGCACTCTTAAAATTAAGGTAAGTGCCTGTTGTTTTGAAAAAATCTTTGGATTCTTCCTTTGGTACATTTCGAACAGAGTGGTAGAGCTATACTTCAATAGAATATATATATCTCTGTTTTTTCTTATTCGTGTCCGTGAATAACTGGTATTTGGTAATGGCTGATTGATTTTCCATCGTTTGTCTAGTGTATATATCGCAATCCAACTGAGTGCAAGGAGCGTCATAAGATTCTGATGGATAAGAATGTTGGTGATGGAGCTGATAGTGCTGAAGATTCAGGGAATTCTCAGTCTTATCCATCTACTTTGCCTGGCATCCCAAAGGTTATATCTTAGCTCTGAGACACTGAACAAAGTGTCTTCTATGTTTAGACTAATTTAATTTTCCCCGGATATGTTTGTGAT
Source organism: Camelina sativa (assembly GCF_000633955.1). Classification (NCBI taxonomy): domain Eukaryota; kingdom Viridiplantae; phylum Streptophyta; class Magnoliopsida; order Brassicales; family Brassicaceae; genus Camelina; species Camelina sativa. The sequence goes on along the minus strand of NC_025685.1, from coordinate 13,623,321 downwards.
ATTCAGGGAAGTGCGAGACAGTTGTTTCAACGACTGCAAGGGCCAATGGAGGAAGATACCCTGAAGTCTCATTTTGAGAAGATTTGTTTGATTGGGAAGAAGTTACATTATAAAAAGACACAGGTTAGTGCACCTACTGCTTTGTTACTGTTTCCAAGCTTGTAACCTAAAACTAGTGGATACTGTCTTTCTGCAATTTTTTTCCACTCGTAATTCAATCGTTGCCTGGCAATAGGGATAGTTCCTCGTGTATGTACTGTGTAGGATGAAGGAGATAATATGATGGGTGAGGTAGTCCAAATATTAGTTTTTGAGTCCCTTGTGGGAAGAATGCTTAAGGGTTCTTAATGTATAGACTTATAGTGCTAGAGACTAGAGAGTGTTCTCAGGGTTTCTTTTGTTAACGGAATTCAGTTTGCAAGCTATACTGGAGCTGGTAATGTTTTTGCTTGTTACATCCGGACTATGGAACTTAAGAAGATAGATTTTCTTAATTCAGTTTTCAATTAGCATAGAGGTTATGCTAAGAAAGGCATATCTCAATCACTCTTATTTGACATAACAGGTCTGCATGTTTCTAAGTATAGCCGCAACATTTGCTGTAGTCACATTGTAGTTTGAAGTATGAATCTTTTAAGGCCCTAAATCTGTTATCTTGTTACTGTTTTTGTATGTTTGCGACTGTTTCATCTAATCTTCAAGAATGATGGTCGGGATCCCAAACAAATAGTACCAGTTCACAATTCACAAGTCATGGCTCTTTCTCAAGTATTCCCGAATAATCTGAATGGAGGTGTTCTTACGTAAGTTTTGTTGTTCTCTTAAATTTACATATACCTTGATTACAACTTTTGAAATTCTAATATCTTGCTACTCTCTGGATGAAGGCCCCTTGATGTCTGTGATGCATCAACTTCAGGTCAAGATGTATTTTCACTTGAAAATCCAGGTCTTCCAATGTTGAATCAGGGAACGCCAGTGCTCCCTACTTCTGGAGCACATCCATCCACTCCTGGATCATCTGGTGTGGTTCTCAGCAACAATTTGCCAACCACATCTGGCCTCCAGAGTGCTTCTGTCAGGTAGCCCTGTACTGAATGGTTTGTCCTTCTGAATACACACGTCTGTGAATTCTCTTCTCAATTAACGTAAGGGTTATTACTTCCTTTGATATTTGATATATATTTTCTGTTTAGGGATGGTAGATTCAACGTTCCTAGAGGGTCTTTGCCACTTGATGAACAACACCGACTACAACAATTTAACCAGATGTTATCCGGTAGAAACCTGCAGCAACCTTCCTTATCAACTCCTGGAGCTGTCTCAGGAGCCGATCGTGGACATCGCATGGTTCCTGGTGGAAATGCTATGGGTGCAAGTGGAATGAACAGAAGCACACCCATGTCAAGGCCTGGTTTTCAAGGGATGGGCTCCTCAGCAATGCCAAATACTGGTAGTATGCTTTCCTCTGGTATGGTAGGAATTCCAAACACTGGAAATATTCATTCCGGAGGAGGAGCTTCTCCAGGAAACTCCATGCTCAGGCCTCGTGAAGCTGTGCAGCATATGATGCGGGTAAGCTATTTGGATTTTGTTTGCTGCTACGCTAATTACGACACTTAGTTTTAAGATTTCTCACATGTGGGAACTTAGCGTAATTACCTATTTCTTACTTAACCACCTGGACTGATTTTATCTGGCTCCTTGTTATAGTTTGTAGACGTTCAGCGCTTCTGATTTTTGTCAACCGCTGGTCGATTGTCATTTTGAACCTGTTTGTCCACACTACAATCTATACAGTGACGATAAAAACTGATATGCATGAGTTTCAGATGCAGGGTGCTCAAGGGACCAGTCCGGGGATCCCAGCTTTCGGTGCTTTGAGTTCTGGATTTACCAACCAGACAACTCCTGTTCAGGCGTACCCAGGCCATCTTTCCCAGCAGCATCAGATGTCACCGCAGTCACATGTGCTTGGCAACTCGCATCATCCTCATCTCCAAAGCCCAAGTCAAGCTACTGGGGCACAGCAGGAAGCATTTGCTATCCGTCAAAGGCAAATACACCAGAGGTTTTTGCAGCAACAGCAACAGCAACAGTTTCCAACATCTGGTACTATGATGCCACATGTACAACAACCTCAGGGCTCTTCTGTTTCTTCTTCTCCACAAAACAGTCCTCAGACTCAACCACCCGTTTCGCCCCAGCCATTATCGATACCCCCAGTGTCGACCTCTCCTAATATTAATGCTTTGGCACAACAGAACCCTCAAAAATCTCAGTTGCCGCTTCATGGTCTAGGTAGGAGTCCTCAGTCTGGTGCTTCCGGAGTGAACAATCAAGCTGGAAAACAACGGCAGCGACAACTTCAGCAACAGTCTGCGAGACAACATCCACACCAGCGGCAGCCAACACAAGGTCAACAGCAGAGTAAACAATTGAAGGGGATGGGTAGAGGCAACATGATCCATCAGAACATCACTGTTGATCAGTCACACCTGAATGGTCTCACCATGGCCCCAGGAAATCAGGCTACCGAAAAAGGAGAGCCAGCGGTTGCAGTTAGGCCAGATCAGCAGTCTAACGCTGGGACTACTACTAGCACGCATCTGCCATCTAAACCATTTGTTCCTCCCTTGTCTTCAAATCATTCACAGCAACTGCCAAAAGCTTTCCCTGGTACTTCGTCTCCGTCCCAACAACAGATGCAATTACATTCAGAAAATAGCATCCAAAGCCAGAGCTCACCTGCGACCCCATGTAACACCTTATCCACCTCTAGTCCGTCAGTTACACCTTCTAACCATCAGCATTTGTTGCTACACCAAAAGCAGCGTAATCAAGTGCAATCAACAGCTCAGCGAGTTATTCATCATAATCATCTAGGGAACTCTGAGTTATCAAAGAAGTCCCAAGCTGAACGTATGCCACGTGTTCCGCAGTCTGTCACCAATACCACCCAAACTACTAGTATGGGTACGACGAAGGGTATGCCTCCAGCGAGTCATGATTCGAAAAACGTAAAAGCAGTTGGTTCTACTGCGGTGCCTGCTTTGGAATCTCCATCTAGTGCTGCCTCTGTGCAAAGCACAGCTTCTAAAGTAGTAAACAGTTCCAATACAGATTCAGCTGGGAATGATCCAGTAACAACAACGAACCAAGGACTAGCTCAAAAGCATGTATCTGGTGGCTTGCTGAGTCACGGGATAAAGGCTGTGACACAGAAACAACAGTCTCTACCTTCAGAAGAAAAGAGACCGAAGTTGTCAGAGAAGCTGAGTGTACAAAATCAGAAACACCTTGCTTCTGAGCAGCAGCAGCAGCCTCAATTAGAAGAATCACAAGAAGTATCATCTTCGAAGCCTCCTGATACAAAAGTGGAATGAGAGGCATAACAGATGATGAACCTAGAATCTTGAGTAGCTGTAGACCCTGCAAAGGCTTAATAGGGAAGAAGATGGTGGATAGGATAAAAAATTCATGCAGGTCTTTTTGCCTCTTTTGAACACAGAGAGAGAGAAGGTATATCATAATGTAAATTACCACTTGCATCATAGAGAAGTAGTCTCTTCCGTCCTTCTTCTTCTTCCCATCTTTTGGTTTGGGAGAGAGTAGAAACAGTTTATAATGTTATGTACAGAAAAGTCTCTACTCCTCCACCCACTTTTTTTTTTGTTTCCCCCCCCTTTTCCTCTAACTTCTCTTGTAGGTTTAGGTTAATTTGATGATGTATCATTGTTCTGTCTCTTTAATCTCTTATGGTTAAAAAAAAAAGTTCACATTGCTTCCCATAACATTTTTTTGTCTACTACACATCAACATTAGATTACATGGTGCATTTCTAGAATCGTTAACAACTATGTAACAAAAAAAATAAAAAGAGAAGAACCCAACCATAGCATCGTCATCATCTTCTGTAACTATTATTGGCTTAATTAATAATAATATCTTCTAGTTAGAAAGAAGAACCAAAGGAAGAGTTGAGAAACTGAAGAAGCTGAGCTTGAGAAGTCTGCATCAAATTAATCCTTCTAATCTCCATCTCTTTACGAAGCCTCACTGTCTCTTTAGCAAACTCCATCTTCTTCTTCTCCATTACCATAACTCTCTCAGCAAACGCTCTAATCTCCGCTGCCACAGCTCTCGCTCCTTTCCTCCGCCTCTCACCACCATCACCTCCATCTTTGTTCCTCTTCCTCTTGGACGATCTCTCTCTTTGTCCCCATGACAAGAGTCCTCCACCACCTCCAGCAAATCTATTAACCGTACCAGGTCTTCTCAGTATGTAGTTGATACTCCTCGATTTGCTCTGTCTCTCATCTTCTTCCTCTTCTTCATAGTTATCCTCTTCTTCTTGATCTTCTTCTTCATCGTCTTGGAAGTGCTTATTCGAATTCGGAGGTAGTCGTGTGAGAGGACGAGCTGAGATGGGAGCAGGGTTCGAATCCATTTCCTCCATCTGATTATAGAAAGGCCAAATCGAGATAGGTCCCATACTCTGTCTCTCTGATCGGAATCTTTTACGCAACTTCTCAATCTTATGCCTACACTGAGTAGCTGACCGGTCAACGCCGGAGCGAGCTGAGACGGCGACGGCGATCTCTTCCCAGTGGTTTGATTTGAGAGGACCACGGCCAATTGCGTCCCATTTCTCTTTGAAGGATTCGATTAGGAGGAGAGTCTCGTCGTGAGTCCAGAGCACAGGTTGGGTTTTTCTGGCGACGGAGGAGGTTGTAGCGGCTAAAGCTATGACGGTGCTATGCGATGGTGGAGGAGAGGATGGATCCGTGGGTTGTGGAGGAGAGGGTTGTTGTTGTATCTGATCCGGCGGAGTTGCGGCGGAATTAGGGTTTGAATCAGAGGGAGGAGAGGAGGTCGGCGAAGGCGTCGCCATGGTTTTTTAGTGTAATAATTTGTTAATTTTGGGGCGTCGGCATTTTATGAGTTTAACTCCGGTTCGGTCGGATCTTTGGGTTTTGTCTTCTCGGCCCAACAAAAATTTTAGTAGACCTTACGCATGGACCGATGATCTATTTTCTTATCGAAATTTTCATACACAAAATTTTACATACGAATAGTTTCAATTGGTTTACTGTTTTAATTGGTTTACTGTTTCAACTAAACATGGTGGTTTACTAGTTTTTACTGGTTTACTGCTTCAAGAAAAATTGTTAACCACCTAAATTACCAAACTTAACCGGGTTTATTCAATAGACAATGCCTATGACAAGTGACTAAATTCTTCTGAGCACAATCTCTCCTAATGTATATATGTATGTGAAACTGAAACCTCACATAAGCATTTCACGCAGCTTCTCATTATCCTCCTCTACCCTGAGTCCACTACTCTCCTCTTCTTTGAACTTGTTGACCTGACCTCTTCTTGTTCCTTTATCCCTACTTCCAGTAATTTTCTGTACATGCACCCATTTTCTTTCTTCTTGAACTTATGTTCATGCAGCAGAAGAGAACTTTGAAGTTCATCTATTGAAAGACAACCTAATGTTATATCCTTGAAATTTCCAATTGCACATACTATGTATGTGAAGAATCGTGGACACAATTATCTCAAATCTCTACGCATCATTTGAAGTTATGCACTCTGCAACACGTTCATTTCCTTGAAGTTTTGCTTTTATTGGAGTCCCAAAACTCCTTGGAACTTTTCTTCTGCAAGATCTGTTCCAGAATCGTCTTGTCAATAAGGGTTTGTTACTTGGGGCTTACGCTAGCGGTTTGGTAGACCAAATTAACTACTCCAAATTTTCATTTCTCTCTTTACTTAACCATCAAATGTAATTGTATTTGTAAATTGTGATTGTAAGTAGAAAGAAATACACAATACATACTGTAAAATCATCTGGTATTTTGTTTTTTTTTTCTGACAATATAATCCCCCACAACTATTGGATTATATTATACTATACAACAATGATGTGCAATAGAATCGTTATGGGTAAAAAACTAAAATCCCAAATAAGTTCACTAATGCCTCTGTTTTCTAACCTAAAGAAACTAGTAAATAAACAATTGTAAGCTCTCCCTCTTCAGTTTCACTTCATGTACCATTTCGCCTTTAATATATATACCATCTGAAAAAACCAAAAACCAATAAAGGATAAGAAGTCTAACTGAGCAAAACAAATACAAGAGATGGGAGTGATATTTCTCACCTGTAATAGTGGTTAAGAGGGTGAAGTAATAGCTATGCAGAGACTTTGGATATGAGATTCAAAGATAAATTTATTCTGCAAGTCAGGTTTCAGCTTGGAAGTTTCTGCAATGTCTTGGCCAGCACGAACGTATTCCCTGCGTTGAGCAAAGAAGAGAATGTTTCTTATTGCTGCACACAGAGTTCGATCACAGGCGTTCACATAAGAGAAGACTAAGCCCTTACCGTTGAGCTGCTCTCTTTCAAGTTTTCCAAACACTCAGCGAGTTCAATTTGTTTTGAAGCGGTCAAAAAGAGTGCCTGTCACAACATTAAATCCTAACTTAAGTCTAATGCCTGGAGACA
>NC_025685.1:13600754-13615607 GCF_000633955.1 Camelina sativa | reverse complement strand
CAAACTTGCAACCTTCTGAAGAGAGTTACTTTCTACTGTCAGATTACTGGGTAATTGATCTGCAGGAAAGTGTTGTACAGATTAGTAGAATCTTATCTTAAATAGATCATGACATGAGCACACAGAGTGGCTTTCACCTACCTGTTGAATCAGACTGTTCCATTCTCCCAACACCAACTGCTTCAGCTTGATTGCTCAACTGAGCACGTTTGTCCTGGAAACATAAGAATACGAGTTAACCTTTCATTGACAATGACCATACAAAGAGCACCAACAGACTACGTTGTATACTAAACTAACATGTTCAGAATGCGATTCTCTCTCCCTAGCTTGACCTCTATCAGGTGACGATATTTCTGTGTTTAAATGCTGCTGCAGGAAATGAAAAGGTGATATGAATACAGAAAGTAACAGAAGTCAATCACTGTTACAACTTGACTAGAACTAATACTCACCCGCAAAGCAAATAATTTAGCTACTTCTCCATTCTCCAAGAGCCCTTGTTCTTTTGTTTTGTACATTGCATCTCTCGAACGCACCAACTACAAGTATGATGCAATACAGAGATTTTATTAGATAATGCTTTTCAAGAGAGAACATTATCTAGAAGAGAAAAGGTTGAGCTGAAAGGATCATACTTTCATTATCTCCGGGTCATTCCAAGGCCCCTTGTTGAATCGCATACACCCACCCTCATTTACACACAAACAACTTCCTCCCAGAAACTCGGGAAGCTCACTGTGTAAAGAAAATAACAGAGTCCAACTTTATAAGCCTCCAAACAACAAAGCCAAACTGGATTATATTTAATTGCCACAGATAAAGTAGAAATTCTGACCTTGGATCTATAATCTCAAGAAGGTGACTGCGAAATTTGTTTCCCAAAACCTGCGCAGTAACCAATGTAAATTGTTGGTCAAGTTGAAACATCTGAAAAGTCCTGTATAAGGCTTATATAAGTGGAAGATGTAATACATGTATCTTAGAAGTAGTTTTAGGGTCGAGAAAGCCTTTCACTGTGTTCCATATAAGCTTGAATCCGCTTCCAGCATTAATAATGTACATCTGATTCAATGTCTGTCTTCAATGAACCAAAACCAATGTAAGTGTTCTTCAATGGTCAAAAGTGTATAGTTTGCCATTCAAATAGCTTTCATTTCATACACCCACCTCAGGATAGTTGTCACCATCAATTTTCTGCATTCGCATTACAAGGTCCTGAGCTAATTTTCTAAAGCTCATCCAGCTCTGCATCAAAAGAACCATTTAAGAACACAGAATGTGACAGAGAAATTCTGGTAGCACTGAAACAGAATGTTGAGAAAGGAATATATAGAGGTACCAACCACTCCATGCACATCTATTATGGTTGTCGAAGAATTTATGTGCCTCTTTGCTGCGATCGAGCAGGCTGGAAACTTCTCAGAAAAAGTCTTTTCAAAACCCTGTACATGATATCTCAAGAAACGCTCCAATGTGGTAACCTTCATTAGCTTTCCGGGGTCAATTTTACCAAGCCGTTCAATGTAGACAGGCCGGCCATCTCTATCTACACCATGGTAACCATGTGGATAGTACTGTTGTACTTCTTCGTACTCATCATAAACAAAATCCTGAAGGGAATAAGTCATCATTGCCAGTTAGGAAAACAGTAAAAACCCATGTGGAAAGATTCTTAGAAAAATAATTGTCAGTTTGAAAAGGTTTTGCAGCACTCATAAAACAACAATATCTTTACCAACTCAAAGGAAGGTTCTTATCCTTAACCTGCATTATAGTATCAACTCCATTCTCTTTCCTCCACTTTAGCATTTCTTCCCACATCTGAACAGCTTTATCAATATCAAATCTCCTCGCCTTCAAGAATCTGAAACATCAAACCTTAAAAACTGATCACCACAAATCAACATACTTAACTGAATCCTGAGATATCTAAACATGATCCTCTAGTATCTCCTATTACCTCAACATTGTATGATAATCATCGTGACGAGATGGAAGCAAATCAAGAGAAACCAAAGCTATTCTAAACACATTAACTGCTTTCTCCTCTTCTTCATCCCTCACATCCTCAATCACAATAGGTGCATACTGATCAGCAACACGCTTCCCTCTTTTCCTTAAACTATGTGTCAATTTACTCGAAGCTTTGATTGCTTTCTTCTTCAAAGATCTAGAACGAGTTCTTGTGATCTTCTCATCCTCTGAAACCTCAACAACGTCTTCACTCTTTCCTTTATCAGTTTCTGGAACCAAAAGTATCTCACCTAAAGCTAAAAGAAACAACAACAGAACCAATCAAAATGAATCAAGATTTATTAGCAAAACAAAATCTGAATTTTACCTGGCATTTGTATTAACGTATAAACCTCTGTAATCTGAAAAGAGAATTGAAAAGAAAAAAACACAAATGTGAAAACCCAGAAACATAAATGCAGATTCAACTCAGATTTAAACGAAAACCCAAGATCAAGAAACGAGAATCATCAAATAAAAACGGATCCTTTTATCCATCAACACCCAATTTAAAGATCCAGAACCAACAAAAACCCCAGAAATGATTTCAAATTCTGTATCTTTCTTATTCAAGTTCTTTTCTCACCTAATAAGCGATCTCACGAAATCGCGGAGTATCTAAAAAAATCAGAGCTTTCTCTTTAAATTTCCCCGATTTAGGTAAACAAAAACCAAAAAAATTAAAAAAGCTCTCTTTCTCTTTCTCTTTCTCTCTCTCTCTCTCTCTCTCTCTCTCTCCCGAAACAAAAACGTCTCAATCGGATTATAAAGTCAAATATTTTATATACATATACGTATAAAGCTTTCCTCGGAACGTAGCTTGGAGAAAGTTGAAGACGAAGCGTCGTATTCAAACCAACATTAAATGCAGAGACGAAGAAGAAGAAGAAGAAGAAGAAGAAGAAGAAGAAGAGAGGAGAGAAAGCTTCGTGATGGTTATATTCGCCATTTTTATAGCTTGCTTTAGTTGGAGAAGAAACGGAAACCGAATTGTAAACCGGATTAAACCGGAGATTTTCTTTTATCTATCAGTCAACATTTATGTTTTGAGTCAATGCGTCGAGATTTGGAGTAAAGTAATTAAACGTTACGGCTAGTCAAAGATAAAAGGTTTTGTTAAAAAATAAAGTTAACTACAATTAACGGCGAGATTAAACGTCCGTTTGGTTGTTGTACATTAGTAGGCGGTGGTTACGGTACGCGTAGGCTCTAAGCTAAAACTAACCGTAATTTTAAATTTTTAACATTTGATTGTTAAGTTCGGTTCGGTTCGGTTATGTGATTTTGTTTTATTTTTCTTGGTAGGTCCACCGACAGAATAGTTTTATTCCAAGTCATATCCAGTGATAATTTGACACGTGGTAAGTGCCGACGTTAGTATTAGTATTTTTATACGGAAATGAGGAAGTGCCACGTAGCTAACTTTAGGTTCCAAAAAAGGGAAAGGGACAGGTAGACCACGTGAGTTGATATATTCATGCCTTTGCAAATTGCATATGAAAGAATAAAAGCTTGTTTTTTTTTCGGGTGATGGCGATTACCCTAATTTTAATTAAGGTTTTAACTAGTAATGAGGAATCTATACTAATATTAGATAATGATTAGTTTTTATCTATAAGATTGAATTTCGGCTCATAGTTCAGTCTTTGTCATCTTATATCTCGTTCATAGGAAATTTCTATTTTTAAATTTCTAAGTCGTAGTTTTCAAATTGGCTTTCTTGTTGACTTATGATTTCCTTATTTGGACTAATAAAATACTCCCTCCGTTTTATAATATAAAATGTTTTAAAGATTTATTTTTGTTTCACTGTTTGCAATTTTCAATGCAGCTTTTAGATTAACTTAATATTTGATTATTATTTATATTATGCATTATTGTTTATGATTGGTTAAACTTTTTTAAAGTAGTAATTTTTTAATTTGCGTGTTTTTACTCAAAATATATTTTGAAATGAAGGGAGTATAAGTTAAGTTAGAAAAATATTTTCATTTTTAATACTTACATACCCTAAATTTAATTGTAGTATCTTCAAAAATATTTAGAAAACTTCAAATTAGGTTGATTTGCATTATTGATGCAACTAACAAATGAAACAAAAAAACACTGTTTATGTTGAAGAGGTATGGTCACATATATACTAGGAAGTTGTAGGGTGAAAGCAACTATGCTTTCACATGCTTTCACACAGTGACACAAACGAAAGCTATGGGAACAAATGGCTTCACCAACTGACTAATAGATGCGAGCTCTTCCTCGGACAGATTCCTCTTTTCGCTCCTTGGCCTAGAGGATTAGCAGATGTTTCAACTGTTGTTTCTCTCCCAAAGAAAGGTTCCTATGCGTGTTACTCATCTGACCGCCACTGAAAACATTACTCCCCGTCGTATAACTCAAAAACAACTAGAGTTAAGCCCTATTAACAGAGCCTAGGCCAATTTGATCATACAACCAATTCGTCTATTCTTATCAAACTGTTGTTCCCCAAGCCAATCAAGCATACAACGTATTGTTATCTTTTTCTTTATTTGCAATTTAATTATATCCGGAAAACTTTAAAGGATTCAGCAATGATTAAGAAAAAAAATCCAAAGATTAACCATAAGAAATTGTGTAAAACCAAAATAACCAAAACGTTTACACATCCAAAATATGTCTACCATACTACTATCGAAACAAAATAAACGAAAACAAGTTCCAAGAAAAGACTTAAACCACCACCAAAAGATAGATGCTGACTGACTCTCAGTACTTAATTGATGTAAGGACATCAAGCTGGGATCCGAGTTTCTCTTCTGCAGCCTTCTCAGCCTTAGCCCTGAGCTTGGTGAGCTGCTTCTTGCGCTCATACACAGCTTGAGACCTCTCCTTTCTTTTCGTCTCAAGCTCCTGTACAATCATTAAACCACAAGTAAATAACGTAAATTACCAGTTTCTACTTCAGATTCAGTAAGATGATGACCTCATAACTAAAATGATAGATCCTAAGTTTTGCATTCAAACATCAGCAAGATTCACCAGACCATCTTATTCTGGGTACATATTTTCAACTTTTGCATTCAAAACAAAGCAACTGCAGTTACCATTGCAAAACAAATCTCTAAACTATAACTGGTTTTGCAACTGATCAAAACACCCCAGAATATTTGAATTAATGATCTCAATACACAATACTAGTTCAAGTAAACTCATTAGATGTTCAAGGAAGGTATAATCAGACAGAAGAAGCGAACAAACCTTAATGGTATCATAATGGTTCCAGCCAACTTCAGAAGAGAGACGGCCCAACAAGCAGTACTTGTGGCCAGCTTGAAGCCTCAAAACCCTAATCAAGAACAAAGAAAAAAACACAAAATCAGTAGATAGCCAAAAACACATTGGACTAATCATCTAAAACAACTCATAAAATAGAAGAAAGTTTCAAGATTTCTTACTTGAGAGCATCAGGGATGACCATTCTCTTGACCTTGTCATAAGGAGGTGGGACTCCCTCAAAAACCTTCAAACGGGCAAGAGCAGCAGCACCACGCTTGGTCTTGTGTGGAATCATCCTGTTAATAACCACATTTCAAAATCTCCATTACATTTCCAAACATAAGCTAGCTATCTAACACAGACACAGATCAAAACCTAACCATTTCATCATACTCAAGTAAACATATTAATCATCCAACCTAAACACAAACTCTAACAAGCTCAACAAAACATCATAATCTAAATCATAACAAAACAAACTCTAATTCAGATCTTCATTTTCAAGATTCACATAATAAAAGACTATGAGATAAGGTAACGAACCCACGAACGGTACGCCAAAAGATCTTGGACGGAGCACGGAAATGAATAGGACCATGAGAAGGCTTAGTGTTCATGCGTTTCCTGAGAAACCTCATGTACTTCATCTTCTGACGAACCAAACCACCAGACAAACAAATCTCCTCACATCGGACGACAACAACACTCTGTCCATTGAGCAGTTCCTTAGCTGTGATCGAAGCAAGACGACCACACATGTGGTGACGTGCGTCAACCACGACACGCTTGGAGCATATGCCTGACCCAGACACCATCTCTTCTCGGCTTCGATTTGCTTCTTACCTTAGCTTCCGCTCTTCGCAAAGGTCTCGGCTTTTACTTCAACGGCGGATTTATATACGATGGCGAAATTAGGGTTTCAGCTTCTCTAAACCCTAATTTATTGGGCCTTTTGAGGCCCAGGCCCAATAAAAACTCAAAATAAAAAAAAATTTAAAACTCTGTTTTTTCTAAGGCGTTGGAGATTTTCAGATTCTTTTTCTTCTTCTTCAGAGGATCCAGCAATGAATATAGCTTCGAGGATTCGGCGGAGTTTTTTCGGAGAGAAGACGAAATCTTCTGATGGGAACAGCTTAACGAGTGGATCGAGTGTTAAAGAAGAAGGTAAAGATGAGATTTTGGGAGTAACTGATGAGTTAATCGATCATGTCAGATCCTTCACCATTGATACGTTTAAGGACTTCTCTCTTGAAGGTAATTACGAATTTTGGATCTCAATTTGTTTAGGGTCTTTGAGTATTTTTCTGGTTTATGAAGTTAAGTTTAGTGTTTGCGTTGTAATTTCTGAAGCAGATGAAGAAGAAGAAGAAGCGTCTGTGGATACTTTGGGAGATGAAGGTAATGGAATGAGTTCATCTGCTAATGTGAAGAAGGATTTGTCTGATTGGCAGGAGAAACATGCGGTTCTTGTGTTATCGAAATCGAAGGTTGTTTGTCTTAAATTTTGATTCTTTTTTTTTTTTTTTGGTTATCGACCTTTGTTTTGAAATGAATGGAATTGGTTAGCTATGGAGATTTCAGATGACTAATGATTAGCTTTTTGAGCCAATGGTGCCAGTTAAGTTGGATTCAAATCAGAATGTGTGGGGTGTGATGATACTTATAGAGCCTATTATTAAGCTGCTGTGTTATTGATTTGCTTGTAGCTTTGGGTTTGGTCAATTAGGAAAAATGGATCCAAACTTATAGGCCTCTTGGCCCAGTGATATCACTTGAATCAGAGTTTATGTGTTGAATCTTTTAGTTCATTTGAAGCTACTATCTTCCTGAATTGCTTGTAATCTGATTAGGCTCATGTTAGTGAAAATGGTAACAATCCTCTTATATTACAGTCCAAAGTGATTTTTTTACTTGTTGGTAGAATTGAATTTGGTTGATTAGGAACATTGGGTTGAATTGAATCTTATAGAGTATTTTCAAAGCTGCTCTAAACAAGATTGAATGTGGTGTTTACAGGAACTCTCACAGCTGAGATTCAAGTTATGCCCGCGAGTTTTAAAAGAACATCAGTTTTGGAGGATATATTTCCTGCTTGTGAGGAAGCTTGTGGCAAAGTAAGTACTTTCTTATGCCAAAATTTCGTTTGCGATGGTTCCATGTCTAATGCCCTTAGACCTTAGTAAGTGTTAAATCGTTTAACTTAAATGTACCTTACTGTGTTGATCTGTGTATGATTCCACTTTAACATAGAGATAGCGGGATATGGGTTTTTAGCTTGGAACAAAGAGATGCCTATTGAACATGGGGCATGAAAATGGTTATGTTCATGGAAATATGATTGGGATTTGGATATTATTTTGCAGATATGAGGTGCTAGCAATCCAACAGGCTAACATAAGGAGGATGGCCATGGAAGACAGTAAAACTTCTGAAACCAAAGGTGTATATGAAGTTGAAATGTCAGAAACGAAGCAAAGGTTGGGTACAGGACCTGCAACTCCGTGAAGCTTGTGTGGTGAAGTTTGAAAGAAAACATGACAGGTACTGTAATATTACAGGCTGCGTATTTACTAAAGACAACTATTATCCACGAGTATGAAATCATTCTAACCATCCTATGACTTGCTTTTGCAGTTTTGCTCACAAATTATCCAAACCAAAATGCTGAACCATCGGAGTTGAAACCAGGCTTGATCAGTAAATATTGTTCATGTGTTTAAAAGGTGACAAAACCAAGACGGTTTTGATTCTTCAGAGGTGTAAATGATCATGTGAATTTAGTATCAGACATAACACAGTGGTCTTAAACCCTTTGTAGCAATAACAATAGACATCATTATTAAATGTTTTGATTCGTCCGATGAGCTAAAGATCCAAAGAGGTGAAAATATTTACATAAACCAAGAAACCTAATCTTTAGTATGAAAGGTGCTAACTTAAAGACTTTTGAAGAAATAATTCCAGAAAGCGAGACAGTGAGTGCAGTGGCAATAAAGAAGAGAGAGAGAGAGAGAGAGAGAGAGAGAGAGAGAGAGAGAGNTACAAATACTGATTCAAGTAACTTTGCAGTGAAGTGTGACTTAATCCAGTAAACTTATACTTTATTTAGTTGCAAAATGAGAGAGATTAACATCACTTTATTCTTAACTAAACAAGTTATACACCAACATTAACATTAAAAAACCTGCGACTAAGGTTTTTGCTCAGACAATAGGCTTCTTTTGCAACTTGAAGCCAAAGTGTATGACTTGTAAAGTAAGAGTGGTGCAGAACCACAAAACTCAGACCTTCGTTGTAAGTAGCTAAAGAACACAGGAGAGATTTACAATACTACTAATTCAAGTAGCTTTGCAGTGAAGTGTGACTTAATCCAGTAAAATTAGACTTTATTTAGTTGCAAAATGAGAGAGATTAACATTACATTATTCTTGACTAACAAGTTATACACCAACCAACCCTAAAAAAAAAACCCACAGTTAGTCTGTGTGCAATCTTCACCGCCTCTGTTCCAACACAGATGTCTCCTAAAGCACACAACTTTACATCCAAAACAACTCCATTTCATAGCATCACTTTGACCCATTCGTAACGCCCAGGCAATGGATTGTCCGAGACAATGTCAAAGTTGTACCTGCAAAACAAAACCCGAAAGCCACAAAATCAGACCAAACTCTAAAACTCAATTCAAGAAAGAAGAGAATCAAGAAAACTACTTTTGAACGAAGAGTATGTGTTGTTGCTGCTCTGCGTATGCAAAGAAGTCTTCAATCTCACTTCGTATAGCTTCTGAGTCTCTAACAATGCTCCTATGAAGAACCAAAACTCAATTGGTCATCTATCTCTGTTTCATATATAAATGAGCTTTAAAATGAGAAACAGAGTTTTTTAAAAGTTACCTGTTTCCAGATTCCAAATCAAAACCTTTATCTGACCTAGAAGTTCCCTCGTTATCACCACAATCTTCTTCCGTCTCCGTCGTCACCAGAGCCACCGTCTTTTTCTCCGCCGGGACATTTTTAGCCCTAGAGTTTCTCTTTTGACATTCATGACCGACACTTATAAGCCGTTGTTGTTTCTTGGTACTGGAGAGTAAATGGAAGCTTCACTAGACGGCGGCTTCGGAGCTGGAGGTAGTTTAAGGAGTCTGCTTCGTCGGAATGAGAACGGAGACGGTGGAGGGGGAGGTTTTTGGCGGCGGATCTGGTACGGAAAACTAGAGTAGTTGAGTGAGAGATATCTTTAAAGGAAAGGTCTCCGGCGATTTTTGATTTCTTGATGTATTTTCCCATCTCCGGGGAGGTGATTTACTGAGTCTTCCGGTCGAGAGACTCGAGAGCGAGAGAGAGAGAGAGAGAGAGAGGAGGGAAACAATGAAGAAGAAGAAGAATGAAGTGACTTTTTTTTATCTGAAAAAAAAAATAAAGTGAAAACTAAAAAGGACGATGGAAATATTTATTTATTTTAAATCAAATATTGAAACAAACAAAAAAATAATTTAAAAAATAATAATGGGGGAGTAGCTTCAAGTTGTTGGCCTTGGCTATGTCACCATGTTGTGGTTCGAGTAACGCTACAAAAAAAAGTGTGTAAAATTGATATGTAAAAATAATAATTGGAATTGAATTTTGTATAGTAATTTCCGTATTTATTCTATGTATAAAAAATTAAAACTCTAGTTTAAAATTAAATATGAACCATTTTAAGAGTCCTGAGTTTGATTTTTTCAAAACATTTAATTTGTTTTCTCGACTTTTTTATTTTTGGAAAGTATAAAGTATTCATTTATTTATTTGAAAAGGCGTATTCAACCCCTCGGCTATTATGTACTATGATGATTTATGAGTGGTTTGGTGAAGCAAATATAATTAAAAGGGTGCCGAAAGTGACAAGTTCTTTGGGAACAAAGATCATAAGCTTATATTAATTGTTTTGGTAGACCATCCATGTTTAAACAACGAATTCCACACCTAAAACTAAAATGTAAAAACCATGTCCATTAATTGTGTTGTATGAATCAAATATGTTTTGGTTTAAGATAAAAAAAGGCATTGCATTTAACATTCATTTTCATTGTTTTATTAATTTGGTACACACAAGTCAACAACGTTAAACTTGTACAAACAATCCAAAACAAAAGAAGACTTTCAAACGTCGTGATCTCGGGCAGGTTATTGTTTTAAAAGAAAGAAAAAAAGAGTCAACCATTCTATTAAAATTCATCACATTTGACAAAATCGTACACATTAATTGTATATAGATACATTTGACGGTAATTTGTTTTGCTTGAGTTAAACACGTGTCTTATAAATCAACGCTATTGGGTTGATCACTGCTTATATATATCTATTTGCTTCGGATTTATTAGCATTGGATTCCGATCCTGATCCTATTCTCTTTAATACTCCAATGGTTTTGCTTCTACAGTGATATATCATCTTACAGCCGTTATCTTTGTAATGTTAAATTCAACATTATCTTTTTGATTGGTTGTTCTTCAAAAAATGTTGATTTGTTGGTAATACGTCAAAAACTAGTTTTGACTACACTTTTTAATCGACAAAACTTGAACCATACTTCAATGACTTCAATCATACTATGCGGGGTAATGAGATTTAATATAATCAAATTTTGTTAAGAAGAACCGTAGAAATACAGCGTTAACCATTCTCTATAAAAACTCACATCTACGTATAAAAGGTTAATTTTGTTTTACCAAAAGCTATAGTTTCTATAAGACTATAGCATATAAAATGTAAATATAAAAGTCCATTTGGTTTTCTACATTTTTTATTTTGTGGAATTACTTTGGCAACCACAAATTCGCTTTGTGGAGTAATTGTTTTTTTTTTTAGGAGTAATTGTTTTTGAAACATGAATCGTGATGTGATAATTCATCCTACCGTTACGTGAGACATATTACATTACATATATACAGCACTATATCATACCGTAACCCGTGAAAGTTGAAACAACAAGGTGAGTGGTGAGTAGTAAGTAGAGAGACTCCCAACGCCCCGTGCTTTTTGTTATATACAAAGATCGAGAGGTTTATTCATTATGGTAAGGTTTGACAAAAAAGGTAAATTAAATTCATTATGGGTAAGAAAGATGAAATGCATTAAAATCCTCAAAAATGAATGGGAAAATTACAAGTTAAATATTTAAAGTGTCACTGCTCAGAAGCACTTTAAACCTTGAGATATTTTCACTAACACTATACACTTTTAAAATGATCTCACTAACACTTTAGACCTTAATACTAAATTTCATGTTTGTACCGCCACGAAAAATAACGGAACAATAATATCCATCAACGTGAAATAGTTAAACAATGTTGGTTCGATTTAAATACTTATTTTTTAATTTAATTTAATTTAATTATTTATGACGATTGCTAAAAAAAAATTAAATACATCAAAGCAAAACAAAAATGAAGAATCATAGGTAAGGTTAAAACATTTGACAAATGTAAAATTGATGACGACAATATATTTAGAAGATTCATTGGAAATGTATTTATTAAAAGGATTAGTAATGTGAAGAATAACATCATAAATTTTTTGTTTACAATGAAGATGAACACTAATCTATTTTTTTTTATCTTTTTATTTATTTATAAAAAAATAAAACTAATTATAATTTAAATTAAGCCAACATAGTTAAACTATTTCGCGTTGACGGATATTATTATTCCATTATTTTTTGTGGCGGTACGAAAATGAAAGTTAGTTTTAAGGTTTAAAGTGTTAGTAGAATCATTTTAAAGGTTCAAAGTGTTATCAAAATCATTTTAAAGGTTTATAGTGTTAATTAAATTCTTTCGAGGTTTAAAGTGCTACCGAGTGATACTTTGAAGGTTTTGTCTCTGTAATTTTGCATAAAATCCTCAAAAACTTGCAGTAATTCTCATGATTTGTCTCTGTAATTTTGTTATTGAAGATGTAAAATAGTAAAAGGGTCCATGATTCTCATATAAATCATGATTTTTATACGCTTCCAATGGCATGCATGAAAAATACTATATATTTTATTACAAACTGTAGTTCATCCAAAATACGAAGACACAATTAGCAGTTTGAAGACCACAACATTTTTTTTAAAAAAAACCTCAACAATATTTTCAGAAAAACAGCTTGGTAAACTAATTTAACCGTAGAACTAGGCCTGCGACTTCAGTTTCTTCGGGTATTTCGGTTAGGGTCAATCGGTTTTCGGTTTTTTCAGAAATTGAAAACTGTTCCGAATCGAACCGACTAAGATTTCGGTTCGGTTCGATTCGTAATCGGTTATTTTGGTTCGGAAACTCAGTTATTTAGGTTTACAATTGAGTAGTTAAAAAAATACTTTTTTTCCATTGAAAATCAAAAGATCGACACTCGACGCTGAAGGCGAGTTATGAAAAGTGGAACACTTAGTATTGATCTGAAAGGTAAAGATGATGATGATGATGATGACTATGAAAGACTATGAATCAAAAAGAAGATTATGGTGATGAATGGAAGGAGAAGATAATGGTGATGGATTGAAGAAGATTAGAAGAAGATGTTGATGAATCGGAGAGGAAGGAAAAAATAATGTTGATGAATCAAAATAAAAGGAGAAGAAAAAGAACAAGAAAGGCAAAAAATTTATTTGCCCAGCAAAAAAAAATCGTTACATCAAGAAAGAAAGAAGGAGAAGAGTGAAGTGACCTTAGTGCAGTGGCCAATGGTAAGTCTTTAATACACAAGACACCATCACACCATGGATCAAGTCCCACTCACTACGAATATAGGGATTAGGCTAATGGGCCGGCCTGTTGTGACCCAATTATTGACAAAAAAAAGGAAGAAGAAGAGACGACAACTTGAGATATACTCTCTCTGTCCCTCAAAAATTGATGTTTGAGGGATTTCACACAAATTAAGAAATAATGATTATTAATTTTAAATATAATAAAGTTTTCTTATTAAAAAGTATTATATATTTATAAACCAAGAACTATTAAATTTTATTAATGATCACTTTCTTGAAGTTTACAAAAATCTAATATTAATTAACTAAAAGTAGTAAAACATCAATCTTTGTGGGGCAAAAATAAATCACATAACATCAATTTTTAAGGGAAACTAGAGTTATAATTTATTCGGTTAACCGTTCGATTCTAGCGAACCGAACCAAACATTTTGGTTAACCAACTAAAATTTAAATCATTATGATCGGTTAAGTCAATTAATTTAAACTGAATCAATTTGCCCAAATCTCGGTTCAGTTCGGTTCGGACAAATCGGTTTGGTTTAAATTCCCAGGCCTATGTAGAACGATCGAAGGCACACGTGCGATGACTCACGGCAATCATGAAACAGCTCAGAAGCTACCGAATCCCCAAAAATCAGTGAAAAAAAAGGCAAAAGTAAAAATAAAATAAAAGATCTGCAATAAACACTCTTTACGTCCTCCCGCCCTTTCTTTCAGGGCGCCAAAAAAAAAAAAACTGTTACCACAACACACGCATGCTAAAAAAAAATACTTTTTTCTTTTGTTTTTATAATAAATATTTCAATAAAAAAAAGACAGAACCCGAGAAACGAGTTCCGACGGAAGATCAGTTGTGAGTCCCACACACACTCGGACCAATCACATCGTAGCTGCCTCACACGCACTCAGAGGAGAGAATCTTTCACCCTGATGGGTGTGACCCCTTTGATCCAGTTTCTACTTTCTACTATTTAGCAAAAAAACTTCAAGCAAATCTATACAAAGCTTGTATAGTAGTACTCCTGTTCAAAAAATCGGCCGATTTGACCAATTCCTCGCCGTGTAATCGCTAGGCAGGAAGGAGCCACCGCGATTACACCCAAATCGATAAAAAAAAAATCGGACAAAAGAAAAAAAAATCTTGTTTTCGTTGATTTTTTACTTACATACGATGTTAAGTTTGTAGATCTATTATTTTTATGTTATATCCAGATAAAAATATAATGAAATCTGTAAAAATTAAGGTTAAAAATGTTGGCTGCCATAGATTAGGGTTTACAGTATCTGAATCGTGGGTGAAGAAGATGATGGCTAAAATTACTATTTTGCCCCTTCTTAATAAAAACGAGAAAATGGACACAAAATGCATATATGGGATTGGAACCGGTCACGTTGGCAATACTTAACAAGCCTTCAACCGATTGAGCTACCAAACATTAATATCATATATCGGTAAAACTTATATATAACCATGACAATTAAATATTTTATTATTTATTAAATATAATAATAAAAAACCCTAAAACTAGTGTCCGATTAATTCCGATTTAAATCCGATTTTCCGATTAGTCGCTAGGCCCTCTCTCATTGCCCGACTAACGTCTAACGATTTTTAAAACAAGGTATAGTACTATAGGCCTATACATGACAATTTTTTTTAATAAAATATAGTACACTTTAAATCATATAATTTCGTTTTAATAGAATATCTTCAATTCCCTGTAGATTTTTTTTTTTTTTTTCATAATATACACACAAACACCAACATATATAATAATAAAACTTGCAACAATTTTTTTTTTTTTTTTTTTTTTTTTTTTTTTTTTTTTTTTTTTTTTTTTTTTT
>NC_025685.1:13541365-13600721 GCF_000633955.1 Camelina sativa | reverse complement strand
ATTTTTTTTTTTTTTTTTTTTTTTCTTTTTCTGTTGTTTGTTTTCTTTTTACGCTCGTAAGAAATAAACTTCGTTTAAAATGTTAACAACCATAGACAATATACAATAAATACTAATAACAAACGCAAACACAAATTCATTCTGTGCTTGATGACTCATTAGAAGAACCAGGTGGCCCTTCCTCGCCCTCATCTGTATCCACCCCTTCCAATGAGTTAAGCGAAGGTCCGAGAATATAGGCAATAGAATTGATAGTGATCATAAGCTGAGGAACATCCGCCCACTGAGGATCCCTCGCCAGCTGAGGAGCCTCCTGCAGCTCAAGCCTGTGATCTGGAGTGTGTTGCTGGTTAAATCTCCCTGGAACTTTCAAAGGAGTCTCGTAACACTCTTTGCAAAGGTCATACCCAATTTCCTCCTTGCAGTCTTTGCATCTGTATCTATCCCCTATGATTGGAAACACCTGCACACCAATGTCACATATTACACGTTAATCTTATTAATCCTACTACCAAAAAAAACGGGTTAGATAACAATATGCACTTACTCCGCAAGAATCACAACCAGCTCCGATGTGAACATTAGATCCAGGGTTTGCCAACCAAGGAATATCACTATTGTTATCGTTTGATAAGGATGGGCCTTCCTTGAGATAGTTTTGATAATCTAAATATGAAGTGAAAATGAGTACAAACTATGAGTCTTTGTGGTCCACATAGGTCTCACATATTCTAATGTAATAACAAGAAATAAGGTATAAGAGCACAAGCAGATGGCATGCGTCGATAACTACAGATTGATTCAAGGCATAGATGTAGGACTTACTTCCTTTGCTATTGTGGGCAAGAGTTTTCTGAATCCCACCACTTCTCCTTGAATTGTATTCATCAGGAAAGTTTTCTACCAAAAGCTGTTCAAGAATCAAACAAACTTTTGGAAATCCTCTAGGGTCGCAAACATTACACTCTTGACATTTGATCTTTTCGCTTTCTTCAGCCATATCTACTACACATCCTTCGCAATACACTGCAAAGAGGATTAGACAAGAAATTAGCACATTTTAAAATTTGAAGGTGATACTCTCAAACAGCAGGAAGTTAAAACATTTATCATAAGCAAACAAGTAAGAAGATAATACCATGCCCACAATTGAGAACTACGGGTCGCACGAGCAGCTCCTTACACGCTGAACAGAGCAAATCATCTTTTGAAATTTGCTTACTAGCATTGTTCAGTAAGTCATTCTCATGAGCATTATGACTTCGTGCATCGGTGGGTTCTTGATTGCTGGGGATACAGGGATTGCTTGATGAAATACATAACTTCATTGCATTTGAGCACTCTTCCACCTTTTGCTTATCTAAATACCCAAAATTGTAAGTGTAAAGCAGTTTAATAAAAAGCAAAAGTAAAATTCAGCAGAAAGATTGATCGCAAGTGTAGTACACTCACCAGAGACATTTAGAGAATCTCCGCTACATCCAGACTCATCCTTAGCATTTTCCTTATCGAAAACAACATCAATCTGCGGGGAAAAACAATCTTGTTCTTGTTCTTCCTCTGAAAATAGTAAACAAATATATAATCAACAAAACTGACACCTAAAAAACGACACTTGCATACGATCAAATCAAAACTTTTGACCAGAGTAGGAACATTAAAAATATATAAGCGATCGAAGGACTCACTCAAAACTTGTTCTTCTCTCTTCTTATGCGCAAGTGGGTAAATCTTCTTTAACAGGAAATGAAGCTTCTGACACACAGAAGGAAAGTGAACATACGGATCCCTACAAATCGGACAATGAGACTCGCGGAAGCCATTCATGGACTTATGTACACACCAGAAACATGATAGATGACCACAAGCTATCATTACCCATCCAAAAGAAGCATTAGAAACCAAGTCAAACTTACATAACACAATTGGAGAAAATGAGACTTATGACTTAGTCAACAACTTACATAACACAATTGGTTTGTAAAGAAGTTCCCTGCACAAAAAAAAGAAGCAACAACACAATCTCTAATGCATTAGAGTCGTCTTCTCAACATACGTAAATGACCATAAACAAACATATGAATTAAACGAAATAGCTGATTTTAATCATTCGAATATACTATAATTACGCTATACGATTTACGATACAGAGGAGATTTAAGGAGCTCCAAAATCTTAAAAATCGTCCGAGAGACAATCTCGATATCGTCAGACTCAGAACAACGGAGATTATTTTTTATTTCGAATTAGCTTTATACTCTAATTTCACCCCCCCCCTCCCCCACCCAACAAATTAACCTAATGATTCACAAAATTAGGGGGGATTTTTTTTTGCAAGAGGCGAACCAGAAAGATTGATAAAGAAGAAGAAAAAGGGGTTGAAAAGAGAAAACGAGCTTACAGGCAAACGCAGCAGAGAAATTGATCGGAGATTTCTTCTTCCGGTGGTTCGTCGTTCTTCACCGTAATAGCATCCGTAGGTTCGGCCATTGTTATCACAAGATAAGAGAAAGAGAGAGAGAGATCTGAGAGATTTGTATATAAACGGTGGTGCGATGCTTTTGCTTTAGCGGCAAGGGCCTGAATCCACCGCCGTACTTTTTTTTTTTTTCCCCTTTTATAATTTATATTATTATTATGACTACTGTAAGAAAAAAGAAAAAACCTTAAATAAGGAATTTGGAAAAAAAAAAAAAAGTGTTTCATGCATATTTTTATTTGCTAATTCTCTCTGTCATGCATTATTAATTTACTATATTCTTGAGATATTATTTTAGCAGTAAGTGATGATGATGTTTTCATGCCATATATTTCTAATCTCTTTTATTCACCTTTTTAAATTATGAAAACAAATCTTAATTAACGAAATAAATTATGTAGATTAATTAATTTTAAAATTGTAAATTTTGATATTATATTACAGTTTTAATTATCATATCTAAACCCTAACCACTTTTAGAAATTTAAACCGGCATATAATTTTGTTTAACTGTAAAATCTAAACCCTAAACCGACGTATAATTGATAAAAGAATAGAAAGATCTGAGAGATATCTTACGTGATAAAAGAATTAGAAATTGTTATTTTCGGAATGGTTTTATAGAATAATATTTGTTTTTGGTTCACATTTAAGTTTTTTAGTTGTATATCTTTAGTTTTTGAATGAATTTAGGTTTCAGATCAGTTTTTATTTATTTCATGTGTATTAGAAAAAAATATATTCTATTTACAATTATAAATTCATTTAAAGCCATATTAGGACATGACTTAGTTTTTGAGATAAATAATTTAAGTTTTTTTATACAAAATAATAATTTAGTTTTAATTTATTTGGAGTTTTTAGGATTAGTAATATCAGATTATAAATATATTTTTATTTTTATTAGTTATACAAGTTATGATAAAAAATTAAAAAGTACCCATCATCGCATCTCTAGAAAGAGAAGCCTATATATATCACGACTCTCTGAATTATGATTATCAATTCAAAAAGTGACCAGTGTAGTCGAGATAACCTCAAAGTTAAGCTTCTCCGCCATATGCATCTAAGATCAAGAGCGGGTTCGGTTCTAACTCTATCAAGGGCCACAAGCGGAAACAAAGAAAAGGCCAACAGGAGGATGAAGATGAGATACAAACCAAACTGAACATTAGATTAAAGAAACCTGTATAACTATTGCCAAGGCAAATGCGTAATTGGAAGACAACCGAGAGAACAGGCTCGTGCAAGGTTCTCACATGACTAGATTTTGATTGTGTTTAGTCTCGTATGTTATATAACAAGAGAAAGTTTTTTTCTAACTTTGCTTAACAATGTGACATTTGGGCATTTTACTTTTGTGAGAAATGTTATTTTTATTAATTTTAAATTTAACATTCTAATTTTTATTTGACTTTATTTTATTTGTATCTTACATGGTGTATGGTTTGTTTTAAAAAAAGATAATTGTTGTATAGTTTGCTTTGTAAATTTCAACATTGTTCCTTCCATTTTTTTATTTTACCTTATAATATATTTTATAATGAAATTATACACCATAAAACCTAAAAAAAATACCGATCAACCCAACTAAAAAATATAAACAAATTGAAACCAAATAAAAATAAATAGTTTCATACTTTTAAAGTAAAAACTGAAACCAAATTCAACATGATAGACTAAATTAAAAATATAGAAGATTTTTAAATATATATATATATATAATCATATTATATTCAATAATCATATATAATGTATTAAAGACACAACTCAAATTTGTATTTAATATTATTCTATAAGTTACAGTTTGACTGTCTTTAAAACATATGTACTAAAAAAAATGGTATCATAACATAATTGTTTTATCTCCCCCAAGAAATAGTAGAAAACAATAGTTTCAAAATTAATTTATTGTTAATTATACTATTTATTTTAAAATGATTGGAAATAGAGACAATTTATAGAAGAAAAACATATGTATATTAAACTTGACACAATTTTATTTTCATGAAGTATTATTAAAAAATTAGTTAGACTTAGATTATAAGATATATGTTTTGTGATATCGTTTTAATAAATTATATTAAAATTGACTTATCATGTTATAAAATTATTTGTTGTTAACGAACAGAAAAATTAATTAACTTTGCTGTAACTAATTGTCCTATTACTATAAAATGGTTTCATACATTTCAAAATAAAAACTGAAACCAAAATAATTTATGATAGACTAATTCAATATAAAAGATATTCTAATATATAAAAACTCACATTATATTCAATAATCATATATATTGTTATAAAGATATAATTCAAATTTGTATTTAATAGTAATTTATAAGTTATATTTGATTGTGTTTACATTATATGTACTAAAAAACATAATTGTATCATAACATATTTGTTTTATCACCCTATGATATAACAAAAAACAATAATTTCAAAGTTTAATTTATTCTTAATCATACTGTTTATATTAAAATGATTAGAAATAAAGACAATATACAGAAAATAAAAATCAATTAAATTTAACACACTTTGTTTTCATGAATTTTTATAAAAACTGGTTAAACTTATAGTATAAGATATTTGTTTGTGATATCGTTTTAATAAATTATTTTAAAATTGACTTATCATATAGAAAACTATTTTTTCTTAACTATTACTTTTGGATGATGACAATAAAATTAATATATAAAATGACATAAATTATCTATAAAAAAAATTAAGTAAGATCTTACACTTTTTTTTCTAGACTACTTATCAGTTTTTTATTTTGCAAAAAACAAAAAAATTATTAAAAAATATAAAAAATATAATTTATCTTAACTATTTAACGAAAATACTAACAAATTCTCTATTTACTTTAACTTTTTTCTTTTTTCATGACCCTTCTATGAAACACTCTATAACAATATATAAATTATAAATTGTAGTTGAACTGTAGTATTATGAATATTATTTTCAAAATATATATTAACAATTACATCTGTACATTTCATATATAATTGAATAAAAACTTCGTTTTATATTTCAAGTTAATAACGCATATATAAACCACACATCGCGTGGGCTACTTGCTAGTATAATATAAGACGAACTTTTTGGCAATTTGTGGCCTCATGGTCATGGATCTTAATATCCACCATCACTTATCGCTCAAATAGAATCATCGGCAATTGCCCACTAGCATGTTAAAGTCCTCCAATATCCTGTTATTGTCCGTATTCATAAAGACTTTTGCCGAGTACTATTAGTCCTCCCCATGCAAGGCTTATATCATTAGTTAGTTACCTATCTCTTTTAACACTAGAATGAGTTTGTAACTTTGTACGTTTATTCTAAATGGAATGTGTGTACTCTCACGCGCGCGCACACACACACACACACAAAAAGTGTACTCTTCGTTTAGGCTGGGCTATATATCTTATTTTCATTTTAAAGCAATTTAGAAGCTATATGTTGATAAAAATTTGGACCAAATGTAATTATAAAAAACAAATAAAGTAAATGGAAGAAATTTTAACCCAAAAGTAAAATAAATGGAAGAAACAAAAGTTGTGAATTGTTGGGTCATATAATAATATAAAATGTCTACATTTGCGTATTAACTTATCTAGGACTTGAATCCCACAGAGGTGCATCCTGATTATCTTCCCTGGATCGATTTTGTTGCAAATGGTTAGGGCCGGTAGTGGAGAAATCGGAGGATGCCCCAAGGAAACTCAGGGCTGTGACAATGTCGCTCATTAGTGGTCTAACAGTAGCTTCTTCATTCAGGCACATCGCGGCCACAGCTACAGCTTGGTTAAAACTCTTTTCCGGGTAATCGCCTCGTAGCAATGGATCAGCTAGGTGTGAGAATCTAGTCGGATCTCTAAAGATCGGTTGCGCCTAATTAAGCCATAGTTGTAAATTGTTAATTAATGTCTACATTGATAAGCCATTAGTATAAAATCATATATGCTAGTATATAAAGTACTCACCCAAGTAACCAGATTTTGTTCATGACTAGGTCTCATTGTGTCGATAACTCGTCTTCCGGATATAAGTTCCAACAACACAACTCCAAAGCTATAGACATCTGACTTAACTGTAAGATGACCGGTTCTTTGGTATTCAGGAGCACAATAACCATAAGTTCCCATAACTCTGGACGACACATGTAGTGTGTCTCCAACAGGACCTAGCTTCGCTAAACCGAAATCAGATAATCTCGCAATGTATTCTTGGTCAAGCAATATATTTGACGACTTAAGATCTCGGTAAATCACTGGAGGATCAGCCTCATCGTGAAGACAGTCAAGTCCTTTTGCCGCTCCTAAAGCAATCTTAATTCGGGTGTTCCAATCTAGTGGTATTTGTTCCGGCTCAAGATCTGTTTTAGTTTAAACATCAAAAACCGGTTCTAGTTATTATTATATTTTTTTGGTTAGCTTAAACAATTGAAATGTTGATTGAGAGATGATGATGTACCTAGGAGATGATCTTCGAGGGATCCAAGAGGCATGTACTCGTAAACAAGAAGTCTTTGGTCTCCATCTGCGCAATAACCGATAAGATTCACAAGATTCGAATGATGAAGAAGACTAAGCATCAAAACCTCGACCAAGAACTCTCTTTGTCCTTGTAATCCATTTCTATCAAGTTGTTTCACTGCCACGACCTGTCCTGACTCGAGCTTTCCTTTGTAAACCCTCCCGAACCCGCCTTCACCGATGAGGGTCTCTTGTCTGAAATTCTTTGTCGCCGTGGCTAGCTCACGGAACGAGAAAATCTGTGCCCCCATATTGTTTGATGGCACGTTTGCGTTGTTAGCCACCACTTCTTTTGTTGTTCTCTCTGTAAGAAATATACATAACATAATTTTCTTTAAAAAACCATAACGATTTAGACAAAAACGAACGTTGCACATTTCCAAGAAAAATGACGAGAGCTTACTAGGTGAGTTTGGTTGCTTATAAGGAGCAGGCATCGAAGAACCTTCTTTGTCCGAAACTTTTGAAGAGAAACAAGAGAAACAACTCATTTTTCTGAAGATTCTCTTGTTCTTGGTCTGCAACCTCTTCTCCTACTAACAAATAATTTATAGGACTCTCAAAAACTTTTAATGGGTTTTATACGAAAAACATAAAAATTACCAAACAGTTCTATAAAAACGAGAAACAATTTAAGTTTTGCTGTTTTTTTGTAGAGTTTAATAGGTTATAACAGAAAGAAAAAGAGAGAGAGAAGTATTGGAAAGAAACAATATTGAGAAAGACAACCTCAAACAGAAACTATTTTTTTGACAGAAATGTTTGCTACCTATTAAACAAATATAATTAAAGAAAAAAGGAAATTTTTTGTTACCATCTGTGTTGATGACCTGTCCACAGAAAATCATGTTTCTTTATAGATTTGTTTCCTGCCTGGTTCTCCCTCTTTTTTTTTTGTATGTTTATGAGGTGGCTTATATATAGACATAAATCTTATATATAGCTAAATAAAATTAATGCATACATGGTAAATTTTGAAAGTCAACTTTGAACCTGCATGTATGTAAAGAAAAGAAAAAAAGTAATTTTGGATTTATTCTTATTATGATTTTGACCGCAAGATATTATATTTTATGGGAATCACAATTTTTATCAATTGACCTAGATATTATATCATGAGTATATGAAAAAAATTCATAGAAAGATAATCGTATAGCAGGTCAATGTTCGGGGGTAAGGTGTTGATTGGTTTTTTCACTATCACCCATAAACACAACGTTTGTGAGTGGTTGTGGTTGCTAGCGGTTAATACCAATCATATAAACTGCTTAGTACTGCTTCAGACTGCTCAAAATCGATATATTTCAACGGCTTATTTTCACGCGGTGTGTATTTTTTTCAAAAACCAAAGATAACTAAAAATATATATCTCTAAACACATGAATATATTCAAGTGAACATATTCTTTGTATCAAGTTCTCAAACCCAAATCAATTTTCTAAAGTAAGTTGTTCATATATACCCATTTTGTTTACAAAGTTTACAAATTTTTTATTTGAAACTTGTAATAAAATAACAAAATATATGGCCCACTTGTTTACAACTTTTAAGAATTTTTAATTCAAAACTTATAATAAAATAACAAAAATATACTGAAATAAATCAATAAATTTAAGTTTCAATTTTTATTCAAACATTTAACCAAATGTATCAAAGTCTACAAAATTTAAAGTTATCAGTCAACTACAACAACCGTCTTAAGGTCTGACTGGTTCAAACGCAGCGTTTGCGGTTGTGGTTGTGGGAGTTTGCAAAAGCGGACGGTTGCAGTTTCAAGCGTTTTGAATGACTAGTTTAGCTCAAAGACTAGCAAACCAAGTGCGACTGAAACCTCAATTGGATCACCTTCTATAGACCCCGAAACGTCACAGATAGGCATGTAATTCTACAAAGAAACTTTCTTTTTAAGATCATCAACCATTCGTTCCCATTGCAGCTCAACGACTTGTCCACCATCTCCGTTCAGCCTGCGATAAAAACCCGACCCGAATATACCGAACCGTTCCAAACCGAAAATTTTGGTTTCGGGTCGGCTTCGGTTTCGGGTTGGCTTCGGTTAGGAGAGTTGAACCGATCGGAAACTATGTAAATTTGATCGGTTACCCGAGTTTTTTCGGTTCGGTTCGGATACCCGTTCGGGTAACCGAGATCTTCATCTTCCTTCTCTTCTTTCGCAGGATCTACTGAGATTCTGAGTTTGTATCTGCGGCCGTCAATGTTCTTAGTCGATTTTAGGGTTTGTAAAAGGTTGAAGGTGATGTAAAACACACTGTTTTTTAAAAACACAAGCATTTTTTTTTCTTTACTGGGCTTGGCCCAAACTTTTCCTTTTTTTTTTTTGACAGCTTTGTAGCCAAAAAAAAAAATCGGTTCAGTTTGACAAAAAAATCAATAACCGAATTAACCGAAACCCGACCCGACCTGAACCAAAATTTACTTCGGTTATCTTCGACACAAATTTCAAATACCCGATTACCCGCAATAACCGATCCGATCCGAAGCAAAAACCCGAACTCGCAGACCTCGTTTAAATCTCTTATTATCTCTTGAGGTAACACAGCACCGGCGGCGAGCTTCGTTTTCCCCGGCGGATCGCCATTAAGGTCGGGTACGTGTCCTTCGCCTTCTCCATGTGGTGGTTTTTCAATATGGTTAAGACGTTTGCCCATGGTTCGAAGTTGTGTCTGAATGGCGGCCAAGGTCTATAGCATGGTGGCGTTGTCTTTTGTTATGGTATAGAGAACTCTCAACACACAATGAATACACTTGGAACGTGCCAAGCAAACGCTTTTAATCAATCTTCTAAAAACTCTCTTTCTTACAAGACTTGACACAAAGCTAACTCTCCTATCTATCTAACACAACACCCTGTGTAGATCTAAAAGAGTCCTAACACACTCACCCTCAAAGCTTTTTGTATTTGTTTGAAGGTTTACAAAACTCACAACTTTTTTTATCCCACGAGTGCTAACTCTTTTTGCGCCTAGCGCTCTTCCTTTTATAACCTCACAAACGATCTGTAACCTAGATCTTTGTGAATCCTAACTAAAAGGAAATATTCCTTATCTCTAAGAAAATATCTTCCCTTATCTTTTCCTATCAAATATACTCTCAATATCTTCGAGTATATCTTGATCTCTTCTTCCTTCCTTCTCACGCATCTTGTCATTATGTCCACAATATTTCTCCACGTCATCACATCACGCCACATCAGCATATAAGCCCTCTGAGACACTTCACATCTGCTTGTTCCCTTTAGAGCTCTGTTGCACTTTCAATCTCCCCCTTTTTGACTGAACTTGTCAAACAAGCATCCATGCATTTAACCTGTCAAAACAGAAACAGCCAGCAACAAACCAACAAACAGATACAGCTGTACTAACAGTGCATCACAACTCGCAAAAACATCAAAAGATTAAACGATCAACGAGTAAGCATTACGACCCCGAAAAGTATCGCACAAAACCGAAAGAAATATAAGTCTGAAAAATAAACGAAAAAAACAACAAGGAGCAGAGAACATAAAAACAATAGATCCCCCACAACTCAAACTCCCCCTCAAGCATCTGAATCAGACTCATCTCCCCCTGCTTGTTTGGCACAGATTAGTCAAAAATATCAATACACACAAAATTATAATCAGAGATGTGACAACTTACCAGCGTCCAAGGCGTCTTGTAGAACTTGAATGGCCAACCGGATGGATTTGCGCTTTGCAGACGTTCCAGCTCTAAGATGAGACTCCGTAGGACGTGAAGCAGTCTTCTTACTCTTGGTCTTCTTTGGATCTTCCGACCAAAGGTTCGAAACAGGACGCTGAGCTTCCAGGAGCTGATAAATGAGACTGGGAAACGGGAGACGAAAACCTGACTGAGCTTGCAAACCTAACTGGATGATCTGATCATAGATCATTCTCCCAAAATCAAACGGAATGCGATGCATGATCATGTAGATCACCATAGCTCTGTTTGCAGAGATGTACCCTGTATTTACCGTGGGAGACCAGTTGTTGCAGCACATCTTATTTAACACCTTGATTACTGGGTCCTTGATTGCCGTCGATACCAGCTGCTTGCAAGTCTTCACCTTAACACCAGATAAAAAGAGAGCTAGATCCTCCTCCAGAATTGCAGCTGTCTGCAGTCTCTGTTCGCGCACATCAACGGTTTGGAGTCCAAACAGGGCATTAGTGCGACTTGGGGAGAACTCATACACAAGGTCTCGGACCAGCACATCAACCGAGTTCCCTTCAACCTTCACTGCTGGAAGATTTGCCCAGACTTCATAGAATACATCGGAATCATAAGCGCCGATTTGAGTGACTGTTTTCAACACCCCAGCTTGATCAAGGAAGTCCCTAGCCGGATCTTTATTCCCAGAGAGTAACACACCTCAGCAGCAAAGGTTATAGAGGAAAAGAAACCATATCTTTGAGCAGCATCAGCGGATATGAATCGTTTGGAATCAAACTCCTTCGACGGAGCACTGCGAGAGGTGGACACACTCTTGTCCCTACCAAGAGACGGACGCTTCATATCGCGGCTGTCTGCATCAACAGCTGATTGTCGTTTGCGCAGCCAGGATGAAATTTCCTGATTTGGTAGCGGAGGAACATCACCGGTCAGATCAATCACCGGGCACCGAGATCTTGTCCTTCTTGGTAGAGAAGATGAAGAGTCGCATGTGTCATGATCTGCTTTGACAGACACTGGTCTGGGAGAGGAATTCTCAGGCACCGGAGGTGCTTTAGTTGATTCGTCGTAGGGTTCGTACAAGATCATCGCCGTTGCAGGATCAATCGAAACATAGGGAGACGACGGAGGTAGGGCTGACGGAGGGGTGTGGAGCTCCTCATCTGAGCTAGAATCATAGTGGAAATCGTTAAACACAGACTTCATGGTGATCAAGAGTTAAAGAGAAAAAATCAGAGGAAGAAGGAAATCAGAAGCTTAAACGACAGAGATCTGAAATTGCAAGGATGAGAAAAACTCAAAATCCTAGGCTCTCCTTTTATACTCCCTCTTGAAGTTTATTTGGGCTGTTAAGCCTCGACCCATCAATTAACTCTGCCCTGAAATCACTCAATGAATCTGTTATGGTACATCGAATATTATTCCCTTTTTAATCTCAAGTGCATTAATCACATTAAACACATGTTCCTAAAAACTCAGATTCTTCACCCATGTAAGGAAAACTGTATCTGTATTAACCATACCATTGCTGTGTCAACCACTTGTTCAGAACATTTGCCAGGAGCTATCACAATCTCTTGAATTGTTGAAAATCAGAGACTTGATGCAAGTGAGTAGTCTTTCACACTGTCATGCCTTTAGGGGGGTGTATTGAAACAATGATTTTGGAGGATTTGATGGGATTTAGAAAATTTGGATTTTTGCTAGATTTTGGGGGATTTGATATGATTTATGGTAAAATTCTTTCAAATCCCACCTAAAACCATGAGATTTGTATTTCTGTATTTTAACTAAACAAATCCTCCAAAATCTTCCAGAATCCCTAAAACTTATTAAAATCCAAATCCACAAACTGTTTTGAATAACAGTGGATTTCATGAGACTTTTTAAAATCCATGATTGAATAACATAGGATTTGTAACATTTACACAAATGACTTAAAATGTCAAGTTGAATACATCCCCCTTAGTCTGGAATCCAACCCAACATGTTAAGACAACTAGAGATTCTCTCTTTGAAGAGCACACATATTATTTATATATATATATATATATATATATATGTGCCTCAGCCTTCTGTTAGCTGTTTCACTGACATGAACACAGTGACATCATGAGCATTGTCAATCATTGATATCATACTTGTCCCCAAATAGAGTTTTCCACTTGAGGATTTACTTGTGTGTCTCTTCAAAGCTTTTTGACCTCCTTAAAACATGACAACATTTGACAGGATTAATAGACCGGCATGACAGGCAGCTATTTCCCACAGTTGCTTTCAGAGTGCTGATCTTCTATGTATTCTAGGATTTCTATGACCTGTCCTAGCTTATGTTCCTGTCTCTGATCAACACATCTTAGGTAAAACATGTTAGAACTCACAAACACCAATGGACTTCAACAGATTTACAAATCTGTTGAAGTCCAGAGGCTTGGTAAACAAATCAGCTAACTGTAAATCAGTGCTCACATGGTCAATCTCGATCAGTGTCGCCTCAACTAGTTCACGAACAAAGTGGTGTCTAATATCTATATGTTTGGTTCGTGAATGTTGAACAGGATTCTTAGAAATATTTATTGCACTCAAATTATCACAATGAATTAAAAGGGTATCAGAATCCATACCATAATCCGAGGCCATTTGTCGCATCCAGAGGAGTTGTGTGCAACAGCTTCCTAGCGCAATGTACTCAGCTTCAGCAGTTGAAAGAGACACACTATTTTGTTTCTTGCTGTGCCATGATATCAGATTGTTGCCCATGAAAAAACAACCTCCACTTGTGCTGCGACGATCATCCACAGCACCTGCCTAATCAGCATCACAATATCCACTCAGACAAGTGTTAGTATCATTGGTATAGTAGATACCAAAGTCCAATGTCCCTTTGATGTACTTGATGATCTTCTTAACAGCAAGTAGATGTGACATCTTAGGCTTTTTTTGATAGCATGCACAAATTCCTACTAACAGACATATGTCAGGCCGACTACCAGTTAAATACAATAGACTACCAATCATCCCTCTCTATAATCTCTCATCTACATCCTGCCCTTCTTTGTCCTTGGAGAGTTTGTCGTTTGCGCCCATTGGAATCTTTGCTTCTTTACTTTTATCCAAGCCAAAACGTTGCACAAGTTCCTTAGCATATGTACTTTGAGAGACAAAGATCCCATCAGCTTATTGTTCAACTTGCAATCCCAAAAAGTATCTTAGCACTCCCACCTTGCTCATCTCAAACTCCTGAGACATGCTTTCCACAAACTGTTTTACGAGAGGCTGACAAGTGGAACCAAAGACAATGTTATCCACATAGATCTGTACGAACATCAGATCATTGTTGTTGTGAAGAACAAAAAATGTTTTGTCAACACTTCCTCGACTGTACCCTTGATCCATCAGAAATGTAGTCAGTCTCTCATAGCATGCTCGTGGTGCCTGCTTTAGACCATACAAGGCTTTCTTCAGTCGATAAACATGTTCAGGATGCTGCGAGTTCTCAAAACCCTTTGGTTGCTCAACATAAACCTCTTCTTGCAGTATTCCATTCAGAAAGGCACTCTTAATATCCATCTGATGCAAAGTGAACTTCAGAGCACATGCCATACCAAACATAAACCTGATTGACTCCAACCTTGCCACCGGAGCAAAAGTTTCATCAAAATCAATTCCCTCAATTTGAGAGTACCCTTGAGCTACCAACCTTGCTTTGTTCCTTACAATGCAACCACTCGCATCACTTTTATTCTTGAATATCCAATTTGTCCCTACGACGTTGACATCCGCAGGATGCTGAGTGAGCTCCCAAACATCACTTCGTTCAAATTGTTCCAGCTCATCTTGCATAGCAGCAACCCAAAACTCGTCTCAGAGCGCCAACTTGTGATTCTTGGGCTCAACAGAAGAAACAAAACATGCAAATTGCACTACATCAGAATCTTGAGAGACAGATTCTGGAACAACAGCCTTTTGTTTCTTCCCAGCCAGCTGAGCAAAGTCAATCTGCTTCCCTCTGGTGACTCTACCCCCCTGAATCGCACCTATAACGTCATTAGAGGAGTGATTCCTATGAACCTGAGAAGTCACAGGATCTGAACCAGGTGGTAATACAGGCCTGTCAGAGACAACAAGACTGGCAGCTTCTGGCACAAGCTTCTCAACATTAGTCACCAGGTCCGTGTCTGAGACAAGAGGAACTACTTCACTCTGTAGGGATGAAGTGTCGTCAAACACCACATTGACAGTCTCTTGGACAGATCGCAGACGTTTGTTGTACACTCGAAAAGCAGTGCTATGACCGGAGTATCCTAGAAAGATCCCTTCATCACTCTTGGAATCAAATTTTCCCAACTGATCCTTATCATTTAGGATATAGCAGAGACATCCAAACACATGGAAATAATGCACTGTTGGAGACTTCCCTTTCCAAAGCTCATACGGAGTCTTACTGGTTCCTGGACGTACATGTACACGATTGATGATGTAACACACCGTGTTCACAGCTTCATCCCAAAATCGATGAGGAACCTGATTACCATGCAACATCGCCCGTGCGATCTCTTGCAATGTTCTGTTCTTACGTTCAACAACACCATTCTGTTCCGGCGTTCTTGGAGCAGAGTATTGATGAGTAATGCCTTGATGTCCACATAATTGCTCAAACTTATTGTTTTGAAATTCACCGCCATGATCGCTTCGAATGGTTTCGATTGAGCACTTCTCACTTTTAATCTGCAATGCAAGAATACGAAAACACTCAAGAGTATCAGATTTTTTATCACGAAGAAACCTTACCCAGGTGTAGCGAGTGTAGTCATCCACCATTACAAAGATGAATCGACGACCATATATACTCTGAACTTGTATAGGCCCCATCAGATCCATGTGAAGTAGCTGTAGTGCATGATTTGAGCGAATATCTGTAAGGGACCCATGCAATGCTTTGATCTGCTTACCCTTGTTGCATGGACCGCATACAAAGTGTGGATCAGCCTTCAACTTAGGCAGTCCTCGAACAACTTCTTGGTTTGCCAATTTCATCATAGTGCGAACATTCAAATGACCAAGTTTCTGATGCCACAACTCTGTGTCTAACTTCGCAGTAGCATTCAGACATTGCATTTCAGATTTCCACATATAGCAGTTATTTCCAGACCGTCGTCCTCTGAGTTTGACAGATCCTTGTTGATCAACAGCTTTGCAATCCTTTTTGGTGAAAGTGACATCCAATCCTTCGTCACACAACTGGCTGACACTAATCAAATTTGCCCTCAGACCATCCACCAAGAACACGTCCTTCATCTGTGGTTGAGTGTCACCACTAGTTTCACCCTTTCCTCGAATTGTGCCTTTTCCTCCATCTCCGAATGTGACTCTTCCACCAGCAACATCTTCCAAATGAGCCAAATTATCAAGAGCACCCGTCATGTGTCTGGAACATCCACTATCAAAGTACCATTTAGCCTGATCAACTTCAGTTTTGCCCGCTGTGTATGCAACATGACAATAGAGATCATCTCTTCTGACATACCCTTGATTAATTCTTCTGGTAGCTGGATAAAAACTACCATTCTGCACCGGATTCGTCACACGATTCTGAAACTTGTAACAATGAGCCTTATAGTTATTTAGATGGCCACAATACCAGCATCCTCTTTTTCTGCTGAGACCAACAGATCTCTGTACAAGCTGTTGTTAGCGATGTGTCCCATACGGATGTTTTTCAGGCATCTGATGTTGTAGATTCATCCGTCTGTGATGAAAGTTTGTCTGACTGCGTTGACCATTTTATGCACCAGGTTGATCTTGGATTTTCGGCTCAAAGGTCTGTCCTTTAACAAATTTTGTGTCCTTAGCAGAGTTGTTTCCTTGATATACGCATTGTAAGCATCTTCTACGCCTTCGTATTCCGGGAATGACTCTTTTGGAAACACCTTCCTAGCAATGCTCTCGTAGACAAGAGTTGCTTTGTCGAAAGCAGAATCAAGCGATGGACACCATTTAGCCGCTAGAGAGATTATGTTTGGTTGGCCTGATGTCAAAAACTCAACGTCTCTCATTAGTTGATTTGCGAACAGATCAGAGATATAAAGGGGAGAAGTATATTAAGGATACATATGTAATTAGTACTTATCAAAACCCTAATGTTTGTGACTATATATATATGTAATGTACATTCTCTAATTAATAACAGGCTCATTCTTAACATGATATCAGAGCAGTAAAAGTTTAAAAACCTAATTTTTTTTCTGGCCGCCGCTTCTCTCTTTTCTCTTCTTCTTCTTCATTTTTCTTCATTTACCGGCCATGTCTACCAGTTTCGAGATTGTTACACCGGCTGATGCGACGTCTCTTGTTAACGTTAACATGTCAAACGTTATGAAGCTCACTTCCACAAACTTTCTGATGTGGAAACGACAAGTTCATGCCTTGTGCAATGGCTATGATCTCGCCGGCTATTTAGATGGTTCAACGACTGCACCCGCTGCCACCCTGACCTACGAAGGTACCACTTATGCTAATCCTGCTTATAAACACTAGCAACGGCAGGATCAACTACTCGTCTCTGGTCTCCTTGGTGCCATTTCTCTCTCGGTGCAGCCTCTTCTCTCCAAAGCCAACACATCGACTGAGATCTGGAGCACTCTCACCAACACCTATGCTCAACCGAGTAGAGGTCACATCCTTCAGATCCGTGAGCAGCTGAAACAATGGAAGAAAGGTTCTAAATCCATTGAAGACTACTTTATTGGTTTCACAACACGCTTTGATCAACTAGCGTTGCTTGCGAATCCAATCCCTTATGAAGATCAGATCGATTACGTACTTGGTGGCCTTCCTGATGAATACAAACAAGTTATCGATCAAATAGCTGGTCGTGACACTCCGTCGTCGCTCACTGTTCTACATGAGAAACTCATCAACCAGGAGTTGAAGATCCATATGTTACTCTCTTCGTCTCTTCCTGCTTCAGCCAATCTTGCTTCCCACAGCGGACACAATACTCGGAGTCATCAGCAGTCTCGTGGCAATCATACCATGTCTCAACCACGTAACCAGTCTTCTTCTTGTTCAGCTTCGCGTGGTCGTGGTTATCAGGGTTGCTACCAGATCTGTGGCATTCATGGTCACAGTGCTAGGTGGTGTTCTCAAAGGCATTCCTCCGGACGTGGTTACTCAAACAATAGTGGTGGATATCAAGCGAGCTCCACACCGTCGTGGCAGCCACAAGCGAACTTCGCGGTGACACCGTCGTACAGCCCGGCTCCTTGGATTCTCGATAGTGGAGCAACCCACCATCTGACCTCCGATCTTTCCAACTTGTCTCTCCATCAGCCGTACACTGGCGGCGAAGAGGTCAAGAATGCTGATGGTTCGGGTATTCCGATAACACAAAGGGGTTCTGGTCTACTTCCTATACCATCACGATCTCTTAAACTTCAAGATATATTATATGTTCCTGATGTGTGCAAAAATCTCATTTCGGTGTATCGCTTGTGTAATGCTAATCAAGTTTCTGTGCACTTCTATCCTGCGTATTTTCGGGTGAAGGATCTCAGCACGGGGGTCCAGTTACTCCAAGGCAGGACTAGAAATGAGTTATATGAGTGGCCAGTTACAAGTGAGATCATTTCAGCATTCTCTGCATCACCATCACCAAAAACCGACCTCTCATCATGGCATTTCAGACTAGGGCATCCTACTATCTCGAATTTAAAAGCTATTGTTTCAAATTTTTCTTTACCACTTTCAAACACTTCACCCAAAAAATTGTCGTGTTCCGACTGTTTGATCAATAAGAGCCACAAATTACCTTTTTCAACAAACACAATCACTTCCTCAAAACCTCTTGAATATCTTTATTCTGATGTGTGGACATCTCCACTCTACTCTATTGATCATTTCAAATACTATCTTGTTATTGTTGATCATTACACAAGATATACATGGCTATATCCCTTGAAACAAAAATCCCAAGTCAAAGAAAATTTTATAGCTTTTAAAGCCGTGGTGGAAAATCGTTTTCAGAGTCGAATCTGGACGTTATACACGGATAATGGTGGTGAATTCATTGCGTTACGGTCTTTTTTAGCGTCTAGTGGAATATCACATTTGACGTCCCCGCCACACAAACCGGAGCACAACGGCATCTCTAAGCTAAAACATCGTCACATTGTCGAGATAGGGATTTCCCTCCTGAGTCATGCATCGGTACTAAAGACGTATTGGTCCTATGCGTTTGCTACCGCGACGTACCTCATCAATCGCATGCCTACGGATGTCCTGCATGGAATGTCACCATATGCGAAACTGTTCAACCAAAACCCAAACTACTTGAAGTTGCGTGTGTTTGATTGTACGTGCTTTCCATGGCTACGACCCTATCAGAAAACAAAGCTCGATGATCGGTCTACACCATGTGTTTTTATTGGGTATTCGCTTACCCAAAGTGCATATTTATGCCTGGAGCTATCAAGTGGTCGCGTGTATACATCTCGTCATGTTTAGGTCCTTGAGACAAACTTTCCTCTTCACGTGCCGTCCTCACAACCACCGTCGCCTGACTCCGCTGTCTCGCATTCGCTACACTCACCGGTCAGTTATGCGCCATCGCCACTCACTCATTCCTCAGTGCCCTCGTGCTCCGATTCTCACCCGTTGCCATCCACGTCACCACCAATCACTCCGGTCGAGCCCGCACCACAACAAGCGACTTATACTATTACAGCCTCCATGATCATCATGGTCAATCTCTCCATCATGTTCCAAAAACACTTTGATCAAATTCTTCGAAAACCCACTTACCAAAGCAACTCCCTTCTTGTTTCCGAGAACAAGGGTTGACTTTAAATCCCTCAGATTCCAAAACACAATCTCCGGCACAGCATCTCCGTACCCTTTCTCTATACATCTCGTCATGTTTAGTTCCTTGCGACAAACTTTCCATTTCACGTGCGGTCCTCACCACCACCGTCGCCTGACTCTGCTGTCTTGCATTCGCTACACTCACCGGTCAGTTATGTGTCATCGCCACTCACTCATTCCTCAGTGCCCTCGTGCTCAGATTCTCACCCGTTGCCATCCATGTCACCACCGGTCACTCCGGTCGAGCCCGCACCGCCACGGTCTCCTCCGTCTATTCCTGATCAACCAACACCGGTAAGTTCGCACAACTCCTTCTCGCTTGATTTGCAGCCTTTATCGTCAACTTCAGCAGCCATGGATCCACAACCAAATCCAAACCTAAGCCCAACAACACCAGGCCCAACTTCTTCTAACACCTCAAGCCCAAGATCCTTACATTCAAATTCCACAAGCCCAACTTTGAACCCACCAAGTCCCTCATCTACAAATCCATCTTCTTCCACTTTGTCGTCTTCTTCCTCCCAACCGCCACCACCAAACACCTCCTCCGTCGTATCTCCACAAAATTCACCACCAGCAACTCCTGTCCCCTTACCAGCACCTCCAGCTGTCCATCAAAATCCACCTCCGCAAAATAATCACCCTATGCAAACAAGAGCCAAAAACAACATCTTTAAACCCAAACAAAAACTTAATCTCATGGCTGCGAAGTCTCCGGTGATTCCTACAACTGTGGCTCAAGCGCTTAAGGATCCAAATTTTCGTAAAGCAATGGCTGAGGAGATTGATGCACATATGCAGCACCGTACTTGGGATCTAGAAGAGCCTGATCCGTCGAAACATGTTATACCCTGTAAGTGGATTTTCACACTTAAATATCGTCCTGACGGTTCTATTGAAAGGTACAAAGCGAGACTTGTTGCTAGGGGTTTCAATCAATAGTATGGCCTAGACTACTCGAAAACATTTAGCTCGGTTATCAAATCGACCACCATTCGGCTTGTGCTTGAGGTCGCGGTT
Source organism: Camelina sativa (assembly GCF_000633955.1). Lineage (NCBI taxonomy): Eukaryota > Viridiplantae > Streptophyta > Magnoliopsida > Brassicales > Brassicaceae > Camelina > Camelina sativa. Next base: position 13,580,130 of record NC_025685.1, on the reverse strand, counting down.
AAACGGAATTGGATGATACATCAGGTCGACATCAACAACGCGTTTCTCCAAGGTATGCTTACTGAAGAAGTCTATGTCTCTCAGCCGCCAGGATTCGTGGATCGTGATTGTCCTCACCATGTATGTCGACTCCGAAAAGCACTATTTGGTTTGAAACAAGCTCCTCGAGCTTGGTATCAGAAGCTGCGGAATTTTTTGATTAAGCTCGGCTTCACCAACTCTCTCTCTGACACATCATTGTTTACTTACAAGCACCATCGCGAGTTCCTCTATGTTTTGGTGTACGTTGACGATATTATCATCGCTGGTCCTTCGACACTGGTACAACGATTCAATGCGTTTCTAGACTCTCGGTTTTCTCTCAAATATCTTGGACCACTAAGTTACTTTCTTGGCATTGAGGCAACACGAACTGCACAAGGACTACATTTGATGCAGCGGAAGTATGTTACAGACTTGTTAGCACACACGAATATGCTTAGTGCGAAACCTGTCGCGACACCTATGTCACAATCACCTCTGACGTTACACTCCGGGACGCCTCTTGCCGATGTAAGCACATACTGAATGGTCATTGGGAGTCTCCAGTACTTGGCTTTTACTCGACCAGACATTGCTTTTGCGGTGAATCATCTATCCCAATATATGCATCAACCAACAACAGATTGCCCTCTCAATATTTGCAGATCACTGGCAAGCTGCAAAAAGGATATTACGATATCTAGTTGGTACAAAGTCTCATGGCATCTTCATTCGTTCAGATTGCCCTCTCACTGTTCATGTGTTTTCTGATGCTGATTGGGGTGGCGATAAAGGTGATTGTATTTCAACAAATGCGTATATTGTATACTTTGGAGGAACTCCGGTTTCATGGTCGTCCAAGAAACAACAGAGTGTTGCAAGGTCTTCTACCAAGGCTGAGTACCGTGCCATTGCGAATACAGCCTCCGAGCTTCAGTGGATTTGTTCTCTTCTCTCTGAATTAGGTATCATCTTACCAACAGCACCGGTGATATATTGTGACAACATGGGGGCGACTTATCTATGTTCTAATCCAGTCTTTTACTCCAGAATGAAACATATAGCCATCGATTATCACTTTGTGCGTGGTTACATTCAATCAGGTGCCTTGCGCGTCTCACATATCTCGACTCAAGATCAGTTGGCTGACGCTTTGACCAAGCCTTTACCTCGACCAAGGTTTCAGGAACTAGCTTCCAAAATTGGAGTCAAACAACTGCCTCCATCTTGAGGGGGTGTATAAAGGGGAGAAGAATATTAAGGATACATATGTAATTAGTACTTATCAAAACCCTAATGTCTGGGCCTATATATATATAAATATATATAATGTACATTCTCTAATTAATAACAGAAGCTCATTCTTAACAAGAGACACGTTCGTGGAGAAACCTATAGTCTGAATCGTTAGTATATCTTGTAAACGCCTTCTTCCACATTGAAACCTTCTTTTGCTTGCGCTCCAAGCTTGCTCTGGCTTTCTTCTCTAGGTTCTTATTTTCTGCGTCCCTATCCCTCCTCGTGGATGCCGGTCTTATTTGAAGGACATGGCTAGCTATTCCGCGACCCCTTCCATGACATCGACCCTTTCCCCGACCACGACCGAAACGACCTCTCGAGGACTGGAGAGATAATCGAGCTCTTCTAATTCGAGATGATCGGCTTTTCCTCCGGAGCCATTCCGACTTCTGGATACTACGAATGTCAGATCCTTGTAGAATCCGGTAAATCGTTTAAAGTAACCAAATGTTGAGATAGACTCTAGGTTACAAGCTAGGGTTTTGGGATGGCGACCATGGAGCCACAACGCGGCCGTGTAAAACCCTTCCTTGTCAGTTTTTCCAGTGCCACGGACTCCACGAAGGTTACAGATAAGCTTGAGAGTGGTTAAGGAGTCGTGGTCCCAAGCCTCTTGTAGCCGCTGCTCCAGAGATTCCTTGGGCGTGGAAGGAACAACGTGGAAGAAGAAGTACGTGGCCGATCTATTAACGTTCATAAAATCCATTGATTTTATATTTATCTTAAAATAAAAAATAAAGTATTAAAATGCATTGTATAGATTATATTAACGTTCATAAAATCATGAAATATAAATATAAATTAATATTTTATTGATTTTATGTTTATACATGCTTTCATACAATTTAACCGAATTAACTATCTAAACAGAAGTTATTATAATTTTTGTTTTTATGTAATTATTATAGTTTATAGAATTAACTATTTTTAATAAATTAATTTAAACAACAAAAATTGTTATATTTCTTTGAAAATAGTGTTAGAAGATTTAAAGGATTTGATTTTAGTAACGAATTTCGTAAATAAAATTCATTTTTAATGGTTTTTTTTTACTGAATTTTATTGTATTAAATATTTTTAACTTTACAAAAATTGTATAAACAAATCTTTATTTTTAATAATTATCTCTAACTTTACACTTACACGGCCTAACAAAATATGTTTAACCAAATTAAGCCCAAGTAGCGTATGCCCATTCCCGATAATTTAAACCAACCCAAAGAAACCTAATAATAAAGACTTCACCTTTTGCGATAACATGAACCGAGAAAAAATATGCCGTCAAATTGAAAAGAATAAGTGTCGGCTCCAAATTCATCATGAGTTAATAGAATATCCACTAGTACAACACTATCTATGGGTTTATTATCCCTATCTATGTTGATAGGGATTTATAATTCTTCATATCTATTTATCAAATTTTGGTTTATTTGCATGCATAATGCTGCAGATTGAGCATTAAGTCGAGCAATAGATAGATCATAAGTCGTTTCAATTGCAGTCAATAGGTATATCATAAGTCGTTTCAATTGCAAGCAATCCATGTCAAAAGAGAGAACGAGCCACTATCCTTATACTGTATCATAGCCGCCATCTAGACTAGCTCTTCCAATCTCTAAACTTTAAGTAAAGTTGAGTTATTAAATTATTCTGAAGCTATAATCATAATTCATTTTCTTCTTGTAGACTTCAAAATTATTATAGGTTAAGATTGACAGCTTAAGATATTATTTTAGGTTGCAAATATAAGTTCGACAGTCTTACAATACAACTGCAGAAGATTAAAGCTTTCTCCTTCATTTAGAAGGCTTCATCTAGTAAGAAATCTTTTAAATGCAAACAAAATAGAGAAGTTAGGCATAAACCAATAAGAGTTCTGAGTTCATGAATAACCAAAAAATAAATGTTATGAAATTAGAGAAAAAAACAAAAAGATAATAGAAGAGCAGATCAATAGTCAGACTGCTCACTTTGAATTGATTCTTTTTTTGCGTAATGCTTATTCACTATTTTGCATCGTATGCTATCATATTCTCTCTTGAATAAGGGGCAATTTGTCCAATAACCAAATTCAGAGATTTAATTAAAGAAATAACATCTTATTTGAAAAAGTTAGAAAAGTAGGAGGAATATAGAAAATTACTATTTTAGTTTTTTAATGGTGTGGTGGTTGGTAGTGAAGATGGCCGGCAGCCGGTGGTAGTGGCCGGAGGTAGAGAACGATGGCCGAAGTGGTTGCCAGAAGTGACCGCCAGTAGTGGTTGCCGCCAGTAGTGGTTGCCGGAAGTAGGGTCGGAACGGGAGCACAGGGCTAGAATGCCACTTTGGGGGAAAAAATAATCTGTGTGCCACTTTGTAATCTGAGTGCCACCTATAAATGTGATATTCCCAAATTACCCTTAATGAAATTATATACGAATTGGTATAACTGAGTGAGAATTGAACAACTAGTACAAATAGTATAACTGAGTAATATACAACAAGTAGTACAACTGGTATAACTAAGATATAATAGGACAAATAGTACAAATGATATAACCGAAAGATATATAACATGCGGTACAACTAGAACAACTAAGAAATAATAGGACAACTAGTAGAAATAGTAAACCCTAGCGCCGCCACACACTAATTCGTCTCTTATTGCCGTTTCTCCGCCGTTGATTGTCTTCTTTTGCAGCGATTGTGCACATATCACACCCAACCTTCACGTGATCTTACCTCTCCACCCACCAACCAATGATCTTCCCCCTCTTTTGTTATCATCAATGCAAATCATCATCTCCGCCGCAAATCATCATCTCCGCCGCATCAAATAGAGAACTGAGACAAGTTTTGGCTATGGCGGCACACACACAACAATAAGAAAGAGAAATCTGAGAGATTCAAAGAAAACCAAACTTTTTGTTTTCCCAGATCTATAGATCTGTCGCACTACAAGAAAACTTGGTATTTCTGACTACATTTGGCGACTAAACCAGTTGTCACCAAATTTAGCCACTATATAGCTACTACATAGCGACCGCTTAGTGACAAAACGAAATTAGTCGTTTAGTAGTCGTTAAATTGCGACAAAATGATATAGTCTTTAAATTTGTCGGTAAATAGCGACTAAATAGCGACGAAACTAAGAAGTTGAAAATATTGTCCCCAAATAGTCGCTATTTTAGCGACTAATTGATGTAGTCGCCGAATATAGTCGTAAATGCTTGTTGATCATATGAGTTACTAACTTAAAATTTTAAATTTGTTTTCTATTTTTAATTTTGTTTTAGAAAGATTTGAGACATGTGAAGATCATATGAGTTTTTGGAAAACCCATAACATATTGTTTTTTTATAATGCCCAATAAACCATAATTTTTTTCTTCCAATATGATCACTAAAACTCATTTATATTATTTAGTGCAATATAAAGGGTAAATTTTTAGATAAGGTTTTGGATATTATTACTCATTTGAAAGTATCTAATTTTCATATTGGTGCTTTAAGCTATATATGTAATAGAAAATTATGTACTTTAATTTATATGTAATGTGCACTTACAAACTATATTAAATTTTTAGCTGTTTTTCAATATATTTGATTAGACCTGTTTACATAATCTTATTTTAGTAGAAAAAAAAAATATTACCACTAAGGTTACTTGAACCTGAGTCTAAAGACTCTATTCAGAGTACATTAACCATCTCAGCTACTTTCTCTTTTGAGATTTGTATCAATATGTTTAAATTATATCATATAAAACCGAAAATATTATTAGGCCAAAAGGCCTAAAACCCATAAAAGTCCAAATTCTTTATTACTCGACTCCGATTCTAAACCTACTTCTTTCTTCTTTCATTCTAAACCTAAACGCCAACTCCATCTCCATCTCCAATTTCTTCTTTCTCCGATTTCTTCCTCCTTCACACATCTTCGATTTCTTCCTCCTTCTAACCCTAAATCTTATTTCTAACCCATCTTCTTTCTTCGATCTCGATCTTAACCTTAACCTAAACGCCCTCTAACTCATCTCCTTCTTCGATCTTCCTAACCCTAGATCTTATTTCTAACCCATCTTCTTTCTCATAATCATTCGATGTCTTCTAATCCTGCGGTTAAGAAGTTGAAAAAGAGAAAGGTTGGACCCAACCTTTCTCAGAGAGCTGGACCCTCTAACCCATCCGCAGCCGTAAGAATAACCAATCCTCTTCCTCCGCAATACAATTTTACGCCGGCGACTCCAATTTCTCAGCCGCACACACCCCAAGAGCAACAATGTGTTAACCCCCAACAGACAACACCCCATTTCCAGAACTTCCCACCGCCACAGACGTTTTTCCAAAACTCTGTTAATCGACTTTCCCAGTCACATTTTTCGATACCTGAAGTTCAGAACAATCCACAGGATCAACCGGAGGATCATCCACGGTCTCCACCTCACTTTCATGGTCATAGTTAACTGTTAGGTTAAAACAAAAAAGATTATTTAAGTGTTTGAAGTAAAGTAGGGTAATTATAGGTATAAAGTATGGGTTTTTGGTCTTTTCAGTGCATTTTTATTTAAATAAATAAAAATATTAAATTAAAAACATAACAATGGCATTTACGATTGTTTTTTTGGTGGAAGTGGCATTCCAGCGATTGATTCTGGTAAGGATTGTGGTAATGATGTTAGATAAGGGAAAAAATTATATATGTTGTTGTTTATATAAAGTAATTGTATTTCATCTCGTGCTATGCACAGGGCACATTTTTGGAGACAATATACATAAATGAAATTTACATACATAAATAATTTAAGAATCACAAAAAATTAATTTAAAATTAGTTCCTTGAGTAGAAATATTAGATTAAATAGAAAATATTACATTGATCTACTTCATTGTGTTGCTCTTCTTATATTTTTTTTCTTATATTACTTCATTGTTTTGCTCTTCTTATTTTTCCTAATTTTTAACCTGCTCATGCGGCTTATTTTGGCTTCTTACATCAATTCATTCATTCATAATCTCCATCTGCAAAGAGTTTTATAAATCAAACTAAGATTCAGAAACATTTGAAGACAAATCAAGAATTAAAAACTACTACGAAACAATGGAAAACTGATTAAATGACCAAACTTACTTTACTCATTAGTCTGCCGATAGGTGATATTCTTTATTACGTAATAGTGTATTAAATTTAAATGACATAGACGATAGATGTTAAGACATCAGACATGTCTAAACCATCAAAGCTCTAATCAAAATTGCATATTGATGTGGAAGCATAGTTATCAACTTATCATTTATATATGCACAACGGCACACATTGCAGAACATGAAGAGCAAAACAAAAAGTGATTTCAGACTTTTCCAATCATTGAGAATAAATTTTTGTTTTTGCCATAAGTCATAAAGAAGGATTTGAAAAAGTTACCTTCACAAATAATTTCATTGGTGAATTGGTTGTGACGGTCTGATAACGTCTATTTGGTTTATGCCAAACATCTGGAAAGGAAACAAAAAGTGAATAAAAGATACTTTGAACTAATTGTCAATTAGTAATTGACCAAGAACATTGAAATAAGTAATAACTGATATATGTAGCCAAAATACCTCTGTTATTTTTGTTATAGAATTTGGATTCCATCATCACACCATGTTCCTTTCGCCCCTAAAAAGATACATACATAAATTTTAATAACCAAAACTCGGATACAATTGGAATTATACAGAAAACATGTCCAAGTACTCACTGTATAAACGTTGAAACACGTAAAGATGAAAAATCATTTTTCCGATCGAGTGAGAGGTGAGGATTGTGTGTTGAAAAACTGATAGATATAGCCTAGGGCTACAAAAAGGTACAGATCGTGGACTTAAAAAAATATCATTGGCGCAAAAGATGTGGAGGTAGGTAACTTTTTTTTTTACTGTGATTTATCCAAAAACCTTACAATACATTTACTTGCGATTTTTTTTTAAAAAATTGTTCAATTTTCGATGTAGCAGATATCTTTTATCTTATAAATCACAAGTTAGTATACCAATAATACTGTTACACATCAGCGAACAAAAATCAATTTTTAGAAAAAATAACAGAAAATAAGAAAAATAATAATAAACAAAAAACCACTCGACACCTCCTTTCTCCACATTTTTTTTCTTTGTTCCTCTTGTCCATGACTCCATACCCCCACGATCCCCATATCCTTAATTAATAACCACTATTTTTATGCAATTTAAAAATGCTAAACGACTTCTATTTGGCTTTGTATATCTGATTTTGAATTACTTTCTCTAGACTTTTTTCAGTACTTCATTAGTTTTCTTACAAAAAGCACTACAAAAAGGAATGGTGCTTCAACCTCCAGAAACAATTATTTATCATGCAAGATTTTGCTTTCTCTCAAGACATTGTAGCCGTGACATCTACGAAGGAAGATATTTACTTCGACTAAGCAACGGTGTTAAATTGAAAACAAATCCTAGGTTGGTGATTCTATTACTTATTTATTGTTGGTGCAGATTTTTTTGTTTCTATGATAGAGTTGATTTTTTTTGTATATATATGAATTCCCCTATATCGAGTAATTTTAGTGTCATTGTTGTTCTAATTCATTCTTCCCCTTTTTAAAAGGCTACACTAAATTTATATTTAAACATTTTCAATTTCTCCCTCACACATATCATGCTCAACCTATTTTGTTGAATTGGTACAAAATATTTTATCTGAATTTACTATACTTATTATAAGTTATAACTATATTTAAATACAATATTATTTTTTAATTATTTTATTCAGGATTAGCTTAATTATAATACTACAAACTCTATACCTCCTGTCCGTACGTAGGACGGGGTTAAAACTAGTAATAGATATATGGTTATAGTAGTTAGTAATTTAATTTTTGTTTTTTGGTTAATTTTGCCAAATTCTTTATGAATAAAATGTTGCTTTTTTTTTTTGCCTAAAAAAAAGAAAAAGGTGTCGTCTCTTTCTCAACACATACTAGAATTAGAAAAATGTTTCCAACGAAGTCATCAAATTCTTTGGCAGTGTTTTTGGATTTTGAATTTGTAGTCAAACATAACAATTATTCCCTCCGTTTCATAATGTAAAATGTTTTAAAGAAGTTTTTTTTTGTTTCATAATCGGAAAACGGCCAAAATCAACTCAAACTATTTGTAGAACGCTTTTTTCTTATCCAATCTTTGGTACCATGCATTAATCAACCTCCTTCGACTAAAATTTTAAATTTCCTATCTAAACTTTATAAATTTTAGCCAATTTCAACATTTCCATAAATAGAGTTATTTAGCCGTTTAACGGTGTTGAAACCAACAAAACAACCACATGGCATCGAACATATCAAAACTACGCTATTTTGACAGCTCAAATAATACAAAATTAATGTTACCACTTGGATTCGAATCGGAGAACAACAAACAATCAAATTAGCACACTTTAACCACTCAAACGTATCAATTATTTAGGTTTCAATAAACAAAGAAATTTTATAAAGTTTAACTAGGAAATTTAAAATTTTAGTTGGTTCAGGTTGCTAAATGCATGGTACCATAGGTTGGGTATGAAAAAGTGTTATGCAAATAGTGTAAGTTGATTTTGGTTGTTTTTCTGTTTTATAATATAGAATGTAGGTATTTCTTAATCTCCGTGATTTTATTTAAAACATTCTATATTATAAAACAAAGGTAATATATAAAACTGCAAACACAACAATTAGATAAATTTAATAGCGCTTAATTTAGTATTTACCTAGTGTTTCTCAACTCAACCACCAATCTTCTTGATGGATTATTTATTTATTTATTATTATATTAACTTCCCTCGTTTTCATGACACCCACATTAAAAGGATACTATAATTTAGCTATAATCTATCTTAACATTTTTGAAGTACATTTTTTGCATCTCTTTTTTTAAATCGATTTTCATAAATACTCTTATTTTAAACACTCTTAATCAAAATCATTTAGGTTATTTTTGTAAACATGTTTTAATGGGTCGGTTCAAAACTAAAATGTACAACCCAAAATCACAATCGGATCCTTACTGATTATATCATTCGAAATTGGAAACAACATTGATTGTAGACAGAAGTTATGGTAATATTCCGGTTATAACAAAACTATTATATATTGAAACAACCCGATCTGTTTTTTTAAAATAATAAATAATAAATAATAATAGTAATAGTAAATAAACTACAACTAGTGGTCCCATACCCACTAACCACCTAACCACAATCACAACCAACATCGGAAATAACCAATACCAATATCCAATAAAAATCTAATAATAAACCAATATTATAAGTATATCAATTTCAATAACCAAACATCAGGGAAATATAGAACCAGCAATCTTACCAATGTTCTAATGACCCAACTCTATCAACCTAGCAATGCCAGACAACAACCAATCGAGTGCCTAGAACATCCTCCTCTTCATTGCCTTGATTCCACGATCACACTTTGTCTTTACCTGCACCACAAACACAAATTGAGATGCATAAGTATTTGATAAACATTCAGTGAGGCAATCCTCCCATCTACTGGGCTATACACACAAGCAATAAGATCTCTCATGATACAAACAACAACAATATAACAAACCAGGAACATGCACAAGTGACCCGACACAATCCGGTTACTGTCAGAAGGGTGTCAACCGACACTGGGCATCTGGTGTCGACCGGCACCACTTGGGTATCGACCGACACCTGCTTGAAACTCCCAAACCCTAACGGTGTCGACCGACACCTCCACATGGTGGCGACCAACGCTCGCTAAGTCCCCGAGCTGTCCTCGCGTTGGTGTCGACCGACACCACTGCCGAGCAGTGATTTTCTTCGAACAGAACCTCCAAAACTCGTCTCCAAACTTCTCCTTTTCGTCCCACACGATCCCAGGAACGAATCCAAGCCTCAGAAGCTACGAAAAACTCACAAACAACCAACAGAAGAACCCAAACAACACACAATATCACAGAAAGTCAGAAACAGAGATCTTAGCTTAGATAAGCCATGGTCATGCCCTCACCTTAACCAAACAACGAGATCTAAGCCCAAACGACGAAGCTACCACCACAACAACCTTGCCACCACGTTCCTAGCACCGGATCTTTACTCCCACACCAAGATCTCACCAAAAAGGCCTTGAAATCTCACAAAAACTACCCAAAACCACAAGAACAAAGTTTCTCTCCCTTTCTCTCTGTTTCAAGCAGCGACAAACAACAAAAACACGACCTAGTTCGAGTTTTCTCCTTTAATATCCGGTTCTATGGTTTTCTTAAATCAAACCGAACCAAATCGATCAAAAACTCAATCTGGTCGAACCAGAAAACCTTGGTGTCGACCGACACCATCATGGGTGTCGATCGACACCCACCCCCAAAAGGTAGAGTTTTAGTTCGCGGGCGTTACATATATATAAGGCAAAAAAAGTCAACATTTATTATCTGCTAATGACTCCTCCAGATTATTAATCCAATAAACAACTTCCCTAATTCTAGCAATAAAATTAAGTAAATTCAAAGTGTTAAGATCTTTTGACATCATATAGTAACAAAATTAACTAAATACTAGCATAATACTAGAATATACCTAATCAACCATTCCAAAATTTTAAAATTAAAGCTATTTCAATATCTTTTAAACTTGGTCATCAAGCGTTATCTCAACTTTATAAATAGATGTCATTAACACAACCTATAGGCGCCACATTCCACTACATGAATCATAAGCAAAGCTAGACTTGATTTTCTCTCATTACAAGGTTAATATAACCTATTATGAGTGTTACGATTATAGATACTATTGTTTTGTTTCTACTATTTTGTTGTTTCTTATTTATCAAGATCTTAAGATGCTAAGATCCATGCAACAGTCAAAAAATATTTGGTCAATCGTTATGTGAATTCTCCCTATTGATGAATATGGATCAATGGACACACACTGAGAACTTCCAACTCACCTCATGTGTTCCAATAGAAACAGGAGAGTTTTTGAGCAGACCCTAACTCCTAGTCGGGAGGTTGCCACTCAAGCGATCAGCCAAGCCCGAAACTGGGTAAATGCTCAGATCTACCCTAGAAGCCCCAATCCCCAAACCCCACCGACCTATTCTAACTCTTCAAATCCTGATATTATCCGCTGTTTCTCTAATGCAGCGTGGAATAAGGAAACAAATCAAGCGGGTTTTGGATGGATATTTGAGCAACACCTTCCCTCCTATGAGAGACACGGTACAGCGGTGGCGACGAATGTGAGCTCCCCCCTAGTGGCAGAAGCTTTGGCCTTGCTTCATGCTCTTCGCCATGCCCGGGAGCTTGGTTTTCATAAACTTTCTTTTGCTTCAGATTCACAGCAGTTGATCAAAGCACTCAATTTGGAGTTTCAGCTGAAGGAACTCTATGGGATTCAACACGACATCCTTGCTCTATCTCTTGATTTCTTAGTTTGCGATTTCATCTTTGTAAAACGAAAAAACAATTTCCGAACCGATAAGGCAGCAAAAGAGGCATTGTTATCTCTTTCCTTTGTAATATTTGATTAAGGTTTTAATCTACGATTTGACAAAAAAAAAAAAAGATATTTTGTTTTTGTAGGTGATTAATAACGAGATAAGCAATAAAGAAGCAAGTTTGTTCATCAAAACTACAAACTTCGTTCTCTTCTATGGATTATTTAAAAACATTGTTTGTTCCATGCATGGACTATCATGTTCTGTTATTTACATTACTTCACATATTATCACTACCATATTTTGTATATCTGAGATTAAACATTATTTTTCCCCTCAGGCGAGGAGTCTACAACCGATTAATTTACCTTAAGCAGAGAGTCTCCAATCGATTAATTATATCTTTAATCATTTGTATATAGTTTTTTTGTTTTTTTTTTCTTTTTAAGACTAGGGTTTATATAATTATATTTGATTAAATTGTTAATATTTCTTTATATATTGTAACCAAAATTGTTATATTTTGTGTTTGTAAAAATGTAAAAATGTGTTTTTCCTAAAAAAAAAAATATAATTTATTATAGTAATTTATTATAGTTTGATAATATTACATACCAATAGAAAAACTAACTTATATTCACTAATGAATGGTATTAAGACTAACAAATATTAATTATTTTCAAATATAAATGTATTTTTATTCAAATATGTGATATTTATTTTCAATGTATAAATCTGAGATGACCTATGTATTTTCAGTTTAATTCACATATTTTTTTCAAATTCGACCACAAAAAAATAATATATAACATTGTAACATCTATTCTGAAATTTAATTCACATATTTTTTCAAATCCAACCACAACAAAATATATATAACATTGTAACACTAATTTAAATTATATTATTATATTAAAAAAATATTGATCTGTTGTGTACTAGGGGTAAATCCTAGTATAGTATTAAAAACTTATCCTAAGTGTGGATTGAGTTTTTGATTCGAGTTCCCACATACAATATCATCGCCGTTAATGTTGCTCAATTATTTATGTGTATTGGAAAGTTTAAATATTTAGGAAAGTTTAAATATTGGAAAGTTGACTTGAGTTTTTTTTCGTTAATGTATCTCTAAAATCGAATGATTGTATCTACCAAAAAAAAACAATGGAATGATTGAACTAAGTTTTTTTTACTCGCTCCACCTTTTATGGTAGTAGAATTTGATTACGAACTTATTTCACATTCTAATGTAGTTTGTATTTTTGGTAGGGACATTCTAACGTAGTTTGTTAGTACACAGAATGAAGATTCCTTAGCTCCACCTGACCACCTCCTCTTGGACTAGAATTAGTTAGTGGGAAATGGAGAGTTCGTGTTATAGGTTTGTAAAATTTAATATTGAACTGCAGTTATTTATATATATATATATATATATATATATATATCCCTAAACGTCATGTTTTTTGTGTGTGGTTTAGATGGGATGGAAACAGTACAGAGGAAAGGATTTCAGGAAAAGAAGAGGACAACCTATAAAAGATTATGGAGGTTTGTTTGGTTCGTGCATGGTTAGGTCCTTGTGGAAGCTATGTTCGTGGTTAGTCTCACTAAATTATGTTCTTTTCCTGATTCTTGTGGAAGCTTTGTTTCACATGTTTGTGTTGCAATTTTCAGAGTTTTCTTATCTATTTGATTTCATTCTAGCCAATGAGATAGAATGACATAGGGAAATTAGGGAAATTGTAAATTCTTAAGTACACATGATTTCAAATTGCTCTTATGTACGTATTAATTCTTAAGCTGCTTATGAAATTGCTTTTATGTTTGGTTTCAGGCAAAATAGCTTGAAAAGGCCCCCATTTGTATTTTGAAGAGTGGTATTGGTACAAGTACACATGATTTGTATAAGTAGCAACTGTTTTGAGATTGTGTATTTTTAAAAATATTTATGTTTTATGTAGAACGACTTATTTAATTTATTGAAAATTTGAATAATGATCAGTTTTCTTTTTATTAGTTGATTATAAAATTTATTTTTATTTTTTGAATTAGTAGTAAAAAATAGTAATATATATATATATAATAAAAGGAATGAACATGGCGTTGGTTATAAATTTATAATTAACGTTAATTTTTATAACAACTGACGTAAATATTTTGACGTTAAGTTGGTTCCAAAATTGACGTAAAAAAGGTTTATGTTGGGCAGGGTTACGTCTTTGAAAACTGACTTGATCTATTAAAGACACTTTATAACCGACGCTACATCTATAAAAAAACTGACGTTTTTTTTTGTAGTGTATTAGATTTTAACCCGCGATACACCGCAAGATAATTTTTTAAAATAATAGAATTTTAACTTCTATTTGTTTGTTATATTTATTTAAGTAGTATTTGGATTGTTCATTATTAGAATAAATAATAAAACATGTAATAGGTAATTTATAAGATATTATCTGATTAAGACAAAATTTTGCTAATGATTTAATATTTTGACTGAATTTAGTTAAATTACCTGGATCTAATTAGTCTAATATTCAAATATTTTTTGTGTTGACCAAACAATTAAATGAGGATTTAACTCGTATTTTAAGATTGAGTTAATAATATTTTAAATTTTTACTAATGTTAATTCAAACATGTCAAGTCTATAACCCGTTCCGCCATATAACCACATTATATAGTATTTTAAACTATTTATAAGCAATGATTGTTTTTCTTTTTTTTTGAACAAAGTTATAAGCAATGATTGTAAAATTTTAATTTACAAAGGAAAATAGCAATAAAGAAAAAAAAAGGAAAATAGCAATACAGTGAAGATATTCTAAGGATAATATTCGATTCAAGATCTTAATTTAGGAATATGATGTTAAATGTAAAGATTCTAAATATAAACAAAAATTGAATTAGGAAAATAAAAATTAATTTAAAAAATATATTTTAGAAATCAGATTGGTTTAACAATTTCATAGACGTATTAGTTGAGTACTCGATTTTGTATTGTCATGTTTTAGTTATTCTTTTGTGCAATTTTTTAAGGATTAAAACTTTGTAAATAAATTTGTAAATAAATATTACTCAAAAAGTATAACACAAAATGTACTTTAAAAATGTTAATATAGATGAAACTAAATCTAGCAAACAATTATGCAATTACTTTCCTTTACCACACATATATTAAGATCTACGAAGATCTATATCATAAGTTACGTTCATAATTGTGCAAAATTACATCTACTAGACAAACTTTCTACAAATAACATTACACAAAAAGTCATATATATATAAGAACCTAATTATGTAGGTTTTAGAAAATAATGGATTTTATGAATAAAAATTAGCCGAGAATAGTATATCACATTTTAGGTTTTATCAAAAAAATTATAAAAAAATCAACAAAAATCTCATGTACTTAAAATAACATCATGAGTTTAATTTTGTTTTGTTTTAGTATTTTAATAAAATAGTTAGATAAACATAAGGCTAATTTAGTCTTTCCTTGATGTATATTTTTAATTACTAAACATACTGCCTAGACTCTTAATTGTATTAGTTTTTGGATTTTTCCTATAACTATCCATTTTATTTATTTGTTAGAACTTTGTAACAAAATTATATGGCCCAATTTACTGAAATAAATAAAGGAAACTCAAGTGTAAATTTGTATTCATAGATATAATTAACCAATTTGAACAAAAAAAAAAGATATAATTAACCAAATGTAACTTTCGATAATCTTTTAAAATCAATCAACTACAACAAGCGACAGATACTCATCTTTAGATATAGCAGCCTCCATGATGGTTATGGGATCAATCATTATGGGATCAATCTCTCCATCATTTTCTAAGAATATTTTTAACAAATTCTTGGAAAACCCACTAACCAAAGCCACTCCTTTCTTGTTTCCGAGCATAGGCGTTGACCCTGAATCCCTCAGGTTCCAAAACACAATCTCCGGCACAGCTTCTCCGTACCCTTTCTCTCTGTACTTGCTCACAATCACTTCGTAATCTGTTTCCCATTCATTACTCGGAGTCGGAGGCGACCATCCCCATCTATTGTATGGTGAAGTCGAAGTCGACGCTTGATCAAACTCCATATCACTGAACACAAACACCCTCTTGATCATCTCTTCCGGCTTCAGCTTCCCTTCTACGGCCACTTCAAGAATCAAATCAAACACTTTCTGAAAATCAGTGTTCATATCCCATTCCATGTTCATCACAAACTCTGTTTTTGACCTCAAATCGTCTCCTTCAACCAAATGCAGTTCAGGGTTTTTGCTGAAGGTTATAAGCTTTCCTCTCCATGGCTCTTCTGATAGCTCAGAGACTAGCAAACCCAGCGCCACGGAAACATCCATTGGATCACCACTCATAGACCCCGATACGTCACAGATGGCCATGCAATTCGTCAAAGAACCTTTTTCTTTAAGATCATCAACCATTCGTTTCCATTGCAGCTCAGCGACTTGTCCACCGTCTCCGCCGTCTAAATCTCTTATTATCTCGTGAGGTAACACAGCACCGGCGGCTACCTTGGTTTTACCCGTCTTCGCATCATTGAGATATTGCTGAAACCTCTCTGCGTCGTGCTTCAAGAAAATCTCCTTGTACGACTTCATCGCCACTGAAGTAACACGGTTGTAAGGGAGAGATCCCCAATCTCTCGCTGCCATGTATACTTCAGGGAGTTGCAGAGTCTTCCGGAGGGGAACAAGGACTTGTTTCCTTAGCCGATCACGAACTCTGTACGCATAGTGAGCTTCTTCCACGCCTTCGTATTCCGGGAATGACTCTCGGGGGAACACCTTCCTAGCAATACTCTCGCAGAGAAGAGTTGCTTTGTCGAATGAAGAATCAAGAGATGGACACCACTTAGCCGCTAGAGAGATTTTGTTTGGTTGGCCTGATGTCAAAAACTCAACGTCTCTTCTTAGTTGATTTGCGAATAGATCAGAGACACGGTCGTGAAGAAATCTATAGTCTGGATCGTGTGAGTATCTTGAAAGTGCCTCCTTCCCCAATGAAATTCTCTTTTGCTTGTGATCCAAGCTAGCTGTAGCTTTCTTTTTCCCTGCGTTGGCTACCCTCAGCTCCCTCGTCGCCGCCAGCTTTCTTTCACCACCCCTTGCAAAAGAGGCTCTCCAGGTTTCTAGAGAGAATAGATATCCGCCTTTTATCTCGAGCCATTCCGACTTCTGGATACTGCGGATTTCAGATCCTTGTAGAAGCCGGTAAAGAATCTCCGGGAAATCTTTAAAATAGCCAAATTTGGAGATGGACTCGAGGTTACAAGCTAGGGTTTTCGGATGGTGACCATGGAGCCACAACGCCGCCGTGTAAAACCCTTCCTTGTCAGATTTTCCGGTGCCACGGACTCCACGAAGGTTACAGATAAGCTTGAGAGTGGTCAAGGCGTCGTGGTCCCAGGCCTCCTGTAGCCGCTTCTCCAGAGATTCCTTGGGCGTGTCGGGAACAACGTGGAAGAAGAAGTCGAGGCAGGGGTTGCCTGCGGAGAGGTACGTGGCGGATCCATTCTCAGTGTGTCCCATCGGAAGTGAATAGCTGACGTTGAGTTTACTAAATTTGTTAAAGTTTGAGACCATTGCGTCCATGAAAGGGTCGCTGGGACCAGAAGTTGTGATGGGTTCTGTGAGGAGATCGTTGGAGTCTCGGATCTCTGGTGGACCAAGCAACGGAGAAGACATGGTTATTTCAATTGCAAGCAACGGAGAAGACAACGAATAAGAGAAGATCGAAGATGAAGAGACAAATCGATCGAAGAATTGGAATTGAAAATAAAAGAGCGATAATGAATCAAAGAGGCTGTACCTAATATTTATACAAGTATGTATGCACCGACTAACCTAGGTAGGGTTGCCTAAAGTTGTAACAAATTATATACGAGAATATCGGATATGAAAACTTCCGAGATTCAGTAGCTTGGGGATCAAGTTTATATGTATGCATCGACTAACCTACCTAGGGTTTGTTTTGGTCTTTAGAAAGATTGTAAAAGATTGTATGTAAATTTAGTATTGTACGTATCTCATCCCATATAATATTAATATATTTCATGTGATAATTTTAGAAGGATAATATGAAAGAACATACTAGAAATTAAATATCTAAACCTATTAATAATTGGAAGAAAATAATTTTTTTTTGTCAACCATTGGACTACAACAAATCGGTCCGTTAGTCAAATTCCTAAGAATATAGGTACCGAGACTCAATCCCTGGTCTGATGGTATCTTGTGCAGGGGTGGGCAAAAAAACCGAAATCCGAAAAACTGAACCAAACCAAACCGAAATAACTGGTTTGGTTTGGTTATGGTTAAATCTTAATATCCATTTGGTTTTCATTTTAATTAACCATTTGGTTTAGGTTTGGTCTGGTTAAAAACCGTAAAACCGAATGGTTTTTTTGGTTTTTTATAAAAATTTAGGATAGTTAGATATAATTACTAATTAGTTTCTTTATAAATTTATATTGTATAACAATATCAATAAATTTTTTCTTTATTGGGCTTTAATTATTGATCTCCTATTAATCTATCGAATTACAAATCCTTAACCTAAGTCTATATTCCCTAACCTATATATATATATTCATAATTACTTTTATGCTTATTTTTAGTTATGTATCAACTATTTATTTTTTAAAAGCATGAAATAACCGTTAAAAACCAGAACCAAACCGAAACCGAACCAAACTGTGATACATATGGTTTTTATATGGTTTCATTTCTGATGAAACCGAAAAAACCGAACCGTAACCAAACCGAATAACATATGGTTTCTTTATGGTTCTATTTTTATAAAACCGAAAAAACCGTAAACCGAAAAAACAGAACCGAAACCAAACCGAAAAACCGAACGCCCATTGTGCATTAAGTAATTAACATTGGCTACTGCACTAAAGACGACATAACCTTATTCTTATTTATATAACAAATATTATACTCACTTCGTTTTAAAATAGTTGTCATTCTACGCCTAATTTTTTGTTTCAGTTTAGTTATTTTAGTAGAAATTAACTCATTTTCCTCTTATTAAATGAATAATAAAGATTTTAGAATTCTAATAGTCAAACAAGGATATACTATAATATTTACTATTTTCTTAACTAGGACTCATACCCCGCTATTTTGCGGGAGAAGTATTTCAAAACAAGTAAAATTAAATATCAAATTTAGAATTATATATTATAAAACCATTTGAAAATATATGCTAAATAACAATATTAAAAATTATTAAATGAGTAGGGCTAAAACTTCATAAATATGCAACATATATAACTGTGAGTTTAAAAAGCACAACCATCAAAATAAAAACTTACACTAAAAAAACAAAATTGTAAAAAGATTCAACTCTAATTAAAAATTATTAAATGATAAGTCATAATGAATCGAGGCAACTCTACTTATAAATAAAAGATATTGTATGAAAAATTATTGTAGAGAGTAACAAACATCATAACATAATAGTTATTGATATTTATATTACTCATAAACAAATATTATGACGAAGTAATCCTAAACGAACGATTATAATAAGTAAATGCAATTTTCTGATACAATAATTTTAAAAGTAAAATAAATTTCATCTTAAGTGAAAATTTATCAACAATAATTATAATAAAAATATACAACTTCGAAAAAAAAAGATGAAATAGTCAAATCTTCAAAAACGCAACTGTAAGTTACATAATCAAAGTTAGTTAAATTTCTATATTGATTATGAGAGTTTTAAACCTAGTATAGGACTTGGATCATCAGAAGTACCGGTCTTTATTGTCCAATGCACTGATGTTCCAACCCTAGATGAAGATAAACCTAATGAGCGTTTTAGTAGAAGAAAATGGTCTCCCACATAAGATGTGGTTCTCAT
The DNA here is from genome assembly GCF_000633955.1 of Camelina sativa. Taxonomy (NCBI): domain Eukaryota; kingdom Viridiplantae; phylum Streptophyta; class Magnoliopsida; order Brassicales; family Brassicaceae; genus Camelina; species Camelina sativa. Next base: position 13,560,457 of record NC_025685.1, on the reverse strand, counting down.
CAGTGCTTGGCTCAACACTAGTAAGGATGCAATTGTGTCAAATGATGAAAAAGGTGGTAAGCATTACAGCTTATTATGCTGCAAGTTCTAAGCTAGCTGGTTTAGAAAAGAGAGAGCTCAGTCACTGTAAGCAAAGGTGGCAGATATCAATGAACAAGTATGCAAGTTTGTAAGAAGCTATGAGGCTGCAACAAAAAAGAGATCAAGTGGCCAGAATGAGGATAATGTCATGAAATTGGCTTACTAAATCTTATTCAACGATAACAAGGTGAAGTTCACTCTTGGGCATGCTTGGAGAGAGCTTCGCCATGATTAGAAGAAAGTGAAACAGACAGTTCTGGACAATCTTTAAGCTCCAAAGGTGGCCATGGAGAGGAAGAAACAATTACTCGTCCTGCTGGTGTTAAGTTTGCAAATGCAAAAGGGAAAAGAAACAACAACAATAAGAGCATTGTCGATGAAGAAAAGGCTTTGTTGGAGTTTAAGATGGTGGAGGTCCAGCGGATGTATGAGATGAAGCAAAAAGATTTTCCTTTGAAAGAGAAGGTTTTTGCTTTGCAAGAGAAGCAAAGTAAGTATAGCATGCTTCAAAATCTAATTGCAAAACAGAGCCACTAAGTGAATCAAAAAGGCTTTAAAGGACACATTAATTAATGACATGTTGTCACTCTAATCTTAATAACAATTTATGTATTTTGAGGTTAATGGAATATTTTCAGTGTATGTTTAATGTAATCGGTTGAATGTATGTTTGCTTTGAATTTGAGGTTAATTATATGCTTCTTGATATGTGGTAGCATCAGTTTATGTACTTTGAGTTCTCGAATGAGTTTTTTGTTTTATCAGTTTTTGTTCTATGACTTTTATGCACCAGCCTTTGTACTTTGAGTTCTTGAATACTTTGCCATGAATACTTTGATTGCCGATAACAAACCTTGTTTTTGCTTTAGAATAAGAAATTCCGTGTTTTTGATATGTTTAAAACATTCTTCTGTTTTATATGCTTGCGTATTTATAGTTTTTTTCTAAACAACAGATTCATTCATGTCTCTTGGATGATAAGTTTTTTTGTTTTCTGAATTTTTATGGTCAAATATGGATGAGTTCAGGTTCTGACTTAAGTTCTGATATTGGGATTGATCCGGTTATAGTTTAATTGGGTGTTTGAATTCTTCGATTGTGGAGACAATAAAGATGTAAAAGAGTAGTAGTAGCCTAAGGAAGCGCCTAAATCCGTAGAGAAATTCGTTCAACTATGCCTCGAGGGTTACTTCGACAGCACCATCTTCCACCGTGTTATTCCTGGATTTCTCGTTCAAGGCGGCGATCCCACTGGCTCTGGCACCGGTAATATTGATGCCTTCTAATTATTTTTAAGGTTTAAGACCTCTAGCTTGTATCAATTTTCTTCTGCTTGCTCGGTGGATTAGTTCAATTGATGTTGTGTGAATGAAATTATAATAGGTGGAGATAGTATATATGGAGGTGTCTTTGCCGATGAATGCCATTCCAGACTGAGGTTTAACCACCGAGAGATTGTAGCCATGGCTAATACAAGCTCACCCAATTCTAATGGAAGTCAGTTATTTTTTTACTTTGGATAAGTCTGATTGGCTTGATAAGAAGCATACCATCTTTCGCAAGGTAAAACAAATTGCTTCTTTTGTTTTTTGTTCTGCTTCTTTTGTTTTTTGTTCTGCTTCCTCCAATTATTCCTTTCTAGTTCTTGATCGGCCCTAGGATCCCGTGTTGAGGTAAGGATCATATTCAAACGACATGACCAGTTTTTTTTATAACAATAAATAATAATAATACATAGTAATAATAAATAAACTACAAATAGTGGTCCCATACCCACTAGCCACCTAATCACAATCACAACCAATAGCGGAAATAACCAATACCAATAACCAATAAATATCCAATAATAAACTAACAGGAAACATAGAACCAACAACCTAACAATATTTCTAATGACCCAACTCTAGCAACCTAACAATGCCAGATAACAACCAATCGAGTCCCTAGAACATCCTCCTCTTCATTGCCATGATCCCACGGTCACACTTTGCCTATACCTACACTACAAACACAATGAGATGCGTAAGTATGAATAGAAATACCCAGTGAGACGATTCTCCCATCTACGAGCTATATACACAAGCAAATCAAGAGTAAAACTACAAATAAAATATAACAAACCAATCATTAAACAGAACAACCAATAACACTTTCACCACACCTACACATCATCACACAAAACAAGTCATACAACCCAATCGCTTAGATAAGCTCATGGTCACACACTCACCTTAACAAGTGATTCATGAAAATAACAACAACCAAATGAGAGGCTCTCCAATATCCAAGAACAACCAAACTCGCTCCTACAACCAATCACACCAATAAACAAACATTGAAAACAAACTGCCAGAAAAATCAGAAAAGAACAACCTCACAAGTGAAACCACGAAATCAAAACGAACCGTTAACTTTCGAATCCCTTCGGTGAACAGCAAGGACGAAATGTCCAGAAGCTTCCCACAAAAATTCAGAACGATCAGATCTCACGTGAAACCGCAATCGATCCCGAAACATCCACTGGTGTCAATCCGCAACTGAGACGAAACGCCCCACTAAACTGCCAATAACTCCTAGAATATTAATCCAATTTCACTTCTGTAAAAAGGAGAGTGTACGAAACCCTACCAAAAATCAATACCTTTCAAAATATTTTGAGTAATCGGATCTTCCTTCTCCCAAACCCTGACAGTTCTGTTTCTCTCATTACTCTAAATAAAAAGCTTCATCTCCTTCTCTTCCTCCTTTACACTAAACAACTAAGAGTTCTCTCCCTTTCTCTCCCTCTCTCTCTCATAACAATGTCGATAATAGCAAAAACAGGAGAGGAGGCGTGACTTTGAGAAAGAGATTAAGGGTTTTTGGTTTAATTAGCTTAAACCAGGATTTAATTAAACCAAAATTAATTAAAATCCACTCTTTTGGTTGACTCAACATATCTCAAATTCTATTCCCGAAACACGGATGTTACAATTCTCCTCCACCAAAATAGATTCATCCTCGAATCTGGAACAACCATCAGCCAAGGACTCCCGTGCAACTGTCTCCACGGTCCGCACTCCTCCGACCGATCTACGAAAGGTCACCTTTAGGCGATAGACTCACGTTCCAGTCATTATTTGCTCTCGACTTTTGGACTTTCCTTTACTCACAGGTCTAAACCTTGAGTTTTTATTGGCTCCTCATCAGACCTAAGTCTGCATGTCATAATGTTGGCTCCTCATCAGGCCTAAACCCGCATGCCATAATATATAAGGAAAATCCATACTCGTCTCTCGGGTTGCCACCCTACAACGCCCCCCGGATCGTCATCCGAAGTCGATATACCAACCATACTCCCAAGACACAAAGTCTCGGAATATGGCAGTACTAGGAGAACCAAAGTCCCCCAAGAGTCGCGAGCAAACAATTTTGAACACGTCTGAGCCCTATCCCTATCCAGGTTTCCTTCCTGTGACTCGCGTAAGACAACACAATGTCCTACCAACCACATATCCCCTCACTGGAATACCTCATGACCACACAAAGGGTCATTTCACTGCCACAAAGGCCAAACGAATGTCCTAAACATGACCGCCACTAAGGCCAAACAAATGTCCTAAACAGGATCGCCACAAAGGCCAAACAAATATCCTATACAGGACCGCCACCAAGGCCACTCGTCCTGAAAGACCGTCACAAAGACCATTTGTCCCGAAAGACCGTCACAAAGACCATCAGTCCCGAAGGACCGTCACAAAGACCATCTGTCCCGAAGGACCGTCACAAAGACCATTTGTCCCGAAGGACCGTCACAAAGACCATCTGTCCCGAAGGACCGTCACAAAGACCATTTGTCCTAAAGGACCGCCTAAACAGGCACTCTGGCTAAATAGTCCGCCACAAAGGCCATACAATTGGCTAAACAGCACGCCACAAAGGCCACACAATGGCTAAACAGCCCACCACAAAGGCCACACAAGGCTAAACAGCCCGCCACAAATGCAACACAATGTCTCAAAAGACCGCCACTCACGGGCACAATGACTCAAAAGTCCGCCACGAAAGCCACACTAGCCCCTTCGAGTCTCACAACCACTAAAAATGGACAAAACTAACTCCCATAAAACTTTCCATTTTTAGAACTTTCCACTTTTGGAATCNGTCTGAGCCCTATCCCTATCCAGGTTTCCTTCCTGTGACTCGCGTAAGACAACACAATGTCCTACCAACCACATATCCCCTCACTGGAATACCTCATGACCACACAAAGGGTCATTTCACTGCCACAAAGGCCAAACGAATGTCCTAAACATGACCGCCACTAAGGCCAAACAAATGTCCTAAACAGGATCGCCACAAAGGCCAAACAAATATCCTATACAGGACCGCCACCAAGGCCACTCGTCCTGAAAGACCGTCACAAAGACCATTTGTCCCGAAAGACCGTCACAAAGACCATCAGTCCCGAAGGACCGTCACAAAGACCATCTGTCCCGAAGGACCGTCACAAAGACCATTTGTCCCGAAGGACCGTCACAAAGACCATCTGTCCCGAAGGACCGTCACAAAGACCATTTGTCCTAAAGGACCGCCTAAACAGGCACTCTGGCTAAATAGTCCGCCACAAAGGCCATACAATTGGCTAAACAGCACGCCACAAAGGCCACACAATGGCTAAACAGCCCACCACAAAGGCCACACAAGGCTAAACAGCCCGCCACAAATGCAACACAATGTCTCAAAAGACCGCCACTCACGGGCACAATGACTCAAAAGTCCGCCACGAAAGCCACACTAGCCCCTTCGAGTCTCACAACCACTAAAAATGGACAAAACTAACTCCCATAAAACTTTCCATTTTTAGAACTTTCCACTTTTGGAATCTTTCCTCTTTTAGAAACTTCTAATCAGGAAACCATTCCCCTTTAAACAACAGGTTCGCGGAACTTCGTATCTCGAACACCACCTCATCTTGTTAATTCATCGCAGTCAATGACCTGTTCGGACCCCACAACATGCCCATCTTGAGATACACTCTATCTTCACCTTGAAACTCAAGATCTCTCCTCCTCTTGTCGGCATAACTCCTTTGCCGATCTTGAGCTTCCTTCATGTTCAGCTTAAGAACTCGAATCTTCTCTGACATCTCCTGCACAAAATCTGCCACATGCATGCTCCTCTCCCCCATCTGAGTCCAACATAACGGTGTACGACACGACCTCCCATACAAAACCTCGTAAGGAGCCATCCCAATACTGGCCTAGTAACTGTTGTGGTAAGCAAACTCTACCAAGCTCAAGTGATCTGCCTAATGCCCACCCCAATCCAGCACACACATCCTCAACAAATCCTCCAACGTCTGGATCATCCTCTCGGACTGCCGACTGCCCATCTGTCTGGGGATGATAAGCTGTACTCATATGTACCTTAGTGCTCATCTCTGCCTGAAATGCCCTCCAGAACACTGAAGTGAATTTGGAATTCCTATCAGACACAATGCTCGCTGGCACCCCATGCCACTTGACTATCTCCTTCACATACTTCTTAGCCAACATCGCTGCTCCATCAGTCTTCTTAATGGCTAGAAAATGTGCTGACTTAGTCAACTGGTCCACAATGACCCAAATAGCATCAAACGTCCTAGACACTGGCAAACCAACCACGAAGTCCATAGTAATCATATCCCACTTCCACTCTAGAATGGGAAGACTCTTCAGCAATCCACCTGGTACCTGATGCTCAGCCTTCACTAGCTGACACACATCACACCTCACAACCCAACTAGCCACGTCCTTTTTCATTCCGACCCAGTGATAGTACCTCTTGAGATCACGGTACATCGTAGTCGCTCCTGGATGAATAGAGAACATGCTCGCATGAGCCTCTCTCAGGATCTCCTGCCTCAACTCCTCATCCTTAGGCACACAAATCCGACCATGCACCAAAATAGAACCATTAGCCGAAATCTGATACTCTGAATCAACATCCTTTGAGGCATTCACTTGCCCAAGTCCTTCTCCTGAGCCAACCGTACTATGCTCAACAGATCTGCTATATCAGCTGGAACCAAACCCAACGGCTCCTGAGAAACCATACACAAACTAAAAGCACTAATCTCTTCTACCAGAGAATCCATATACTGCTCCTAAGCCGAAGCTGCCCTCTTCCGACTCAGAACATCTGCAACCATGTTAGCCTTACCAGGGTGATAAGCTATCTCCATGTTATAATCTGCCACCAGCTCCATCCACCGCCTCTACCTTAAATTCAGCTCGGGCTGAGTGAATATATACTTCAGGCTCTTATGATCTGTAAACACATGTACCTTTGCACCATAAAGATAAGATCTCCAAATCTTCAGGGCAAAAACTACAACACCCATCTCCAAGTCATGAGTAGGATAGCTGTCCTCATGCTTCTGCAACTATCACGAAGCATAGGTAATCACCTTCCAATGCTGCATCAACACACCCCCCAAACCAACTCTGGATGCATCTGTATAAACCACATAGGGTTCTCCCTGCTCCAGCAAAGCCAATACTGGAGCAGTAGTCAACATCTACTTCAGGCTTGCAAAACCCTCCTCGCACTTCTCTGACCAAACAAAAGGAACATCCTTCCCTATCAACTTAGTCATAGGACGTGCTCTGTTAGCAAAGCCCTGCACAAACCTCCTGTAATAGCCTACCAACTCAAGGCAACTCCTGATCTTTGTGGCATTATGCGGTCTAGGCCAATCCCTGATAGCCTGAATCATCTCTGGATCTACAGATATCCCATCTGCAAACACTATGTGACCAAGAAAACCCATCTCACGCTGCCAGAAACTGCACTTGTGCAACTTGGCAAACAACTTCTGCTCCCGCAACTTCTCCAGAACTGCCCTCAAATGCACTGCATGTTCCTCAGGACTCTTAGAATAAACCAGGATGTCGTCGATGAAGATGATGACAAACACGTCCAGGAACTCCTGAAACACGTTGTTCATCAACCTCATAAACGCTGCTGGCGCATTTGTCAACCCAAACGGCATCGCCACGAACTCTTGAACCCATACCTCGTCCTTCTACTTGACGAAACACACCGACGCTCCCCATGGTGAAGTGATAAGACGTAAGAATCCCCTATTTTCTTCCTCAGCTCTACTAGACTAATAATCAAGTATGCTGACATCAATTCACAACCACCCGTATATCAACACCTCTTGTCCATCCAAGAACCTCTAGTAACTTGTATCTTAAGGAAACTTCCTCAAGATAGCTTATCACAAAATTTGCTTCCCGCTTAGCAATTCTCCACAACAAATCATCAATACGAGCGTAATAAAACAAACAAGTACCATACGTTCGCATATTCTGATTCACCGCATCAAATGCTTTGCAAGCCGCCAACTCAAACCACTTGCCTTGTTTCCCTCAACAAGCTTAGCAAAACCTTGAATCTAGCAATCCTGTCCATCTCCAATGAACTTAATCCAACATCGTCGCAACGATTATATTATCCTGCCATGAAGGCTTCTCGTGAACTTATGTACCTGGCAAACATGCCTTTTCCGGTTCATACCTGCTGTAACTCCCCTTCCCGGGACTCTAGCACCACCGGCCGCACAATCCTGGCGCAACAACCACACATTCATGACCACTCCAGTCATAAAACCCTGACCCACTGGTCATCACATCCAAAACCCGAGATTAAACCACCGTCAATCCCTCGAGGTCTACATTCAATCGTTATGTTTATACTCACGTCCTAGGCATTGCTTGCTCCTAACTCTTCCACCCTTAGGTCGCAACCTTCGAGGCATACCGATCTCACTCTCAGACCAGCGTCTTTGAGTTATACCGTCTCACTTTTGGACCACAATCCTCACGATCTCGGTATCAGGGGAACTACTCATCCCCTCAGGGGAACATCATCCCCTCTGCCACTCTCGGAGCCCCCAGCCCCTCGAGCTATCGGTATTCAGGAGAATCACCATCCCCTCAAGAGCAACAATCCTTAACGACTATAAACGTCTCCCGACCAAAAGTACCTCCTGTGGTTCGAGTATAACATTGCAATGTTACACCTGCCCACTTCTCATATCAACCTGGATTACCCGCTAAATAGAGAAGTATCCAATCTATCTGCTTATGACCAACTATGTGCCCCTATAGGCTTGATACCTCTCGAGAAGAATCTCGTACCGGTCATCTACAGCTGCTCCATCCTCCTAACAAAAGATGGATTGTCCCAAACATCCGCAGCCCTTGGCTGCACCCCGCCACATATGGTACACTGGAGCCTGCACTGGTACCCCTCTCGGTAACCGCTCCCATAGCACGCCAACAGATCCGCCAAGCGATCATCTCGACCTTGGGCTCCACCTGCTGCAACCCCACACTTGGGTTCCCAGCACCCCNCGTACTATGCTCAACAGATCTGCTATATCAGCTGGAACCAAACCCAACGGCTCCTGAGAAACCATACACAAACTAAAAGCACTAATCTCTTCTACCAGAGAATCCATATACTGCTCCTAAGCCGAAGCTGCCCTCTTCCGACTCAGAACATCTGCAACCATGTTAGCCTTACCAGGGTGATAAGCTATCTCCATGTTATAATCTGCCACCAGCTCCATCCACCGCCTCTACCTTAAATTCAGCTCGGGCTGAGTGAATATATACTTCAGGCTCTTATGATCTGTAAACACATGTACCTTTGCACCATAAAGATAAGATCTCCAAATCTTCAGGGCAAAAACTACAACACCCATCTCCAAGTCATGAGTAGGATAGCTGTCCTCATGCTTCTGCAACTATCACGAAGCATAGGTAATCACCTTCCAATGCTGCATCAACACACCCCCCAAACCAACTCTGGATGCATCTGTATAAACCACATAGGGTTCTCCCTGCTCCAGCAAAGCCAATACTGGAGCAGTAGTCAACATCTACTTCAGGCTTGCAAAACCCTCCTCGCACTTCTCTGACCAAACAAAAGGAACATCCTTCCCTATCAACTTAGTCATAGGACGTGCTCTGTTAGCAAAGCCCTGCACAAACCTCCTGTAATAGCCTACCAACTCAAGGCAACTCCTGATCTTTGTGGCATTATGCGGTCTAGGCCAATCCCTGATAGCCTGAATCATCTCTGGATCTACAGATATCCCATCTGCAAACACTATGTGACCAAGAAAACCCATCTCACGCTGCCAGAAACTGCACTTGTGCAACTTGGCAAACAACTTCTGCTCCCGCAACTTCTCCAGAACTGCCCTCAAATGCACTGCATGTTCCTCAGGACTCTTAGAATAAACCAGGATGTCGTCGATGAAGATGATGACAAACACGTCCAGGAACTCCTGAAACACGTTGTTCATCAACCTCATAAACGCTGCTGGCGCATTTGTCAACCCAAACGGCATCGCCACGAACTCTTGAACCCATACCTCGTCCTTCTACTTGACGAAACACACCGACGCTCCCCATGGTGAAGTGATAAGACGTAAGAATCCCCTATTTTCTTCCTCAGCTCTACTAGACTAATAATCAAGTATGCTGACATCAATTCACAACCACCCGTATATCAACACCTCTTGTCCATCCAAGAACCTCTAGTAACTTGTATCTTAAGGAAACTTCCTCAAGATAGCTTATCACAAAATTTGCTTCCCGCTTAGCAATTCTCCACAACAAATCATCAATACGAGCGTAATAAAACAAACAAGTACCATACGTTCGCATATTCTGATTCACCGCATCAAATGCTTTGCAAGCCGCCAACTCAAACCACTTGCCTTGTTTCCCTCAACAAGCTTAGCAAAACCTTGAATCTAGCAATCCTGTCCATCTCCAATGAACTTAATCCAACATCGTCGCAACGATTATATTATCCTGCCATGAAGGCTTCTCGTGAACTTATGTACCTGGCAAACATGCCTTTTCCGGTTCATACCTGCTGTAACTCCCCTTCCCGGGACTCTAGCACCACCGGCCGCACAATCCTGGCGCAACAACCACACATTCATGACCACTCCAGTCATAAAACCCTGACCCACTGGTCATCACATCCAAAACCCGAGATTAAACCACCGTCAATCCCTCGAGGTCTACATTCAATCGTTATGTTTATACTCACGTCCTAGGCATTGCTTGCTCCTAACTCTTCCACCCTTAGGTCGCAACCTTCGAGGCATACCGATCTCACTCTCAGACCAGCGTCTTTGAGTTATACCGTCTCACTTTTGGACCACAATCCTCACGATCTCGGTATCAGGGGAACTACTCATCCCCTCAGGGGAACATCATCCCCTCTGCCACTCTCGGAGCCCCCAGCCCCTCGAGCTATCGGTATTCAGGAGAATCACCATCCCCTCAAGAGCAACAATCCTTAACGACTATAAACGTCTCCCGACCAAAAGTACCTCCTGTGGTTCGAGTATAACATTGCAATGTTACACCTGCCCACTTCTCATATCAACCTGGATTACCCGCTAAATAGAGAAGTATCCAATCTATCTGCTTATGACCAACTATGTGCCCCTATAGGCTTGATACCTCTCGAGAAGAATCTCGTACCGGTCATCTACAGCTGCTCCATCCTCCTAACAAAAGATGGATTGTCCCAAACATCCGCAGCCCTTGGCTGCACCCCGCCACATATGGTACACTGGAGCCTGCACTGGTACCCCTCTCGGTAACCGCTCCCATAGCACGCCAACAGATCCGCCAAGCGATCATCTCGACCTTGGGCTCCACCTGCTGCAACCCCACACTTGGGTTCCCAGCACCCCTGGTACGCTCACCGGCTAACCCGCTCTGGTCACTCCTGATACGCTTGCGATCCAACGGCGTACCTCCTCGTGGAACTCAGGACCACACACTCGCTGGCCTTTGAAACCCGTCCGACCACGACCACGACAACACCTACGTCCACGACCAACAACTCAAACACCTTTAACCACTGCACTTCCATGAACAGAGGCTAACAAGCAATCTTAACATAACACAAAACCACAAAAACATAAACTCACCGTGGAATCACATTGTAGGCTTGAAGAGGATGTTCTAGGACTCCATTACACATAGAATTGACTAACTCATATAATCAATCAAGACATGCAATCTCAAACATCACAACAGAAACCTAGTGAACCCAAACCTTGAACCGTAAGGCCTCTGATACCAAACTGAAATGACCTGCCCGTTTTCTTTTTAACAATAAATAATAATAATGCATAGTAATAATATATAAACTACAACTAGTGGTTCCATACCCACTAGCCACCTAATCACAATCACAACCAATAGCGGAAATAACCAATAGCAATAACCAATAATAAACCAACAGGAAACATAGAACCAACAACCTAGCAATGTTTCTAATGACCCAACTCTAGCAACCTAACAATGTCAGACAACAACCAATTGAGTCCCTAAAACATCATCCTCTTCATTGCCATGATCCCATGGTCACACTTTGCCTATACCTGCACCACAAACACAATGAGATGCGTGAGTATGAACAGAAATACCCAATGAGACGATCCTCCCATCTACGAGCTATATAACAAGCAAATCAAGAGTACAACTCCAAATAAAATATAACAAACCAACCATTAAACAGAACAACCAATAACACTTTCACCACACCTACACATCATCACATAAAACAAGTCATACAACCCAATCGCTTAGATAAGCTCATGGTTACGCACTCACCTTAACAAGTGAAATGAAAATAAGAAGAACCAAATGAGAGGCTCTCCAATATCCAAGAACAACAAAACTCGCTCCTACAACCAATCACACCAATAAACAAACATTGAAATTAAACTACCAGAAAAATCAGAAAAGAACAACCTCACAAGTGAAACCACGAAATCAAAACGAATCTTTAACTTTCTAATCCCTTTGGTGAAAATCAAGGTCCACACGTCCAGAAGCTTCCCAAAAAAATTCAGAACGATCAGATCTCATGTGAAACCGCAATCGATCCCGAAACACCCGCTGGTCTCAATCCGCGACTAAGAAGAAACTCCCCACTAAACTGCCAATAACTCCTAGAATATTAACCTAAATTCAGTTCTGTAAAAAGTAGAGTGTACGAAAATCTCAGTTTTGTACCTTTCGAAAATGTTTTGAGTAATCGGATCTTCCTTCTCCCAAACCCTGACAGTTTTGTTTCTCTCATTACTCTAAATAAAAGCTTCATCTCCTTCTCTTCCTCCTTTACACTAAACAACTAAGAGTTCTCTCCCTTTCTCTCCCTCTCTCTCTCATAGCAATGTCTTTTTTTTTTTTTTTTTTTTNTTGCCAACAACATACAAGATTGACTCAAATGAGCCAATTGGAAGGAAAAACGTTTACATAGGTAGATTGTTGCGGTTCCACTCTAGCACGATGCACCAGCTTGTCCGCCATACCATTCTGTGAACGGGGAATCAAGACTAAAGAAAATGACGAGAATTCATCTTTATCCACCTCAATCTCATCTAAATATGTCTTGAAAGCAGGCCACTCGGAAGACGAAGACACCATCTTCACCAGATCAGAACAGTCCGTGAGAAAAACAACATTCTCATTATCCGCTCCTATCATACACCTCATTGCCCAAATTAGGGCTTCCACTTCTGCATGGAGGGGTGACAAACTACAGCGAAGGTTAGATGCACCCATAGTGGGAAGTTCCCCTGAAGGGGAAGTACAATACCAACCTATGCCACTGAAAGGGTATGTCGCTTTCTAGGAGCCATCCACAAAACACCGATAATAATTAACAGGTTCGCGTAAAGCAGAGATAGCATTAGCCATTAGACCAAAAGTCAAACGGGTGCCATCCTGTGGAGGTGTACTATCCTCCTGAGCCGAACACCAAAGTTTAGCTTCCTCCTCCGCTAAGCGTAAGATCGCCAGCGGGTTGGAGTCCAAATTACTAAAAAATTTAACATTTCTAGCCTTCCAAATATACAAAAAGATCCACAGGAAAACATCCGCCGAAGGGATCTGCTGAAATCTCCAAAATAATGAGTCCATGTTTGCATAAACAGATGCTGAAGGAAAACAGCTCGAAGATGTCAGAAATGGGGAAAAAGCCAAAACCTGTCTGGCCGGGGGGCATAAAAATAAGGCATGATTTGTTGTTTCCTCTGACTCTCCGCAACGGGCACACTCACTATCACAGCCCATACCGCGTCGCCGCAGGTTAGCTGTTGTTGCCACACAGCCCGTGAGTGCTTGCCACAAGAAATGTCGAATTTTTGGTGGACACCGAATTTGCCAAACAAAAGCCTGTAATGGGATGATATTTGGGCCAGAGACAGGTGAAAGCGCCTGAGTCTGTCCCAAGGCTTTGTACCCAGATTTAACTGTGTACATGCCAGACTTTGTCAAATGCCAACCCAACCTATCCGGTGAATTTAAGTTACCAAGAGGTAAAGCACAAATAATGGCCACATCCTCCGGCTTAAAATAAGCCGAAAGCAAAGCCAAGTTCTAGGAATGCGAGTTCCTGTCAATGAAAGTTTCAACTCAAAGCATAGGATCGACAGGCGATCCCGAATGCAGAACTGGTCTTGGGAGTTGAGCAGGAATCCAGGGATCAGACCATACTAGAATGGAATCACCAGATCCTACTCGTTTAATGAGTCCTTTGTTTACCAGAGAGCAAGCAGACACCGTACTACGCCATCCATAAGATGGTGAGTAGGATTTAATTGGATCCAAGGGATTAGAATGCCGATAGTAGCAGCCTTTAAAAACCTTAGCAGATAAAAAGTCTGGAGCTGTAATCAAACGCCAAAGTTGTTTAGGCAACGCGGTGTTAAAGTCTTCCAGACACCAAAAACCCAGCCCACCTTCTAGCTTATCCGCACACAACTTGTCCCACGTGACCCAATGTAACCCGCGAGTTTCTCCAGAGGAACTCCACCAAAAATTAGAAATCGCACCAATAAGTTTCCGAGTGACCGTTTTAGGTAATCAGAAGCATGACATGACAAAAGTAGGGACGGAAGTGGCTACCAATTTGATCATAACCTCCTTCCCTCCCCTAGACAATAATCTAGTAGGCCAGCCGCCTGCTCGTTTTTGCAAACGATCCTGGACAAAGGAAATTTTTTTTGTCTTTGAACCACCAAGACTTTCTGGAATGCCCAGATAGGAGCTCATACCCCCCAGATTGTTGATACCCAAAATAACTTGTAATTCCACACGCAAAGTCGCCTCTACTGTATGCCCCTCATAACAATGTCGACAATAGCAAAAACAAGAGAGGAGACGTGACTTTGAGAAAGAGATTAAGAGTTTTTCGTTTAATTAGATTAAACCAGGATTTAATTAAACCAAAATTAATTAAAATCCACGTTTTTGGTCTACTCAACACATCTCAAATTCTATTCCCGGAACACGGATGTTACACATATTAATGCTGAATCTATTATAGTGTTCCATGCTGTTAAATGACAATGTTGATGTCCTCGTTTTAAGGATGCTCTCTTATTGATACTCATTCTTTGTTATGTCAGTCTTGTGATGCTTGGTTTTTCTAAAAATTATGTATATTTCTTTGAGAGGTTTTGTGGAACCCTTTCAAAGATATTGTTCATAGAGTGTTAGCAAAGACATCACTACCGATGTCAAGGAACCCCCAAAAAAGCCCATGAAGTAAGTAATTCATGATCAGTCGGGAATTTTAGTTATAATTTTTGCTTTGGTTGTTCTTTTGAGAATTTTTTTTAGTTGTCTTTGTGAAAATTAGGAAGTTGAATTTACTTTCATTTGGAGAAGAGGAAACATAGAAGGAACTAGCTGTTGTAAAGCAAAATATTAAGAGCAGTCATGACATATTGAATGATCCTCAACTTTTGAAGATAGAATCTATAGATAGAGAATGGGTAAGAATACAATTTATCTTGTATGTGGTGTTTATTTTTCCTATCTTTATTTCTCTTTTTTTTTGTGTGTGTGAAATACGCCTTCAATACCAACTCAGAAAAAAAGTAATTACTTTATATCATGATGACCTGAAATATAAAATTTATGGTTATTCTTGATTTGCATAATCAGTTTTTCAATCTTAATATTACTAAGCAATCACGTCTATGCTAGGGATTTTATCTGTTCGTCAACACGATTGGATGCTTTTAGGTTTGGTACCAAGCATTGCCAGAGAATAATATATAGCTCTCTTTGTTCCTCTTTCACTACTATATTATGTCTAGTTATTTCTGTAGTTTCTAAGTATAATTTACTTGTGTTTGTTTTCTTAACAGAGATCTTTAGTCTGAAAAGCCATGAAGAGTCTACGAGAAGTTCAACTGGTATGACAGTGAAACCACGAACAATTGTTAGACTATTTTTCAGGTTGGTTTTTTTACTCTCTCTGATATCTCATTGTTGATATCTCAATGTTGATCATGATATAATTAGCTCACAAGAACTGGAAAATGAACTCAATAGCTCCATTTCTCAAATTTCATATTTGTAAATGCTTATTCAATGCTATATGATGATCTCTGTCTACATCATGATTTACTTCACCACTAAACCAAAGCTTTTGCTCTATGATAAATGCTTGGTAGTGTTAGATTAGGTGAAAACTTAACTATACAATTGATTGCACTTAAACATAACACTTCTTTCAACCTCTTTTTGTATAGATATGTCCCTAATTTTCTTCTTCTCTATAAAACATAAACGCTTCTTTCATCTCTTCCTTCTCCTTTAACACAATTCATAAAATTTTCTTTTGCTCTTCCTGTTCCTTCAAACTCAAAACAGAAACTTGACTATGGATCCATATAGTCAAGCTTCAGGTTTTATGGACCTGTTAACTAGTCAAACCACAACCCATACTTTTGAAACCAATCCGTAAGATGTGCGTAAACCAATCTACATATACCTAAAGAGCATAAAAGAAAAAGGAAATTATCTCCCCCAGAAGACGTGGTGCTCATCAGTGCTTGACTCAACACCAATAAGGATGCAATAGCTGGGAATGGGCAAAAAAGTTAATATGTTTTAGTCACGAATTGCATCTTATTATGCTGCAAGTCCTAAGCTAGCTGGTCTGGAAAAGAGAGAGAGCTCATTCACTGTAAGCAAATGTGGTAGAAGAACAACAAGATGATTTGTAAGTTTGTAGGAAGCTATGGGGCTGCAACAAAAGAGAAATCAAGGGGCCAGAATGAGGATCATGTCATGAAATTGGCTTACCAGATCATTGTCAATGATTATAAGGTAAATTTCACCCTTCAGCATGCTTGGAGGGAGCTTCGCCATGATCAAAAATGGTTTGTATCTTATTCTCTAAAAGCTGATGGTCCATCAAAGAGAAGAAAGTGTGATGATCAAAAATGGTTTGTATCCTATTTCACCCTTCAGCATGCTTGGAGGGAGCTTCGCCATGATCAAAAATGGTTTGTATCTTATTCTCTAAAAGCTGATGGTCCATCAAAGAGAAGAAAGTGTGATGATCACACTTCATAGTCATCAAGCTCTGTGCCAGTTAGCCATGAAGAGGTGTGTAACGCCCCGACCGCCACCTTTTAGTGGGCTCCATTTCCAATCCCAATCCATGGGACCACCTTTCTTAATGGGCCTCACGTCCTCTTACTAGGCCCGTGAGCCCATCCATATCTGACGAACGGTTTACTAGGCCCGTGAGCCCATCCATATCTGACGAACGGTTTGCTATGTCCGAGAGGTTTTAAAGATTTGTTATCGTCCCTACAAGTCACCACATGATCTTTCCCTGTGTTTTGTCCTCACTCGCACAGTTCCAACAATCACGTCCCGGAAGGTCAGCCATCCTGATACTACTCCAGCTCAAGCACGCTTAACTCTGGAGTTCTGTCAGGACCCTTGACCGAAAAGATAAGTGCACTTTGGTGACATAGGTGGCCAAACCAATTCTTTTAAATCTCTCCGCAAGTCTCTGAAACTGGAGTGTCACAAGGAGCAAGCTCATCCTCCTTGTATGAAGGCAAAAGGACTTTGTTTTGCAAGAGAAACAAAGTTTGTGTAGCAAGAAGCATCATATGCATAAATTGCTTGAAAGACTACTTGCAAAAATGGAGCTGACTGAAATGGAAATGGCTTTGAAGAATAAGTTAGTTCACGACATGTTGGGAAATTAGTTTCAGATCATCATTTGAGTACTTGAGTGTAGTGTCTATTTCAGTTTGAGTGTCTTTTTATGTTGAAGTTTCAGTTTGACTACATAATCTGTTGTATGTTGCTCTGTTCTAGATTGTATTTACGTTTGAATGCATAATCTGTTATATGTTTCTCTGTTCTATAATATACTTGAATTTCTGCTTTAGTTTGAACGCATAATCTGTTTTACCCTAATCGGTTTCAGTTTGAATGCATCATCTGAGATTGTATGTTTATCTGTTCTATAATGTACTTGAGTTATAATTTCATTTTGAATGCATAATCTGTTTTACTCTAATCGGTTTCAGTTTGAATGCATAATCTGAGATTGTATGTTTATCTGCTCTACAATGTACTTGAGTTGCAGTTTCAGTTTGAATGCATAATCGTGTTTCTGGCTTAGCATAAGAACGCATGAGATTTACCCAAAAATGTACTTGAATGTTCTTTCTTTGGTCTTCTTTTGCAGGCTTCAACAATATGAAATGCAGATAGTTGGATGTCAGTTTCTATACATATTTGTGAATAATCAGGTATGCTTCTTACATATTTGATAGAATGGTCAATGATAATATGTTGCATGTGAAAAGAAGTAAAGAAAAAGAAACGCATGAGATTTGATTTGATTGAGAATATATGGCAAAAATTCGGCAGAAGTCAAAATTACAATTAATCGTTTTTACAATCTGTTTGTAATATATTTTTATAAAATGTAATAATTTTTAAGTTTTGAAAAATAT
This sequence comes from Camelina sativa, assembly GCF_000633955.1. Classification (NCBI taxonomy): domain Eukaryota; kingdom Viridiplantae; phylum Streptophyta; class Magnoliopsida; order Brassicales; family Brassicaceae; genus Camelina; species Camelina sativa. The sequence continues at coordinate 13,542,516 of NC_025685.1, read as the reverse complement.
AAAATGTTTAAAATTAATATAAAATAAATTTTACTTCCAAAATTATAATGTTCAAAAAAAAAAAAATTTAAAATTTTTAAAGACCCAAAATTGAAGACATACAATTTCACAGTTTCTTAAAAACTGTTTTTACAAAACAATTTTCTAAATTTGATATTAAAATATTTCTAACTCCATTTAAGCATATTTTTTATCTCCCCTATTGGAGATGCTCTAACACTCTTGATTAAGTTTTCACCAGTTTCTCAATTTTTTTTTTCACCAAAATAATTATAATTGTCAAATCATCACTATTTCTTACTTATATAGTATTAGATGTTTCTTCTATGTAGGGGTGTCAAAATGACTAGCTCAACTCAAATCAACTCATTACCTAATGAGTTTAAATTAAATGAATTAATGGGTTAACCCAACTCATTTTGATGAGTTAAATGGTTAAATGGGTAACCTTGATTTTAGAGAATGAGAAGTACAAAATTGTTTAGTTCGTGAAGTTACACATAGACATGGACTTCTTCATCCATATTGTCCCTATCAACTAAGGGTCGATTCGAGTGTGAAAACCACAATCTAGCTCTCAAGTCTCATCTTATATACTCATCATAGTTTGTTATGTTGCTCTGTTGTACTTGCTCTGTTTTTATATTGTGTCTTGTTTGTTTCACTGCCTCTAACAAAAAGAGTGCAATCATATTAGACTTGAACAAATATCCAACTGGTCAGCACACATATAATGAAAAATATCTGTACAATTGAACTCCTCCAACTGAATTCACCAGAATGAGAGCTCTAAACATTCAACCAATGACCAAATCCAGAATACCTTCAAACGTGTTCTCGGCACTTTCTTTTAAACCTTCAGGTCTCAACTACCCTATGTACGCTATGGCTAAGCTACAACTGTCCAAACTCCATTTCACTAGCTATAACGAAATCAAATGAGTCTCATCTTGGAATATGGCATCGAAAGATATAAAGAAAAGACAAGTGTTCTGTAATCGGTTTGACAGGAACACAAAAAGAAACGGAGAGAGAAGAATCAAATCATTAATCGGTTTGTGGAAAAATCATGTTTACGATTATTCTAGGCTTATAAACCCAAATTCTATTTTCTCCTCACCCTCAAATCAGATGAAACTGTTTTGGGGGGG